>NC_083225.1:79096786-79399286 GCF_032191835.1 Heteronotia binoei | reverse complement strand
ATTTGGAGAATTTGGTGTCATTTGGTAAAGTAACAGCAACTCCAGACAACCTGCTATTCCCCTCCCCTCAGTAAATGATGGGCAGACATTGGTCCAGCTTTAATGAAAATGGAAACTTTTGATGACATTATTTTCCAATACCACAAATACATTCCTGATATTTAATTTAAAAAAATACTAATCTGCCCTTTCTGAAATTACAAAAATGATATTTTTTCAAGTGCAAAACCCTAGATCACCATGCATTATGCCTCCTAAGTGCAGAATTTACAATCTGTGCAAAACAGAAAGCTGAAGTCTGCATTACTTTGTCATTGAAAATGGCCTCCCAATGAAAACTGAGTTACCTCCCTGCCAAAACATTTGGAAATATTTACTAATAATGAACAAGGCAATCATATTCTAGGGTTGCCAATCCTCAGTTGGGCAGGGGAATCCAAAACACAAGGCTTCCATGAAAATCAGCCTCAAAATGAATGATAAATCCACAAAATTATAGCAATCAATAAATATATATTGTAAATTTCAAGGCAGTGAATTCTATCAGTCTCTTATATAATACAAGGAATGTATGCACCAGGCAACCAGTTCCATCTTTTCTGGCAACTCAATGCCAACTCATATCAGGAAAGTTCCAGTAAAGTTGAAAATTGATGTCAAATCAGCTCAAATTTTCTTAATATTTGCAGCCAGCAGTCCAGAAAAGTGACAAGGTCATACTGGTGCCCTTGTTTCATGTTAGCTTCTTCAAGCTTCTTCAGAAATAATTTCAAACACAGGGTAAGAACGCCAACACTTTCCAACACTAAATAACAATTAAGCACAGCATCTGCTGCCTCTCCTCAAAACCACCTCTAAATTGGATCAGGGGGTCCAATTCTATGAGCCCTGACAGAAGTTGCCCCTGTCCTCCATTATTTACTTTGGAAGAAAGGCATTTAAAATGAGTATGGTTCCTTAAAAATATGAGGGCCAGAACTCCCTTTGGAGTTCAATCGTGCTTGTCACACTCCTGCTCCTGGCTCCACCCCCCAAAGTCCCCAGATATGTCCTGAGTTGGATCTGGCAATGCTATATTAGTCCCTTCTACTTTTACTTGAAATATGGGGTGGCTATGCAACAGAGTTATGTTTCATGTATATAGTAGGACATAGCTGCATAGGTGTGTTTGTTAAAAAAAAAAAGGAGCAAGGGAAAGCCATTTGCTCACGCCCTGGTGTTTTCTTTTTAAGACATTTGTAGGACTTATTATCCACACAGCTAAAACAAACATATTTCTGCTGGTGTTGTACAGAACAGCCTTATGATTTTGCCTGAAATAATAGATTAATAAAGGGGGGAGGATGGAAGGGTTTCTCCCACCCCATTACCATAGCATACTTCTAGGAACTGAAGTTACTTCTTAAGTTTATATTCCACTGTTAAAGGAATTTATGGAATAACATATGCTTCATCTCCCACATTGTAAATCTTAACTGTGCAGAATACTCCGTGTTTCACAGCAACATAAAAGATACATCATAGCTATTAACCTTCCCACTTTGTAACTGATAAAGTAAAACAGAATCATTTTTATAGTAACAGTAAGGTACCTGTCCAGATAAATATTTGTCTTGCAATAAATCTGGGCATTTTACAACTGCACCATTGTTACGAACTATAAAGTGAGTAATTACATCAGGAAGGATGAGATAGTACATGATAAATTAATATTCAAAATCTCTTGCATTCTCTCTCTCTGTTCCGGTTGCCATCTTCCAGGTAGTGGCTAGAAATCTCCTGGAATTACAGTTGGTCTCCTATCAACAGAGATCAGTTCCCCTGGTGAAAACAGCTGCTTTGGAAGGTGGAATCTATGGAATTATATCCAAGCTCTACTCTTATAATTTCCAGATAGTTCCCAAACGAGAGCTGGCAAACCCTGCTTTCTGTGTATATTTGTGTGTCTTCTTTCTACAATGGTCTTTTCAAAAAACGCTCTTTGTGACTTCTAGACAGTGCCAGCCCTAGGGCACATGGCACCCCAGGCAGGCTCACTGGCTGGTACCCCCACCACCCCCACTGCTGCCCCTCACCAGCTCCCTTCCTACCCTTCTGCCACACTCCATCACATCCTCCCCCCCCCCCCCGGAAGCTTGCCACGATGTGGTTGGGTCCTACCGGCTTCGAGGCAGCCAGCAGAGCCACGTTTTTTGAAGAAAAAGCTGGAGGATGCTTCTCCCCCCTACTTTACAAAATTGGACGTGTGTTAGGGAAACTGCTCTCAAAATGAGATTGGGGAATTAGATTGAGAGACAGTTAGCCCCAAAAAGGAATCTTTGTTATCTTATCCCTATGCTAGTACATAATTCATCTGTCTGACCTTTGGTCTTTCGGGCTTCTTCTTCTCCCCCCCTCGATAACTTCCACGCTGGGGAAAGGGGAGGCTTCCCTTCTTATTTGGCTTGTCTGTAGTCTCCTTCTGGAGGGGAGGAGGCTGGCGGCGCCGAGGAGTCTACGGCGGATATCCCACCCCCCCTTGTATCTAGGCTGCCCCCAGTGAAGCCAAGTTTCTGTCTGAGCATGCTCTAGGCGAAGACATTCGACGTGGCTCGGACCTCGTCGGGGGTCCGTTCACATGACCTGGGGAGATCCTATCTAGAGGGATCTCCAGGGAACTTATGTAAATTTAAGGAACAACGGGGTTCTGGGAGAGGTCTTTACATATTTTGCTTGTGTTTATACATGTTTAGAATAACATTTAGCACACACTGTCACAGCATTTTTACAGGACCAACTTTCCTAATGAGGTTACAGTTTTCCCCAGTCGACCTTGGCTTGCTCCCCTCAACCTCGAAGTACCTCGTTCCTCATGCCTTCCCGGTTTTGCGGAGGGGGAAGGCATACGCCTGGAAGTGCAGGCCTTTGGAGCAACACCCCGAACCGGGGAGCACGGCCGCGGAAAGGCCTCTCCCATGTTGTAGGTTCGGGGAAGTTGACCCATTGGCCGCTTTCCCCATTTTAATCTGGAGCCCGTTTGGGCTCCGGAGAACCAGCTTTAAGCGTGGTTCTCTTTTAGGGCCTCTTGGAGTCCCTCCCTGACTGGGAGGGGGGGACTCCCCCTTTACTTGGTAAAAGATAGAAAACATAAATAATAAAAAAAAAACACATTTTCACAAGGAAGCCTTGGTCCATGTTGGTATGTGGCCCAAGGATCCTTGCCTGTCAATCAAATCCTTGACCGGCAGGGGTGGGATCTAAGTTGCATGGTAGTCACCACTTCCTGTGAGGTCGTGCCCATATCATGATGCCCATATCCTGTCAGTAGGCGTGGGATATGTAAATGATTTCTTGCAAAGCGGCTTGGGAGATTTCTGCCATTTCCCACACTAATCTGATAGTATAGTGGAAACCATGGGGAGGAGTGTGTCAAGTTGGGCCAGTTACTCCATTGGGTGGGCTTCTCCGAACCTGCACCATTGGAGAGGCCTGTGCCCGGAGATGCTTCTTGGGAAAGCTTGATGAGATAGCTCGTAAAAGGGCTAACTCGGCTCCCTCGCTCTCCAACTCCATGCTCCTTGGTTCGGTCCCCTAATCTCTTCAAAAGCCTGCTCTAATTTTTCACAGCCTGCCCACCCAAGGGCGGGCACCCTTCTTTTGGTCAAAAATAGATTCATAACATCTTACAAACATAGATAAACATGGCTGGTTGGTCGAAATCCCATTTTCTGTTACTCCTCCCGCCCGGGAGATGGCAACGGGTAAACTGACACGTCATGTCTTCCGCTGAGCACTGCCTTCTGCTGGCAGACAGGGCGGTTTACAGAGGCGCCAGGCAATGATGACATACAGTTCATTGAGCAGACCAAGTGGGAGGCACATATGCAAATACCCTTTTGCCTTGAAATGGGTTACTTGGACCATTGTGGGGCACCCCCTTATTCAGAATCGCCCCAAAAGGTTTGCGGTCATACTCCAGCGGTTTTTCTATTATTGGGCACTCCTTTCTTGTGGGGAAAGCCAGAGTCACTGTGACTTAAAGGTGCTTCGGTGCGTTTGGCTCTCTCGGTGGGGGCCGGGTTCAAGCATTCTGCCTGGTCTCGTGTGCGCCTTTACAAACTCAGGGTGCCCCTGCAAGTATGGCACCTGGTGCAGAGTCTGTTCTGGCCCCCTGAGACCCTAGGTGGGCGGAACTTTTAGCTGGAGCTCCGCGCTCCGGAGGGCAAGTGTCAGTGCCTGCCCTCTTTTAACCCTCGGGCTGCTTCGGCGGCCCAACCTTCTCTGGTAAAAGATAGACAAATAATAACAACAGTTCATTTCCCACATAGGGTGTTGGAACTCTAAGTCCCAGATGTCCCCAATCCTGTGCCTTGGGTTAGTGCATGCGCATGGTGTGTTCATGCAGATGAACTAAGCCTAAGGCATGTTGGGAATAGGATATTATAAAATACTTTTCAAATATATAGACTTAGGTTCGGTCCGCTCCTTGTGGGAATAGGGGCTTGTGAACGGGCCATAGTTCAGGTGTACTGGTCCCAAGGTCGCTCTTCACCCGCGTTGCCTCTTTAATCTAAAAGGTAGCTGGCAGACCTAGGGTGCCCGCGGGAGGTGGCTTTTCCTAAGCTCCTCGGTTCGGGTGCCCATGCACAGCCTGAGTCCCTTCCACAGTTATGTGGGTAAGGGCTGCACGCTCAGGCGTCCCAATGGGTCAGAACAGTGGCTGCACCAGGTTCCTGATGCTTTGAGCGCCTGCAACTTCTTCCCCTCTCCGTTCCCTGTGTTCCTTCAGGATCACGGAGCGCCGGAAGAGTCACAGAGCTCAAACACTGGACTGCTGGGAGTCTCTCTGGGTCAGAACAGGTTCTGTCCCAGAGTCACTTCGGGCCTTGTAGTGATGGATCACTTGGTGGGACTGTTATCTAGACCATCAAGAAGCGATCCAACACTTGCAAGAATGCCCTGAGTTTGTTCTGCCCAATTTGGGCTTCCTCTCACCCCATCCCCCTGGGCCAACGAGCCCACCCTTTACTTGTTAAAAGATAGAACTTCCCATAGCAACAGAGCGGGGCTGAGAGATACTGGCCTGCATAAGGCAAAGGCTGGCTGTGGGGACTACATTTCCCATCGTCCTTCGTTTCCCATCCCAAAAGTTGGGACATGTGCAGGAGAGATTCATGCAAATGCCTCAAATCCAAGGCGGCCTGGGAGCGACGGGGTAGTGAAGTTTTCAACCATTAAAACCTTATTCAGGGGTTAATGAGGAGGGAGGTTTTCCAAACCTATAAACAGGGTGTGTAGATTTAAAATATATATATATTGGGCTGAGCCTCCATTTGACTCCTAGTGACCTTTTAGTTACTTGGTGGGATTGAGGCACCAGAGGGGGATGATCGGGCGGCTTTAGCCTGTGACCCGACCGGTCCCCGCTGTTATCAAACATGTGGGGCTGCAGAACCGGGGGTCCCAGCGGGCCTGTTGAACTGAAGCGCCTGGCGCGATCCAGTTCAGATGGGAGCCTGAAGTGGCAAAGCAGGACGCGCGCCCGATGGTAGTCTTCCGATAAAGACTTCCGAACCCTCGGGAAGCAATCCTTGCAAGTTCTACCTTGCCACTGCTGGTCCGCACTCCACGGTTCGGTTTCGTCGCCTTTCTCCCCTCTCCCTTTCCCTTGGGCTTTACAGCCCTCCCTTACAAGTAAAAGAAAGATCTTGGAAAAGGAATGAAGGAAGGGAGCCCCCCCCCCCTCGCACAAGTGGGGAGGGGATTCAAGGCGGTACTTAGGGCTTTTCTATGACGAGGGGACGATATCTCCACATGGTTTGGAGCTCGTCCACCTTCTTGAGCTGCTTTCTCAGCCAGCACCCCAAGACAATTATTGCAATGCAGAGTATAATCTGGAAGACCAAAATGACCACAATAGGGTGCAGGGCTACGTTAAGTATCGCTGATCCAGTAGGGCTCCAGCCAAGGAGCGCGTCAAGGAACGAATGCTTTCCCGTGTCCTTGATTTGTGTTAAAAGCCCGGAGATTTCCTGTCCATCGTGTTTAACCACCATGGACGCTGTGTCTCCGCTTCTTTTAATATCTTGCAAGGTCTGTTTTAAAAGGGGATGAGACAGCAGGGATCTAATCGCCCGCAGCCCCATGCCCAGAAAAACTGGTTGAATGAATTTGAACAGACTAGGGGCCAGCAGGATTTCCTCCCTAGTCCATATGGGGACTGTGAACTCTATATCGCACCCTACAATGGAAGATAGGTTGCAGAAACATCTGTTGACACCTGGCAGCATGGGTTGGATGTGGAAAGTATTTATGATGAGGTACTCGCAATATGTCCTCACGCAAGCGCACCCTCTTCCCAAGTACACAAAAGCGGAGGCATTCTCTTGCCTAAGTGCATATTTGCATTCTTGAGGGGAGTCCCTTAAGGGGTTCACGCAGGGGTGGTGAGTTTGTAGAGTCTGCTCATCACAAATAAATCCCAGGTTGTCTTTGTGTACACATGCCTTTAGATCCACAGCTTCCCAACTTCCGTTGTCATTCCTGGCCCATTTATCTGAGTCCAAGGAATACAACACTTCGGTTGGTCCCACTTGCAGCCCTAGTGGCACAACGGGGTGTACATAAAAGAATCTTTGTGCAGTGGGCATCAGGATGAGCAGTCTCAATTCCTGCCTGTCCACTGAGAAAGATGTATTCACCAGAGTCCACCAGGCTTCCAATTCCAGTTGTGGAGTGGGAATTTCTGGTCTAATTAACTGCTTGATTTCCAGGGGGATATTTCCCTCCGTGGCTTGCCTGATCATGCCCATGGTTACTGCTAAATTCATAGCTTGAGCCTGAGTGCATGCCAGTGCCAAAGAAATATTTAATTGTAGTGATTGAGTACCTCTCAACAGCAAGGCAAAATCTCTTTCAATTTGGTTTTCCCAATTTACTAAAATGGAGCTGATGGAATGCTGGACTTCAGAGATGGTGTGGAAAGAGTCATTAATGGGTTTTCCCAGCTGGGAAATATAAGAGGTAGCGTAGGCAAATTTATTTGCGAGGGTTTCTATATTTATAGAATCTAAAACCGCTACTCCTCCAGCAACTGGTGCAACTCAGTCTCCTACAGATCGTTTCAATCTGCGAGGCGTGTTCCCCACCCATAACTGCAGCCAAGCCTCCCAACCCTTTTTACTGGGTTCCAAGTAGGGAGCACATTGTGGCAATTTTTCGATGGTATTTAATCCCGTCAGGCTGACCCTGATCTCCTTTAATACCATCTGTGGCCGAATTAAAACTTGTTCCCTTATATCCCGCTTAATCACATGGGAGCCAATTATGTGAGAGTTGGCACTTAATGTACTCTCAGCGTCTGGAATGAGAGGGTTGAATTGGAGCTGGGTAAAATTCCCTATTGTGAGGGTGTAGTTTCCTTCCTCCGATGGAAGCTCTGTGTTGAAGGTGCCCAATTTGGTGAATTTCATTCCCATCGCGGACTCCCGCTGGCATAGAGGGTCTATTACCATAAACCAGTCAGGAGGTCCCTGTGTTCCCAACTCCGAATCAGTAACAATCCAATTTTTATTTGACCATGCAGTTAGCTGGTAGTGATGCGTCTCTCCACTAGGTGTCTGTATTGAGAACGCAAGCGGCTTTTCTATCCTAGAGCCAATTGATAATATAAATTTGAAAGGATTCTTTGCGCTCCACACTGCGGTCGACACGATTGCAATTTCACAGTATGGCCCCATGTCCTCAGTAAACCCTTTAGAGGCTGGAGTAGTGCTAGGAGTTATTGTGGGAGTTGTTGTTAATTTCCGTGGGCCCTTTGGGACGTAAACACAATGCATTGGCACTAGAGGTCTCATGGTGTCCTCATGAGAAAAACAGTACAGTTCCTGCGTTAACATTCTGGTCCCAGCACATAACAAAATCATATTAGGTGGTCTGACCCACTCTTCATCACAGCTGCGAAAGTCATAGCTGCTTCTGGGGAGTCTGCTGTCATTTTCCCCATAATTAGACTTTATGACTTTGCACAGCATGATTTCCTTGGGATATAGGCTTGTTTTACATCTCCAATGAGAGAATGGGACTATAGTGGGCAATACTGCTCTATCAGCTGTACATTCCTCCTGCATTAACATCAACACTAAATACATTGCATACATCATTGTTCTCACAAATCTCACCTTCACATTCTGGTAATCCATATTGTGTACCTGAAAATAAAAGATAAGATTGCGCTGTAGACCCTTCTTGCTATTTCTATAAGCTTGAAGGAGTCAAAGTACTAAGACAAGGTTGGGGAAGAGGGGGAAAGGGAAGGAGCAATTTCACAGGAGAGAAGAAAAGAAAAAAAACTGCTGTAGTTCTAAAATTACATGTTTGTGTTCTGAGTTCTTTTCTCCTGCACTCCCCCCCTAGATTACTGTGGACGGGTCTGTCTCAGGAATCTTTTTCCTATACTTGGACTTGTTCAAGTTACACCAAGGGTGAGGAATGTGTCACTTAAGGGGAAATCCACCGGTTCAGGGCAGGGCATGACAGAGATTTGTCGGATTTCGGCTCTTCTCTGCGGCGGCGCCCCTTCAGGTTGCTGAATCTGATTAGGGTTAGCTGGCGCAGTCCCCTTCCATTCCTTGAGTTGGGAACAATGGAAGTACTTTCGCCAGGTTTCCCCGTTCTTTTTCTGAATTTCTACTTGGTAGACTGCTGGGCTGATCCTCAGTGTTATCGGGACGGGACCTAACCATTTGGCTTCCAAGGAGTGCTCGTTTTGCGAGAATCTCCTATATAGCACTAGCTGGCCTGGATCCCACACTCGAGGATTTTTAACCCAGCCTAATCTCTGGTCCATTGCCTGCTGTGTTTTTCCTAGTTGTTTAGCTACCTCCAGGTGGATATTGTGGACCTCCGTGACTAGCGATTGCACCCACGCGTCATTCACAACCACCGGCATCCAGTCAGATGGAAGTTGTGTTTTGAGCCAGAAGGCTTCCGGCAACACCATTTTCCTTCCTGTCATGACCATATGCGGTGTGTGACCATGGACGGCAGTAGTTCCCCTCAGCGCCATCAGGATAATGGGTAGCTTCTCGTCCCAATCCCTGCCTGTGGATTTTACTACTTTCCGTAGGGCTTCCTTGATTGTCCGGTTAGTCCTCTCAATTGCCCCTGATGCCTGGGGGTGCCCGGCAATGTGAAACCGCTGTTCCACCCCCAAGGCTTTGCACAATTCCTTTGTGACCTCCCCGATGAAGTGTGACCCCAAATCCGAGTCCATGACCCTCGGGATTCCCCACCTCGTCCATAGGTGGTTGAATAAAATTTTAGCAGTTGTAGTGGCAGTATTATATTTACAAGGGAAAGCCTCCACCCATTTGCTGAAAGGATCGATCACCGTGAGGCAGTATCGATTCCCTCTTGCTGTGCGGGGAAGGGGGCCGATAAAATCGATTTGTATACGAGCCCAGGGTCCCTCTATTCTTTGGTGCTGGATGGGAGCTTTGGGTCCTGATGTGTCGGCATTAACCATAGCGCACGCAAGGCAATTATTGACCCACTGTGCTACTTCCTGGCGCATGCCCGGCCACCAGCCCGTCTCCTTTACCCGTTCCAAAGTTAGATTTGCACCGCGGTGTCCCTGCTCGTGCACAAACTTGATTAAATCCCCTCTGACTTGCAGGGGCACAATCCAGTGTTGCTCCCCCTGGCTATCTACTGCCCAGTAAATGCCCTCTTTCCGAATGATGGTGTATTTCCCCGTTTCATCCTTCTGGGCTTTGGCAAGCTCCAGGATCTCTGGGTCGTCTTTCTGGAGCTCGCCCAAATCCATCAGGATTTCCCTCCCTTTGCTCTGGTTCCGGGTGGTGACCGGGTGTAAAGGAAAGGTGGGGGGTGAGCGGAAAGGATTGCTGTCTGCGAATGCAGCTTCTTTGGCAATAGCGTCTACTCTATTGTTCCACATCCCTTCCTCTGTATATTGTCTCTGATGTCCCTTAACGTGAGTCACGTAGGTGGAGTCAGTTCGCGCCTCTATTCTCTCCGCTATTTGCAGCCATTTCTGAGAGTGCGCGACCGTTTTCCCCTCGCTATTCAGCCAATTCTGTTTCTTCCAAATGGGCAGCCAAGCCGTGATCGCCTGCACCGTCCAATGAGAATCTGTAAAAATGGCCAGGGGAACATCCAGAGGCTCAAACTGGAGGATTGCTAGCACTGCCTCCACTTCTGCGGCTTGGCTAGAATGAGGGCGGACGGTTCCTTTAAGGACTAGGGAATCCTGCACTCTAATGGCGCCGTAGCCGGTTCGAGCTGAGCCATTTACATGGAAAGAAGACCCATCGCAAAACCAACAAACAAGCTCTTGTTGTCGGGCTTCTGCTAGGGTTATTCCTCCATTAACTGGCCAGGGTATATGTTGTACCACTGGCAGCGGACACTCATGCTCTTCCCCTTCAACTACGAGGCCATAGGGCGAGGGCGGTTCCTTTTGCTCCTTCTGGAAATCTACCCCTCTATTAGTTAACGCCAGCGTCCACTGGGCAATCCTTTGGTTCGAAACTTGCCCATCTTTAACTTTCCCGGAGAGAATATACTTAAGAGGGGAATGAGTGGTTTGAACTACCACCCTTGCTCCTCCTATTATAAACTCCCAATGGGTTAAACTCCAAACCAGAGCGAGGCAGACCTTCTCGCAGGGGGAGAACTTCTCCTCCACGGAAGAAAGGTTCCTGGAGGCGTAAGCCACCACCCGCTGAGATCCCGCTCGTCTCTGGATCAAAGTAGCCCCTAGGCTGTGCTCCGAGATAGCCAACTGAATGAAAAACGGCTGGGTAACATCGGGGTGGGCAAGCGCCGGAGCCTTTGCGAGGTCATTTTTGAGCTCTGCAAAAGCCTTTTGCTGCTCCGGTCCCCAGTACCACTGCACATCCTTCTTCAGGAGCTCATAAAGAGGTCGGGCTTTCTCGGAGAACATCTCGATGAAATCTCGGGAAAAGTTAAAGGTGCCTAACAAAGCTCTTCGTGAATGGGGGTCTGTGGGGGCGGGGAGTTTAGAAATCACTTCTACTCTCTGTGAATCCGGTGTTCTCCCTTCTGCTCCTAGTGTGATGCCGAGGTACTTCACCTCGGTCTTTACTAGCTGGGCTTTCTCCCTGCTTGCTTTAAAGCCTGTTTCTTGGATGAGGGTGAGGACCTCCTCAGTGACCTCCCGGACCTTCTCCTCTGTCTCTGCGTGGATCAGCACGTCATCTACATAACTGAGCACGCAATCCTTTGATCCAGGCAGCAGTCGGTCCCACATCTGCACAACATGCGCGTGACAAATGCTTGGGCTAGAATGGAAGCCCTGCGGTGTCCGCTTGAACACGTACTGTTGGCCGCGGAAGGTAAATGCGAATTTATACCAACAGGATTCGTGCAGGCGGATCGAGTGGAACGCGTTGGCCAAGTCCACCACGCTGTAAAATTTAGATCCCGCTGCAATAGCTGCCACAATTTCGTTGTATTTAGCGACCACCGGGGCCACCGGGGGAGTCACTGCATTGAGGGCTCTGAAGTCCACTGTCATCCTCCAAGTTACTCCATCTGCCTTTAGGACCGGCCACAAGGGGGCATTGCAGATGGACTGCATTGGGAGGATGACATCCCACTCCAACAGACCCTCAATGGTTTTCCCTATTCCTGCTTCCGCTTCCGCGGGGTATTTGTACTGATGCTGGGGAGGAGGATCTTTGCCCTCTATGAGAACACAAGCGTTTCTCACAGTCCCACACTCCGCCTTGTCAGTAATCCACACCCCGGGAAACTTTTGGGTCCATAGATCTCCCGTCACCGAACATACAGGGAAGGGAGCTTTTAGAGCTGCACATCGGTGTATAGCATTAATAAAGTCCGGGCCTCCCGGGATGTGCCACAGGAGTCCGTTGGCTAAATCCACAGTTAAATGGTTTTTCTTTAAGAAGGGAGCCCCAATCATTCCATCGTCTTCTCCTGCATTGTTACAGGCTCTCATGCTGGCTTTGAGTCTCCCTACAGTGATTGGAATCTTTTTCCAGATGTGTGAGAGGTGGCTTCCTCCCGCGTACCCAGCCAGTTCCAGAGTTCTATCTGTCTGGGTTCCCTGGGTAACTAGCGTTGGATGGAGCACGCTAATCGATGCCCCTGTGTCTACTAATAGAGTGGCAGGTTTAATGTTCCCTGGAGCCCCAATGCCTGCCTTCACCATTGGTCTCCCCCAAGTGTCTGGCTTAAGTTTAGCCACTACTCCTTCGGGGAGATTAGTGGGCCCCGGGCACCCCTAGCGCAGACCCTGTTCCTCATATTCCGGACTGTTAACGACCGTTTGCTGCTGGACCGCGGCTATCGGAGCCGGGTATAACTGAACGGTGGGGTGTATTGGGGGAGATGGATGTTGAACTATTGCAGCTACGGGCGGTGAATACCCTTGAGGTGCCGCAAAATGAGATTGGGTTGGTGGAGGTGGGGGAGCAGACGGCTGCTGATTTCCCCACCCCTGCATCACTTGTTGTTGCCTTTCTATCAAAAGTGCAGTGGGTGCTAGATCCATATTGGTCATGTCGCACCCTGCATGGAGTAAAAAGTTCCAGAGCGCTTTCCGCTGAGTCTGTTCTCCGGGCGATAGCGAATTCCAAAAACGAGCTCGCTCGGCCTTTCTGTTATAGGAAGGCTTGTACCCTCGACTCTGATTCTGCAAATCTTGATATGCCTCCCCATAAGGGCCCGTCATTATGTTGGGCTGTGGGGCCGGAGGCGGCTGCACTGCGGGAGAAGGAAAAGGGGCCGAGGGCTGCACGGGTGGAGGAGGGGCTCTTGGTTGATAGTTAGGGTTCCCTCCCCCCGCTCCGGGCTTCTGCCTGGCCGGTTTCCCATTGTTCCGCGCCTGAGCGTGCTTATTTTGTCCTGTTGGAGGATTGACTGGAGGCTGCGATGGGTTATAGGGGTCCGGATTAACTTCCCTCTTCTGATACTGAGAGTGAGGCCCGTTGTTAGCATAAGTAACTGTATTAACAGCTTCCTTAGCCCGGTCCTTCTTACTACTCTTTTTCCCTTGCGCAACCGTGTCCATATATCTGCTAATATTTTCCAGATTGGCATAAAGTGTGCTCCATTTGGGGTTAGGTGCATGTGTGGGTCCTAGTGCCTGCCGCGTTTCTGGGTTGAGGCCTTTAATGACATCTGTTATAAAATCAGCGTCATCGTAGTCGGGCTCCAGACCCTCTTCCTCCGGGAATACTACTTCGGCAACTAAGGCTAAGAATTGTTTCTTTGTTAGATAGACCATAGGGTCTTCATCTGGACCTTGCACAGTCTGGGTATACACATATTTAACATTCTCTTCATTCCAAGTAATTCTCAATAGTTCAGCTATCCATTCCAAGGTGGTTATGGCGCCTGTGTGAGCGACTATCAATTTTTCTCTCACCTTTTCTACATGAGGGCCGTTTAAAGCCAACCTCAGGACCTGATTTAACTCCCTGATGGTTATGTTTGGGTATTCACGGTACATTTGCATCATCCATCGGATGGAGGTTTCTCTATTATATGGGCCAAGAATTTGGTGTGCCATTTTAATATTTTCAATTTTCCAATCCTTAACCTCCTTAGTTATCTGCACCGTCTCTTTACCGTTCCCCTGTCTAGTGGTAGTTTGCCGGGTGACCACCGGGCATACTGGGGCGGGGGCAATCTCACAAGGTTCTATTTCCTCCTCATCCTCACTTTCCTCGTCTGAAAAAGCATAGAAGGTAGATGGGGAGACCGTTGCTATAAGAGCATTTTTACGGTCTAACTTCTGCTGTAGTGAGGCAATTTCTTTTTTACACGCCTCATGGTTAGCTGCCTCTTTGGTTTTCTTCACCGTTTCTGTGGCTATTTCAACGGCATATTGCAGTTTGTCATTCCGGTTTTTGGTTTGCTCCAGCTCTTTGCTCAATGCTTTTACTTGCAATTGGGCCTTCTTTAGAGCTGTTATTGTATCTTGATATGCTATAGCTATGGTGAGTTTCTCAGCCTTAATCTCCTCTACGGTCCGACTCGCCTGTTGCCAGTCAAGGTCCAGGGTATTATTCTCCTGCGCTATCCTATCTATTTCTGCAGCGTGTCTCCTGTGCAACTCTGCCTTTTCGATTTCATGATCCTGCTGCACTTGTTCCAATTTTTCCGCATGGCTCTGGAGTAGGAATTCCCTTTCTGCAGTCTGCCTCTGGAACTCCCTCTCCAGCACCGCCGCATGGTTCTGGAGTATGGATTCCCTTTCAGCAGTCTGCTTTTGGAATTCCCTCTCCAGCACCTCTGCGTGTTTCTTAAGAATTGTCTCCAATTCTTGTTCTTTCTTCTCTGCCTGCACTTCGTGCTGCTTTATTTCCTGATTTCTCTGCGTAAGCTGCTCCCTGAGTTGTTTAATCAGGGCTGAGCTATCCCGCAGGGCTTCAAACAAACCCCACGTGCCAAAAAGGTCTCTTTTGCCAGTGCTAATTGTTTTGTTGTTGCAATTTTCCTCAAATATGTCTCTAAAGGACTGGAGGGGATCAGGGCCTTGGTCAAAGATTCCCTTTTGCCAAGGGTTGTCCCCTTTCTTCAACAACCATTTTTCCAACTTGGGGACTTCCTCCTTTTTTGCGAAAATCTCCATTTTAGCGTGGATGTGGGTTTTTCTTTTTGGTTCTACTTATATTTCGCCTACTGCCAACCTCCGGTGGTGCTTCAGCTAAGGTTACGGGGCACCGAGCCGACCCAACGATCGCGTCTCGGGTGAAAAAGGGGGAGCCACGGGCCGACCCAACGATCGCGTCTCCGGGCAGAGTTTTAGGCAATGAGCCAATCCTATGATTGCGTCTCAGCCAAAGGGAAAATCCACGAGCCGACCCAACGATCGCGTCTCGGGTGAAAAAGGGGAGCCACGGGCCGACCCTACGGTCGCGTCTCCGGGCAGAGTTTTAGGCAATGAGCCGACCCAACGATCGCGTCTCAGCCAAAGGGGAAATCCACGAGCCGACCCAACGATCGCGTCTCGGGTAAAAAAAGGAAGCCACGGGCCGACCCAACGATCGCGTCTCCGGGCAGAGTTTTGGGCAATGAGCCGACCCAATGATCGCGTCTCAGCCAAAGGGGAAATCCACGAGCCGACCCAACGATCGCGTCTCGGGTAAAAAAAGGAAGCCACGGGCCGACCCAACGATCGCGTCTCCGGGCAGAGTTTTGGGCAGCGAGCCAATCCTATGATTGCGTCTCGGCCAGAAAAGGGAGCCGCGAGCCGACCCAACGATCGCGTCTCGGGCAAATAAAAACAAAATAAAAGTTGCCCAGCAGTCAAATTGCAGCGGTCCTGTGACCCGCCTGCCTTCTTGACTGTCGGGTGCCTTAGACTAGCCTTGGCCTAGACTCGTGTAAGGACTTGGGTGTGTGTGTGTGGGTGTCTGAGCGTGTATGTGGTGTGTGTGCGTGTGTGCACTCAGCTCTAAAGGAAAGGAGAAGGGAAGGGTGCTCTATCCAGATCTTAAACAATCCTAGCCTGTCCTGACATTCCCTCCCACGATAGACGCGTTTAGAAGGCCTCGGGACGGCGGCCGGACTTCACGGGACTTCCCCCTTGCGTTCGATCGGGCTCAGTCCTCTTGCGAGGTGTCTGGCCTCCTCGGGGCGGCTGAGAAGTCCAACGCTGAATGATAGAAACGGGAGCAGCCCAACCCACAATTTTTTAGAGATGCTCGCTAGAGCCTTTCACACAGAACTCATTCACTCCATCACTCATGCAATAGCCTCGCTAGCAAGACTTTCTGAACGGTGCAACCTTACGTCTGTCTGTATGAAGACACGCGTGTCGACTCGCGTGCGTTCACACAAACAGGATAATGCCCAAGCTTTCTCCACCAATTTCTGTTAGGGAAACTGCTCTCAAAATGAGATTGGGGAATTAGATTGAGAGACAGTTAGCCCCAAAAAGGAATCTTTGTTATCTGTGTATACGAGGCTCAACCGATCAGAGAGTCAATGCTCAATAAAGAACTCTAATTTAATAAAATCAATTGTGGTTTATTTTGAAACAATAGTTCGTTCACACAAGGTACAAAATCAATCACACATTCATACAGTTCTAGGAAAAATAGAGAGATCGATAGGGGAACATAAAGGAATGGACATACAGGGCAATACTACCTCTCGCAGACTCCAATGGAAGGCTCCGATGGCGACGAATGAGGAAATGGGGGAAAGGTCCCGAAACTGATCAGGAATCGGGGGTGTTACTACCCAGCGGGAATGGGGGTTTACTGAGTAGAAGGCACACCTGTGGGTAGCTAGTCCACAGGTTATATAGAGTCACCTTAGTCCTGAGGGGATGGGAGGTGACTGGGAGTGGTAATGGGAGGTTCTGCAGATGACCAGGAAGGCTGGACATCGGCTGGACCAATGGTGGGTCAATGGCGACACCTGATTGGGTGTGTGCTTCAACCAATGAACATCACCTTCATCCTGGGCATCCTGGAAACTTCCAGGTTGCGACAGGGCCTGGGGCGGCTCCGTTGGTATCAATGTGGGAATGGTTGGGTGATTGGGAGGAGATGGGATTAACTGGGAAAGGGACAATAGAGAATCAGATATGCACCTAGGTATTCCGGTGTAGACAAAAAGGGCTTGGTGGTATCAGGAGAGATCCTTCCTCTTTCTCAACTCTCCGGGGTGAAGACAGTTGTTTAGGAAATCACTGGGCAATCAGGATTAATAGTGGAGCCATTAATCCATTCATAGACTAGGTGGGCTGCTTGCGGGCTAGGAATGACTCAAGGTGTGTACGTGAGGTTTCCACATCGAAGGAATGAATCCCATCCAGGCAGGAAGATGGCTACATGTGGTGTTAGCAAAACACAGTGGTTTCCATGCTTAGCGCTTCACACCGTTCGCCTGGACAGCTCCGTGGCGGCATAGCCTCCTCCTTACCATGGCGGGTTTCACGCGATGGCGGGGAAACATTAGAGCGCGGCTGCAGACACTCTGTGCCTGACTCAAGCGCTTATATACTTGTTAATAGGTACACGGGAGTCTCATGTAGTTCCTGGGTAGCGTCACTCGCATTCACTGGCCAGGCGGATGCAAGCTTGCTTCTCCAGGCGCCCTGGCAACCTTGTTTGTGACAGAGGGGTCATTTTCTCACACGTGAGGGGAGAGCAAAGCCTTCTCCAGCTTTCTCTTCAAAACATGCAGTGCTGTTGGCTGCATCAAAGCCAGTAGGGTCCAGTCTCGATGCGGCAATCTTCTCTGGGGAGGGGGGCGGAGAGTGCAGTGGATAGGAAGGGAGGGGGCTGGCGGCAGCGGTGGGGGGGAAGAGAGAGGCAAATTTAGGCAGTTGTCATGGGCACCGGGAAGGGGGGAGCCCATTTTGGCACCACCCCTTTCCCGGCACCCTAGGCAACTGCCTAGTTTGCCTAGTGGGCGAGCCAGCCCTGTTTGTAGATGTCACAGTTTAACAACTTTTGAAGTATTTCTCTTAAGTATATAAGGGTTGGGAAGCCTAGCAGTGCTGTCTACTTGCTGTCTCACACCATATCCCATACCACCAATTACCACATAAAACACAACATAGTGGCTAATAACATGCCTGAAGCCTTGGACTGTTTTGAGTTGAAAAAATTATGCACGAGGAAGGTAGGAGCCCCTCATGCACCCATGCTGTTATAGTCCTGATCAGAACTGGGCTCCACAGAGCTGTTTAAAGGAATTTCTGCCTAGGAACTCACTGCTTCAAAATTGTGGCCATCCTTGTGAATACATTATAATCTAGTTTTGCCCTCGGAATATATGGATGGTGTTTTCTTGAAACAGAGGAAGAGTTGCATTAGAGTGCCATTTGCCACACTGCTTGACATCTTCCTTGATTGAGCTGGCTGAGGTGATCACAAACTGAGGTAATACTGGGGCCGCATTGGTGCAGCTCATGACTCCACCAACTTATACCAAGTATATCTTAAATTGACATACGTAGTGGACTATATATGGGGTTTAGTTTTCCAGGGTCATTTCTATATTAAGTTTTTTGTTCCCAGTTTGGCTACTTAACCACATTATCCTCAAAAAAAACCCCTCACACACAGTATCATTTGCCAGCTGGTTTTCTGCTGATTTCCTCCCAACTTGTCACTGTGTCGTCCCCCCCGATCACTTTTGCACCATTGTTTATGGAAGGAATGCACTTGAAGCATTTTAGTGGAATGTGTACAGTTTAAAAAGTGCTAACTGCATCCACCCTGCTTTCTAGCCACCCCCCTCCCCACAAGATGCTGCCATTTTTTCTGGACACTGGGGGATGGGTCTCACTGTACAGGAGAATGATATGCTCAGCTATTAAAGTTCATTTTTTTTCCTTAATGCACTGATTGCTAATGGTCAACTCCAAGCTGATCCAACAAAGGGAGATTAGTGAACTACAAGCAATCATGCACACACAGTTCCCAATCCACTGGGAGATCAGCCCCCTCCCTGAGTGGCTGGAAATGAGGGAGAGCAAGAAACCACCATGTCACCTATTAGAAATGTTAGGCTGCCCCTTCACCGTTTTGGCTCATTCATCCACACACTGCTGTCCTGGATGGTTTGGGGCTAGCTTCCCTGCTGGCCTCAAAAAAGGAATAAGATGGGGTTCAGGTACCATGGTCTTCTTCCTCCCCCCCCCCCAAGTGAGCCCTCTCTTCTTATGGCCTTATGTACTCTACCCAATTTTCCCTGCCCAGTCCAAGTTAGAAGCCTCTCTTATATACCATCCTTAGCCTCACTCCTTGATCTCTTTCCCCAATCAAGGTTTTAACCTGCCCCCATCTTTAAAGTGATAGAAGGGTGGGTATCCACTCTTAGGGCTGTCTGTACTTTGCTATTCCTCCTGGGCTTTAGAGGTATCAGGTCCAGCTTCCCTTCTCCATCTTCTTCTTACCCTGACCCTTTCCAGTTGCAGCCTTCATGCCTTCGGGTCATCACTGATCTCCAGCCTCCTCTCCAATAACAGTGGAGGCCAGTGCTTCGTTGGGGCCTGTCACTGCATGCTCTGCCATGCTGGCTACTGCACTGGGTTGTTTGCAGCTTGCCCGGTGGGAGGGAGTCTGATTTGTCAGTCCTGGACAAGAACAGAGAATTTCAACCTGGGGACTAGGGGGAGAAGTTTTGCATAGCCAGGTATTTGAGGTTCAGAAAGTGAATTCAGAGGAAAGGTGTGGTATTTCTGTATGAGTGTGTGAGAGAGAAGAGTGAAGCTGAGTTCTCCTATCCCTTCCTGATTTAATAGAGATCCCAGTAAGCCTGCACAAGTTTGCTTTTTTTGCCAGGGGCTCAACTATTTAAAAATTACAGCCTACAAAGAAAGGATTGAATTCTCTGTTACCACCATATGTGACCCCACTGTGTCAATATGGTGCGTGTGCAAAAGAAGAGAAGCCAGCACATCATTACCTTGGCAGTGACAACGGTGCTGAGTGAACTAAAATGCAGGCTTTTACTAGATAATGAGTAGTGCTTCCAAAATTCTTCCCATTCACAGGGAAAAATTAATACAAGGAGTTTGATGTAAAAGGTGGTTTGTTGTTCTATCCTATGAAGCTCATAACATCGAAGGAAATCCATATTATGGAGGAATAAGTGATAAGGAACCTTTTTCTTTTATCAAAGCTAACAAGAATATTTGTGTGTTAAAACAATTTATTATACTGTAATATATAATAATAACACTTATCATTTGTTATTAAAAATTAATACATATACATTTTTTCTACCCTCGCCCCCTTTCAGTGACCCCCGGCAGTGTATTTTAATTAAATTGCTAAAAAAAACAGGTAATCAATTTAATCAGTTTCAGTTTGCTTTATTACGGTCCATGACCAAATACACAGCACAATGCAGGCCAACAATAACCACAAAAAAAATGTAAAAATCAAGATGGACTTAAATAGGTAAAACATAAGAATCAATTTAATCTATTAAAGAATCTTCATAAAAAAGTAAGCATCATAAAGCAAAAAAAAGGAAAAAAACCCATATTTTATAATTATAGTCCATCTTCATAGTAGTCCTTTAGTCATTGTCAAAAGAACGAAAAAAGATATATTCCAGTAGTTTTACTGTTTTACTATAATCCATTTAACGTTCCTTTAAAATTTAATCATTGTCAAAGATCGCCAAATATCCCTTAACATTCCATTGTTTTTCAACATATTTTTGAAATTTTCCCCACTCATTTTTAAATTTCTCTAAATCTTGTTCTTTTAAGATTTGTGTAAGCTTGTCCATTTCACTCCAAAGTTAACAAGAATATTAATTTAGACAATGTTTAAATTAAGCCTGAACATTAAATCCCAAATCTTGAGATTGATTTTAGGTGTCTACAGCTGTTGAAAGCATTCACCACAAGATGTTTGCTGTTTTTGTAAGCATTTTGCTCTAGCATTTTACTAACTTATAGCAATAGAATATTTACACATCAGAAGAAAGGAAGCAAAGTCTTTGTGCTCAGTCCTACATTTTCATGTAGCAAATAGGTCTCACTCAAGGCACTTGTACAATTGATTTTTAAATTGCTTATGTACATTTGATGAGTGACATTTATTTTGATAAGTTGACTCCAATGTTAATGCAGCATGGATCGATATGACGCCGAATGAAGACAGCTTGTATTGTTAAATATAAGCAACATCTGAGGGCAAGATAAAAAGCCCAGTGAAATCTGTCAATGGAAAACCTATGTGCTCTTCAGTGCTTTAGATACAATGCACAAAGAAGGAACCTGATTTACTATAACATTATTACCTGCAAACCCTGTTACTATTGTGCTTCAGCTGATGCCAGGTTTATTTTATTCTGTTTGAAAAATTAATTGTAGCCAATATGTACTTGGACAATAGAAGTGTTATCATTTGTTGTGTAGGAACAGTGTGTACTGTATTCACAAACTTATTGGTTAGTATATTTAATTTTATGAGTGCAAGGTATTCTTGAATCAATTTTTATCAAGAAAATTAATCATTATCAACTTGAAAAATCAATATGACCATTTACTGTGCTTATTGATGGTACTCGATGGACTAACCCCCTGTATCAATTTATGCATTAGGATTTGACTTCCTTGGAATATATTCTTCAGCACCTGAAAGTATACATTTCCCCCCTCTCTCATCTTTCTAGTCATGGCACATAGGAACTCATTTTATTTTGTATTCATCACAAGGGGAAAGTCCAATTTTAGTATATGTGCTGCTGAAGCGAGCACATCACAAGGGGAAAGTCAAAACTAAACCAATAAGAGCCCTTCCCAAGTATATGCATAAAATATTTTTGTATGCTTATGTAAAAATGCAAAAAGATGTGACTGTTACAAGTGAAGTTAGACAATTTCTCCTCAGCTCTTCTAGGATCCAGCTTACACCTGAAATCTGTGCTCAGAGAGAGTCTCAAACATCATGAGACACTCCATGTCATAATTAATCCCGTGGGGTTCTAGGCATCTACCTCTATCCTCTCTCTATTCCCACCTCACTCAAACTTATCTGCTTTAGTCACTGGAAAATAGAAATGGGAAAATGAGGCAGTTAAAAGAAGGAAAATACGTATTTGTAATCTCTCCCTTAATTTTCCCTTTTCTCTCTCCTACCACATACTCAAAAAATTGTGGTATCTTGAGTATCTGATAATAGTAGGTGTTCTGGAAACCATCATTTTTAGAATTCACAGGGGACGGTGGAAGACAGTGGAGGGGGGCATAACAAGTATTTTCTTTCATTGCCCCAAGTTACACATTTGGGTTTTTATCTAGAGAGCAAGTTTGGTGTAGTGGTTAAATATGCAGACTCTTACCTGGGAGAACTGGGTTTGATTCCCCACTCCTCCACTTGCAGCTGCTCCAATGACCTTGGGTCAACTGTAGCTCTCACAGAGCTGTCCTTGAAAGGGCAGCTTCTGTGAGAGCTCTCGCAGCCCCACTTACCCCACAGGGTGTCTGTTGTGGGGAAAGAAGGTAAAGGAGATTGTGAACAGAGTGGTAAGCTGCAGTACTGCAGTCCAAGCTTTGCTTACAACCGAAGTTTGAACACAGTGGAAAATGGGTTCAGGTAGCTGGCTCAAGGCTGACTCAGCCTTCAGTCTTTCCGAGGTCAGTAAAATGAGTACCTAGCTTGCTGGGGGTAAAGTGCAGATGACTTGGGAAGGCAATAGCAAACTGCCCTGTAAAAAGTCTGCCAAGAAAATGTCATGATGTGATGTCACCCCATGGGTCGGTAACAAGTTAGTGCTTGCACACGGGGCTACCTTTACCTTTTAAGTCACTATGGGACTGTGAGATTCAGAATGAAGGGTGGGATATAAATCCTATATCTTCTTCTTCCTCCTCCTCTTCCACCACCACCACCACCACTATCTGGGTTCCCTGGGAATGGCTTTTAAAAAATAAAGGAGAGCCCGAAAAATTCAGAACACAATCATTAGGGAAGGGATGCAACTCCCCCCCCCCTCCCGCAACCCAAGCTGTTTCCCTTTATAAAAGCAGTGCCAGGAGAAGTTATTTTTCCCCCATTTTTGCTGTTACACACGTGCAGAATAATCCATGTGGAACAATAAAATAGGGAAACAACTCCACCCCAGACTGTTACCACAAAGGAAAATAGCTTGTGCTATTTGTGCTAAACAACATATGCTCAAGATGGAGTCCAAGTTAATAGAGATAATGCTCAGCATGGCTTGCAGTAAAATGAAATGAGTTTAGTATTCTTTTCCCAAGGTATAAGTTTTGTGATTTAACTCTCACTTTGTCAGCACGCTTTAACTCATGAACATTTTCATTGTCTTTAAGATTCTACTAGACTCAAGTTTTGTTTTACTACTACAGGCTAACTACTTGCAGTAAGATGGAGACTGAGGTTAAGAGAGTTTTTCCCCATTGCGTCCAGGGTTTTATTATCTCCCCTTCTCCCACTTTCCACAGACCCTCTTTCTCTTCCTATCTCAAAAGGAAGATCTGTTCATGACTCTTGGCCCCTTGGAGCTCTATAGCTTCAACTGAATTGAATATATAAATATAGTCAACGTAACACCATGCCTAGATGGGTCCTTACTATTTGTCATTCTCTTGCTGGATAGCTTCATGCCTACAGGTTGCGATATATATAATCCTCTTTCTCTTCCCTCCCTTAAACTAGCCAAAAAAACCCCAACAACAACACTTTGTAATCTCTGAGTGCTGACCCAGATATAGTATACCGTGACACACACTTTGAGATGTGCAAATTCTGCGGTGTAAGGGACTTTACTGCACCATACAACTATTGTACACAACCAGAGGACAACTAATGTGAGCACTCGTTTCAAAGAGATGAAGGGTTCGCTGCTATTTTTCTACCGGGGAAACGGATCAGAGTTGTCCACTGTGATGATGACAAACAGTATAGACTGTCTGCCAGAGTCTTGAGGCAGCAGGAAAAAGGCGGCGGGCCTAGCTTGCCTCGGAAATTATAGATGTTTGTATGCAAATGCTAGAAGTGTTTGAAGTAAAATTGGTGAATTGGAATGTTTAGTGTTAGGAGAAAACATAGACATTGTGGGAATTTCAGAAACTTGGTGGAATGAGGAAAATCAGTGGGACACAGTGATTCCTAGATATAAGTTATATCGGAAGGATAGGGAGGGAAGGGTTGGAGGTGGGGTGGCTCTGTATGTCAGAGAGGATATACGGTCCAGTAAGACTGAGGTCAGAGAATTAGATTCACTTTTCGAAATGCTTTGGGTTGAAATAGAGGGCCCAAAAGGAAATTTAACTATGGGAGTTTGTTATCGCCCACCAAATCAAAAGAGAGAGGACGATTATAATATGATGGAAGGCTTAAAGATAGCAGCTAAACGTAAAAACTGTGTCGTAATAGGTGATTTTAACTACCCACAGATTGATTGGGTCAATATGTGTTTTGGTTGAGAGAAAGAGATTGAGTTTCTTGATGCTCTCAATGACTGTGCTATGGAGCAGATGGTCTCAGAACCTACCAGGGGTGGGGCAATCCTGGATTTGGTCCTAAGTAATGCCCAAGACTTGGTAAGAGATGTAAAAGTGATTGTCCCGCTTGGGAGCAGTGACCATAATGCTATTGATTTCACTGTTTGTATAAATAGGGAGTTGCCCAAAAAGACCGCCACAGCCACGTTTAACTTTAAAAGGGGTAAATTCACTGAGATGAGGAAGCATGTGAAGAGGAAACTGAAAGGAAAGGTAAATACGGTCAAAACCCTTGGGGAAGCTTGGAAACTATTTAAAACTATAATCCTAGAAGCTCAGATAAAATACATACCACAAGTTAGGAAAGGCACAAACAGGCATAAGAAAAGGCCTGCATGGTTAACAAACAAAGTAATGGAAGCTGTAAAAGGTAAGAAGGACTTCTTTAAGCGGTGGAAAACCAGTCCAAGTGAGATTAGTAAAAGGGAACACAGGCTGTGGCAAATCAAATGCAAGACTGTAATCAGGCAGGCAAAAAGGGACTATGAGGAGCATATTGCAAAAAACATAAAGACCAACAATAAAAATTTCTTCAAATATATTAGAAGTAGGAAACCAGCCAGGGAGGCAGTGGGGCCCTTGGATGACCATGGGGTAAAAGGATTACTGAAGGAGGATAGGGAAATGGCTGAGAAGCTGAATGAATTTTTTGCCTCCGTCTTCATTGTGGGAGATGAGAACTTTTTGCCTGCCCCAGAACTACTAATTTTGGAAGGGGTGTTGAAAGACCTGAGTCAGATTGAGGTGACAAAAGAGGAGGTACTACAACTGATAGACAAATTAAAAACTAACAAGTCACCTGGTCTGGATGGCATACATCCGAAAAAACTCAAAGTTGAACTTGTGGATCTTCTAACAAAAATCTATAATCTTTCATTGAAATCTGAACTTATGAAGCTGCCTTATACTGAATCAGACCCTTGGTCCATCAAAGTCAGTATTGTCTTAGACTGGCAGCGGCTCTCCAGGGTCTCAAGCTGAGGTTTTTCACACCTATTTGCCTGGACTCTTTTTTTTTTGGAGATGCCAGGGATTTAACCTGGGACCTTCTGCTTCCCAAGCAGATGCTCTACCACTGAGCCACCATCCCTCCTCCGTTCCTGAGGACTGGAAGGTAGCAAATGTCACCCCCATCTTTAAAAAGGGTTCCAGAGGAGATCCGGGAAATTACAGGCCAGTCAGTCTGACTTCAATACTGGGAAAGTTGGTAGAAAGCATTATCAAGGACAGAATGAGTAGGCACACTGATGGACACGGGTTATTGAGGAAGACTCAGCATGGGTTCTGTAAGGGAAGATCTTGCCTCACTAACCTGTTACATTTCTTTGAGGGGGTGACTAAACATGTGGACAAAGGAGACCCGATAGATGTTGTTTACCTTGACTTCCAGAAAGCTTTTGATAAAGTTCCTCATCAAAGGCTCCTTAGAAAGCTTGAGAGTCATGGAGTAAAAGGACAGGTCCTCTTGTGGATCAAAAACTGGCTGAGTAATAGGAAGCAGAGAGTGAGTATAAAGGAGCAGTCTTCGCAGTGTAGGATGGTAAGCAGTGGGGTGCCGCAGGGCTCCGTACTGGGTCCCATGCTCTTTAACTTGTTCATAAATGATTTAGAGTTGTGAGTGAGCAGTGAAGTGGCCAAGTTTGCGGATGACACTAAATTGTTCAGGGTGGTGAGAACCAGAGAGGATTGTGAGGAACTCCAAAGGGATCTGTTGAGGCTGGGTGAGTGCGCGTCAACGTGGCAGATGCGGTTCAATGTGGCCAAGTGCAAAGCAATGCACATTGGGGCCAAGAATCCCAGCTACAAACACAAGTTCTTTGTGATAAACAATTTTATTAGTAACATATGGTAGCAAAACTATATCTACAACTTATAAAGACTTAAAGAAAAAGAAAAAAAAATCTACCCCATATCTTACTTTTCCCCCACTCCTCCCCCCGTTACTTGACCACCGCCAGTGTTATTTACTTTAAAGAAACAAATATTAAAGGTACCCTTAACTATTTAAAAAACCCTAAAAATTATATTCTTATTTTTAAAAAACTTAATCATTATCAAAGATTGTCCAATGTCCTTTTATTTTCCACTCTTTTTCTATGTATCTTCTGAACTTCTTCCACTCCAACTTAAAGAATTCCAAATCATAGTCTCTTAATTTTCTTGTTAATTTGTTCATTTCACTCCATGACATAACTTTTATAATCCAGTCCCATTTCTCTGGTATTTTTTCTTGCTTCCACAGCTGCGCATACAATGTCCTAGCAGCTGAGAGCAAATACCATATTAAAGTTCTATCTTCTTTTGGAAATTTTTCCATTTGTAATCCCAGCAGAAAAGTCTCTGCAACTTTATTGAATTCATATCCCAAAATCTTGGAAATCTCTTGCTGAATCATCTGCCAAAACATTTTAGCTTTTTCACAAGTCCACCACATATGCTTTTTACATTTCCAACACCTGTCTGGCATCTTGTTATTCATCTTTGCTAATTTTTTTGGAGTCATATACCATCTATACATCATCTTAAAACAGTTTTCTTTAATACTTTGACAGAGCTACAAATACAAGTTGAAGGGGTGTGAACTGGCAGAGAATGACCAAGAGAGAGATCTTGGGGTCGTGGTAGATAACTCACTGAAAATGTCAAGACAGTGTGCGTTTGTAATAAAAAAAGGCCAACGCCATGCTGGGAATTATTAGGAAGGGAACTGAAAACAAATCAGCCAGTATCATAATGCCCCTGTATAAATCGATGGTGCGGTCTCATTTGGAGTACTGTGTGCAGTTCTGGTCGCCGCACCTCAAAAAGGATATTATAGCATTGGAGAAAGTCCAGAAAAGGACAACTAGAATGATTAAAGGGCTGGAACACTTTCCCTATGAAGAAAGGCTGAAACGCTTGGGACTCTTTAGCTTGGAGAAACGTCGACTGCGGGGTGACATGATAGAGGTTTACAAGATAATGCATGGGATGGAGAAAATAGAGAAAGAAGTACTTTTCTCCCTTTCTCACAATACAAGAACTCGTGGGCATTCAATGAAATTGCTGAACAGACGGGTTAAAGCGACCTAGCAACAGTGATCCATGCAACGGTCACCTCGAGATTAGACTACTGTAATGCCCTCTACATGGGGCTGCCCCTGTGCCGAACTCGGAAGTTGCAGCTAGTGCAGAATGCGGCGGCCAGGCTGCTACTGGGACTACCTCGGAGGGAACATGTGCGGCCTGGGCTGAAGGAACTGCACTGGCTTCCAATTATATTCCGAGTTCGCTACAAAGTGCTGGTCATTACCTATAAAGTCCTATATGGCCGAGGACCTGCCTACCTTAGGGACCGCCTCTCTCCATATGTTCCCCAGAGAGCACTAAGATCTAGCTCCCAAAACCTTTTAAGGATCCCTGGACCAAAGGAGGCCAAACTGAAAGTAACGAGGGAGCAGGCCTTCTTTATAATGGCCCCCCACTGGTGGAATCAACTACTGGAGGAAGTGCGAGCCCCAGTTCCGCAGGGCTTGCAAAACCACCCTCTTTCTGCAAGCTTATAAGGAACCCTGAAAGGGATATCTAGCCGCCGGAATACATCTACTGGAAATAGCACCTAATTTATTGTAGTTTTAAATTTTTATGCAACTGTTTTTAAATGTATTTATTAACTGTATCTTAACATTGTTTTATACAAATTATGGTGTAGACCATGTCCTGTCAGCTGCCCTGAGCCTGCTTCGGCAGGAAGGGCGGGATACAAATAAAATTTATTATTATTATTATTATTATTATTATAAAAGGAAGTACTTCTTCACCCAAAGGGTGATTAACATGTGGAATTCACTGCCACAGGAGGTGGTGGCGGCCACAAGCATAGCCACCTTCAAGAGGGGTTTAGATAAAAATATGGAGCAGAGGTCCATCAGTGGCTATTAGCCACAGTGTGTGTGTGTGTGTGTGTGTGTGTATATATAATTTTTTTGCCACTGTGTGACACAGAGTGTTGGACTGGATGGGCCATTGGCCTGATCTAACATGGCTTCTCTTATGTTCTTATGTTCTTAATTAACACTGAGACTATTATATAGTGGGTTGTATGCATTGAGGAGTCGAAGCGTAAGTGATAACAAGCTCTTTAATAAGTACAGCATAGTTGGTGGCTGCACTACAAGACTGAGAACAGGCCAACCGGGCCAAACTTATATACATCTCAGGGTTCCCGTGCAAGCATGTTATTGGGTTATTCAAACTGGCGGGGGCTTGTGATTGGTCCAGGGTGGCAGAGATTTGGATCCTGCAGCCCATTGTTCCCAAGTCCCCAAGCTCAGTCCGTATGGCTCCAGTGAGCCAGGCAGGAACACCCAAAGTCTTCACCTGAGTCCACATACATAACAGAGAAAGATTTTAATTTTTTTCACATAACTACAGAGATTAAAAGAGCCAATGTTTCTTTTAGCCATCAGGCATCAAAGGCAAACTGGAACTTGACCCAAGCTGAAATCATTTAAGACTGTTTGCTAGAGACAATCCAAGCCCAAGAACTTCTGGAATTAGTAGACAGTGGAGGTGTTAGTACTCAAAACCTGTTTCTTTATAAACTAACCATTGGAGAAAATGAACATACATAGTTAAATCTTGGTAGTACAACATACAGTGAGGAAATATCTCTTCATCCGAATGCAGGATTCTTTTTTCTTTTCAAAATCTTTATTACAAAAAATCTGACCACAACTATTGATCAGAAGTGACAGCAGATTTTGTTTTCTTTCAGTTTTCAGATTGTTTTGTCCCTCTTTTGACAAATATGTTTGCTTGCTGAAGTTTGGTCTCTCAGAAGTATAGTAAGGAGCTGTTGCTATGTTTGTCAAATTACTCTGTCTTCTCAAATAAGAAATGGCATGCCTATTCCAACTGCTTCCATTTCAAAGGGGGGGGGGGACATTTAGGTTGAATTGACTGTTAGTGTGAAATTTGCTAAGAAAGGAAGCAAGCAAATATGTTTAGTAGCACAAGGCTGACAACCAGTGGGGGGGAGGGGGCTAACCTGTTGAGGGAAGGAGCTTACCAGTGATGTTGCTGATGACACAATAATGTCACTTCTGACACAACTTGAATGATGTCACTGAGTCACCTGTAACACTTCAGCATTTGGCCAAAGCTCTATGATTTAAGCATAAAGGGTTGGAATGCTGGAGTATCCCTGGCAATGCAATGAAATCACTTCTGGCTGTGCTGGAAGTGATTTTATTACACTGGGATACTGATGATCACTACCATTTTTCTAGCAATGCCCACCTGACCTGTGGAATGAAGGGTGGGAGGTCTGGGCTGGCAGCCCCATGCAAAATACAAAGACATGGTATGCATCTCAATTTAAAACTAATGAGAACAGAGTGAACAATGCAGCACTGGAGGGTGATTTAGGGAGGCACCTTCTCTTATAGATTTAGGGGTCTTAGTAGACCATACACTGAATATGAGTCAGCAGCCTGATGCAGTAGCTAAAAAGGTAAATGCAGTTTTGGGCTGTATCAACAGAAGTTTAGTGTCCAGATCACACAAAGTGATAGTATCACTTTACTCTAACCAGAGTATTATGTTCACCTACAGCAGGGGTGGCCAAACTGTGGCTTAGGAGTCACATGTGGCTCTTTCACACGTATTATGTGGCTCTCGAAGCCCCCACTGTCCTGTCAGCCAGCTTTTTTCTCTTTAAATCACTAATCCAAGCCAAGCCAGCTGGGGGCTTGGGGGATGTATCTAAAGTTAAAGTTGATTTATTTCCACTACTCCCTCCCTCCCCCCTCTATTTACCCTCCTTCCTACCTGCCTTGTGGCTCTCAAACAAGACATGAACACCTGATGTTCATGTCTTGTGGCTCTCAAACATCTGACGTTTATTCCATGTGGCTTTTACATTAAGCAAGTTTGGCCACACCTGATCTACAGTATTGTGTTCAGTTTTGGACACCAAAATTTAAGACAGGTTTTTAAACAGAGGCCAGATGGCGATCTGACAGTAATGCTGATTGTGTGAACAGACAAATCATGAGAATGAGGGCAGGAAGGGTTGCATCAGTTCTGAGTTCTTGTGGCCCTTTCTTACATTCCGGGGAAATGCTGTTCACCACTATGGAGTCAGTCAGCAATTTTACTCCAGGCCAGCTTGGCCAAGGATCATGGAGGTTTTTCTTTTTGCTATCTTCTGGGCATTGAGCAAAAGTCACTGGGTGTGTGTGTGTGTGTGGGAGGTATTTGTGAGTTTCCTGCATTATGCAGGGGGTTGAACTAGATGACCTTGGAGCTCCCTTCCATCTCTATGATTCTACACACCCAGGGAAATTATGTTTGCCGCTTTGGAGTCAAGCAGTGATTTTTCTCCAGACCAGTTTTTAGGGTTACAATCCCCAGCTGGGGGCAGGGGATCCCCTGCTATGGAGGCCCTCACCCTGCTTCAGAGTTATCAGAAAGGTGGGGATGTTTGCTGAGCACTCCATTATTCCCTATGGATAACAGTCCCAATACGGTATAATGGAGCATTGATTTGTGGATATCTGGAGCTTGGGGGCCCGTTTTGTGAGATATAGGCTGGGCTTTTTTTGAGCAAGAACACAGAGGAATGCAGTTCTGTTTGGCTTGACATTAGGGGGTGTGACCTAATATACAAATGAGTTCCTGCTGGACTTTTTCTACAAAAAAGCCGTGGGTATAGGCATAGCATCTGGTGCTTGTCCTCAAAAATTCTATGGAGTTAGAAAAAGATTGGACAAGGGGGTCCAATTCTGTGAGCCTCTCAAAAGGTGCCCCTATCCCCTAGTATTCCCAATTGAGGGTAGGCATTTAAAAGGAATGCAGTTCCTTTAAATGTGTTGGCCAGAACTCCCGCTGGAATTCAGTCATGCTTGTCACAACCTTGCTTCTGACTCCACCCCAAAGTCTCCTGGCTCCACCCCCAAAGTCCTCAGATATTTCCTGAGTCTGACCTCACAATCCTACCAGTTTTACTAGGGGATCCTGGAGCTTTTCTTTGTTGCTTGTTTTTTTGCTATCTTCTGGCCTTGGAGCAGGGGTCACTGTGTGTGGGGAATGAGGTACTTGTGAATTTCCTGCGTTATTCAGGGAATTCAACAAAATGACCCTGAAGATGCCTTCCAAGTTTATGATTTTTTTTCATTTAAAGTTTTTATTTTTAAATACAACAGAAGTTTTATACACACACACACACACATATATATATATACACATGCACAAACAATAAATATAAATAATGACAATAAATGAAATATATATTTTTAAAAAAATAACTGTTACTATACAAGATTTCATCTTTATAATCTTACTATTAAAGTGATTAAAGTTTTGACTTAATAAAAACTAAAATGTGTGAACTTCCCAAGAAATAAATATGTATTTCTTGGGAAGTTCACACAATTTGCTGGGAGCAGTAGCACAAAGTGGGGACCAATATGATATATATGATTTCCTTCCCAAACCTCTTGGAAGTGGGGGGAGGCTTAGAATAGAAAACCTGCAAGATGCACTTCCCAGATCTGACCTTCCTTCTTGACTGCTACTGGTCACCTAATCTGGCAATAAACTGGGAGCATTAAGCAAGTCAGAAGCGCATGGCCCCCATGGGCTCTTGGCCAACAGTGGGATGTGGGAGACTTGAGATGAACATGCTGGTTCCCACATTTCCCAGGTCGTGCCATGCTATCAGTCACTCAGCTGATCATGGGAACCTTGTAGCTGAAAGAAATTATGGCTAGCTCCAAGCTCCTTATCCTTACATCACTGGTGTGTGTGTGTGTGTGTGTGTGCCTTATTTAACTTTGGAAGGGTTGCTAATTATTGGAAAATTTGGGAGTGGAGCCTAGAGAGGGCATGTTTTGGGGAGGGCATGTTTGGGCCATCAGTGAGATATAATACCATAGTCCACCTTCCAAGCAGCTGTTTTCTCAAGGAGAACTGATCTCTGTCACTTGGAGAACAGCTGTAATTCTGAGAGCTCTCCAACCACTATCTGAAAACTGGCAATCTTATGAGCGATGGCAGAGGGAAGACAAGAGGGGGACAGTGGGGTATGAGATTTTCCCTCTCCTGTAATTCCACACAATGATCCTCTGGGGTTATAAAGTACTGACTGCTAGGATTGGTCCACCCTGTGCTGCGGTAGTGTTGCCACATCAAATTCAGGAAACTATGGGAGTGGAGCCAAGAGACTTTTGGAGTCAGGAGCAAGGTTGTGACAAGCACAATTGTACTCTGAAGGCAGTTCTGGCCATCACATTTAAAAGAACCTGCATTCCTTTATATGTTCTGGCCATCACATTTCAAGGGACCATGTGCCTCTATTGCAAATAATGGAGGATGGGGGCACCCTCTTTTGGGGTTCATAGAATTGGACCCCCTTATCCAATCTTTTTGAAATGGAGTGTTTTGGGGGGAGAGGTGCCAATTTAGTGCCTCTAACTAAAAAAACAGCACCCCCCCCCGAGCCCCAGATACCCACAGATTGATTCTCCATTATACCCTGTGGGGACTGGTGCTCAGCAGACAGAATGGAGTGTCCAGCAGACATTTTCCCCTGGTAGCCCTGAACTAGGGTGGAGGGCCTCCAAACCAGGGGATCCCCTGCCCCCAGCTGAGGATTGGCAACCCTAGCTTAGGGGTTACCTTAAGGATGGCTAAGAATGTGCAAACAGACCAACCTTTGCAGTCATTCCTCTTATTACACTTTCACTTTGCCTCAGTTTTTCCATCCTTTGAAGGTCTGTCTGCTACCAGAAGGCCTAGAGTTAGTTAATGCTTTATGCAGTCCTACTGTTGCAGTAAATTTTATAGAACACAACTTTGGAGTTGTGGGACTAATTTATCACCCAGGCTAACATATTCCTCACACAAAGCAGCTTTAGGTATGGAGGAACCTATGTGGTATGTTTACATCCTGCATATTTCTAAACATACCTTCTTTTTTGTTTGTTATACAAAAGAGGTGGTATATTCTTTTGTGTGTGTGAAGCAGGACAACTCTAATCAATTTTAATATATGATGGGTTGTTTATGCTTGATTAGAATTCAGCAATACATTTGAGAAAACCATAGGTGTGAGTGGCAGATCATCAGAGAGTTATAGTTCAGTGCAAGAATAAGCATGATGCAGAAGCAATAACAATCCATACTATGCAAATGCATTCATTACTCAGGAATCAAGCAGAAAGCTGTTCCTCAAGGAATTCACTACTTTTCAGAAATTATTGAATTGTTCTGGATTCTTTATATCTTCCATTACTGCAGGTAGTGGTCTTATTCATACTTTTACTAATAATGGCTTATTTTGATAACTTTTAAAAAAATATACTGATGGTTTAAAGTTTTGTAAAGTACCTTGAGATGAACTGTGGAGACGTGTTATTAAAAATCTCCTAAATAAACTGGTTATATAACAATACATATGTTATATTGATTGACTGGTCTGAAACAAAATGTTATCAATATCCAGGAAATTGCTCATAGTTCATATTTAACATGTTCTAAGGCTTTGTGTTCAACTAGATGCCGTGTCTGCTACAATTGTTATGGGTCATCATTATGTTATATTTGGGCCATCAGAGAACTCCAAAGTGCTCAAGGCCCAATTCAGCTTTGAAGTGCATCACGGGGGAGGAGGGGTTTTAGGCTTTCCTCTTATGCCATTTTTCTGATCCAAAAAGTCCAGAGCGATGTGTATTTATCCCACTGCAGGGCTTCATATGCTTCAACAATGCTGGAGCCTCACATTGGGACACAATAGGGTTCCCCATGGTCAGTTTGGCTCAGAAGGGAACACTAAGCTCTTCTCCCCAGTGCCAGATTGGACCCCAGAGCATTTGGGAACATTAGTTTCCAAAGAATACATCTGCCTATAACCTCATGAATCTTGATCTGATTTTTGTCAGATGTCACATCTATTCTAGTCCTTGGACTTGGTTGCATCTTATTGTTCTAGTTACAAAAAAGATGGTTAAAGATTCTCCATCAAAATGTATAGGATAATATGTTCTATAAAACTGCAGGACTGATATCAGAAATTCTGAGGAATTTAATGAATTTTTGCAGAGCTGAAACTTATATCACTGCATAAGATAAGCATTCAGTGAACCCTGAATAGTAGAAAGCCAAAGCTGTCTCTAGCCTAGGGGTGCCTTGCTTGTAGACAATTCTTGTCTCAGACTCAAGGGAGCTATGTAGTTTCTGAACTTTTACATCAAGGACAAGCATGCTTTTCCCTGGCTTCATCAACACCAGTTTTTCCTGTCTCCCTTGCTGCGACCCAAATAAGAATGAGAAACAATGTCTCAATCTGCAGTTCAATTTGAACTTTGAGAGTCCAAGTGGATTCTTTGAAGATGAGGGATGAATTGTAGCTGCTGAATATGTTTGACTTTTAGGGGAATTCGGCAGAAGAACAGGTGTCAACAAGTATAATGTGACATTTCCAAGGATTGCTACAAAAGTAGATCTGTTCTGCCTTTGCACATATCCTCAGAGATTAAAAGAGTCCCAAAGAAAAATGAGAGAGATATTAAACCTAAACAGTGGAAAGCATAAATTACAGTTTTTTTCCTAGAATCAGAATAGAGATACCAGTCATCTTGAAACTGGTCACAGTAAATATTCTAGTAGCAATTTCTAGCTCACTGTGGGCCCAAAAAACAGTGGCTATAGTAGAGTTCCATATTCAGTATTTTCTAGTTTCATGTACAGAAGGATCTTAGAAACAAAAAGTCCACATGGGCAAAAACGCATTGTGTAATAGCACTGAATGTGAACTCATTTCAGGCTAAGCAATCAGCACATTAACAATTGCTTCAGCAAGGCCTGCATCAGTTAATGGATATCACCCCCTTGAGAAAGCTCATGCTAATTCCTTTTTAATAGCTTTTTAAAAAGGAACCCAACACCTACCATGATCACTGAGGGATTGTTCATGAGTCTGTTACCTTAGAGTAAATTATTCACTTGGTGTTTGATCTCTGAAAACAAGTTGAAATATAATTTTATAGTTAGGATACCCAAATATTAACTCATCAGTTAACATTAACAACCAAAGCTTTGTCATAAACTGCCTCACTGATGGTGCTACTTTGCTTTTCAGACCGGCTTATATCTGAACAGATCATATAAAATAAGATCTGCAAATCATGAATATGAAATAAAGAAAAGGTGAAAGTGACACAGGAAGAGATTTGCAGATATCTCCTGACCAGATGGCTGTCCACAGGTATGTGAAAATTAGTGTTTTAACAGAAAAACTCAACACAATGCTGGTGAAATGAAGAAAGGGTGATTTCTTATGTGGATTATTGTTCTGCATGTGCTAATTAGGGTTGCCAACTCAATAAATATTTGGGAATTTGGGGGGTGGAGCCAGGAGCAAGGTTGTGACAAGCAGGATTGAACTTCTAAGGGAGTTCTGGCCATCACATTTAAAGGGACCATGTGCCTTTTATATGCCTTCCCTCCATTTGGAAATAATGAAGGATGGCACACTTTTTTTGTGGCCCCTAGAACTGGAAACCTGGCCCAACCTTTTTGAAATCTGGAGAATGCTTTGAGGAGGGGCACCAGATGCTATGCTGAAAATTTGGTGCCTCTACCTCAAAACACAGCTCCCCACAGAGCACCTTAGAGTAAACCTATGGATTGATTCTCTATTATACACTATGGGAACGGTTCTCTATAGGAAATAAAGGAGTACCCATCAGACATTTCCCTCTCCCTCCCACTTTCTGATGACCCTGCAGTGGGGGGATGGCTTCCAAACCAAGGGATCCCCTGCTCCCAACTGGGGATTACACATGCAAAGAAACCCAAAGGCTCACAGCTGAAAATTAATGGCAAACTATTTTACAAAATCGTGAGTGTAATTATTCAGAAATTCCAAATGTACAGAATGAACAATAAAAGCAATTTCATATATGTTTGTTCTTTTTGTCTTTGCTTTGACCCGAAAGACTCCCGGTGAAACCAAGAGACAGCAAAACAGCAGTTCAAAACAAGTTCAACTTCACTGCAATCATGTCAGTGATTCGGGAGCAAAACCAGTGCTCTTCTTCAGAGATTGTCAGTGGCATCAAGGCTGAACCTCGATTCTCTAAATTAAGAATGGGGCCACAAGCTGGAGCTGGCCATTTCATACAGAGGCTTCATCAGACATTCACACTGGGGTTGTACAAATCTTCATATATTTACATTCCATTCCAAAGAATTTCGAGTCAAAGGTGCTGTCTCCTCCCAGGACGTCCAGAAGGAGCCAGCACCTTTTGCGTAGTGGGTGAGCCAGTCCTGTCTACAGTAATTAAGGAATAGGGTTTGGTAAAATATTTTTTACTTGTTAGTGCCTATATGGGATGAAGTCCTGTAGAGTATGAAAAATAACAGTCTGTTAATTCTGCTTAAATAACCTTTAACTTCCTGCAGTAAAAACATATCAAGAGCCTGTGTGGTGCAGTGGTTAGAGTTCCAGACCAGGTTCAGCATCTGCACTAAGCCATGACAGTAACCTGTGACCTTGGACTAGTACTCTCAGTGAATGAGAATGGGGATGGAAAACAATCTACACCATCCTGATGTTGTTGAAGGAAATGTAATATAATTTTTTTGGCTGCAATCCTGCTATTTGGCAGTTAAACTCAGTGGGACTGACTTCAGAAGAAACATGCACAGGATCAGGTAGCAGCATGACCATATTTACCTTCCTTAAAGTGAAGTGAATTTAAGGTTTCTATCTATAGTAATTTTGTGCTGGGTGCAATGGTTATCCAAAGCAAAATAGTTCAATATCATTCAGTGCTGACAGTATTTGGCATTCTGGTTCTGAACATGAGAATTCCCATTTAGCTACCATAAGTAATATGAAGCATGTATTCATTTTAAAAAGCTATCTATTGTTAGCCCAGAACCCCCTCTCCCACCATTATGGACTGTGTATACTCTAGCCCAGTGCCAGACATATGGGACTCTTAGTTATGATAACTTATAGTAGGGACTTTTATTTGTGTAAGCACTAGCAACACTGCCTCAACCACCATCCAGTGTCCAGCACAAAATATTGGGACTTTTGAACTATCCCCAATATGAACATTTTACCCAGTGTGACCCTAAACACCAAGCTCTCCAGCCAGGCTACAGAGATGTCCATGCTTGGCCCTCATCAGGGAATGGACAGGTTGCACCCCACTTGCAGTAAAGGACCCTGGAAGAGCTTCTTCTATGAAGAGCTGCTCAGCCTCACAGACAGCAACTGTTCTGTTAAAAATAGCGCTGTAGAGCAAGCTCCCCAGAAGCCATGTTCCTGTTGTGTCTAGAAACAACAACTCTAGGTCCCTCTCAATGCCATAAAGGTAAAGCAAGAGTACCACGTCACCCAGACATGCCATGGAGATGCAAATAGAGGGAACCCACTATCAACAAAAGGCTTGCTGTCACATCTTTACACCTGGACAAAAGACTTCTTTCCAGACAGCCAAGGCAGTTGCTTACACAATACCACTCCAGCCAGAAGAATTGTGCAGAGATTGGTTCCAGACATGGAGATCATTCCCATTGTGTTTAGCTCTGGTGTCACAATAGGTAGTGATTTGGCCCCATATTATCCCACCATGTTTTTTTGTCTAGGTAAGGTTTACAATAGGTAAACCCATCAGTGCCCAGTAATCCTTTTTTCAAAATATCCTGGGAGCCTTCCCCTTGGTGATGTCAGGAGTCATATGTAGCTAAGTCATAGGTCACCTGACAGCTATGTCATGAGTCACCTGGTATCATCACCTGGGGGCATGAATTTGGTTATATCAAGGCCATTTTTGGCCATTCAGGTGTGTGTCTTGTGGTATCCCCTACTTAGCCACCTCCAAGTACCTGATCAGTATTGGGCCCGTATATTGGCAAGATACACTGGTCACTTCTTGCTTCCCCTCCCCCTTGTCATCTCTGGTTCTGGTTGGTGTTCCTGCATCCTTCTAGAGGTAAAGTATCATCCTGTCCTTTGTCATTCACCTTATATGTTTCTCTATTCAAATTTTTCTGCTATTCTTCCTTAGGACTTTGTGTGTTTGTTAATGTGATTTATTTTCTTGTATGCTGGAACTATTTCTCTAAAAAAAAATAATTTAGTTTACTATCAATCGTCTTCTTAAAGAAGAGAAGAAGACATTGGATTTATATTCTGCCCTCTACTCAAGAGTCTCAGAGTGGCTCACAATCTCCTTTATCTCCCTCCCCCACAACAGACACCCTGTGAGGTGGGTGGGGCTGAGAGGACTCTCACAGCAGCTGCTCTTTCAAGGACAACCTCTGCCAGAGCTATGGCTGACCCAAGGCCATTCCAGCAGGTGCAACTGGAGGAGTGGGGAATCAAACCTGGTTCTCCCAGATAAGAGTCCGCACACTTAACCACTACACCAAACTGGCTCTCTTAAGGGATTTTTTCCTGAGTAATCTATCTCCTGTATACATAGGTTATTGACCCCGCTCATTTTTGCTATCTTTGCCCACCTAAAATTAATTGCCCACACCCCATTAATTGCCCAGGGACAATTTGGCTAACAGTATGGAATAACTTTAGCAAGCACTGCAGCAGCAAAATTCCTAAAGCGATAATTTGTTGCATGAATGGGTAAAGCACAGTTTTGTAAAGTTCCCTAATTTTCCCCATGCATTTATATAAATTGGAGAGTTGGAGCGAGGCACATGAGTAATTTAAAGTATGGCAAAAGTGGGGTAGAAGAATGGCTTATTATCTGGAGCTGAGATGCTTGTACTCACTTTCTGATTTGAGGAATTAATTTATTTCTACCTGATCCAGCATTCTGTTTCCAATAGCAGCCAGCTAAAAAGTGTACAAGTGGGGAAAGACAAAACCTTCCCTCACTCTCTGTCCCCAACATCTGATATTCAGATGTAAACTGGCTCTGAACATGGGGGTTCTATTTATCTATAATTCTTTGTTAAAAAAATAGAGCTTCTATGAAAAGAGCTTGGCTGGAGTAAGTATGAAGAGCTTTGGGTAGGTTGAACCATAGGAAAGTGTGAGGGCTGGTGTGTTGTAGTAGTTGGAGTGTAGGATTAGGATCTGGGATGACCAGGTTCAAATCCTTCACTCAACCATTGAAGACTGCCAGGTGACATTGGACTCATCACAGTCTCTCAACCTAACCCAAGGCTGTTGATATAAATAAATAAATAATATAACAGAGGCTAAGCATGGGAATGGATGGCCCAGGTATTCTCTCTCTCTCAAATTTCTATTCCACCCTACGCAAGTGGGCTCAGGGTAGAGCACAATAGCAAATAAAATACATTACAATTTATTACAATACAATCCCCTACTTCCAAAAGCCAGAACTAACTACTGATTTCAGTGTTCAATTTGGTATAAGATTGTCTGAAATGTGCAAAAATTTCTTCTGCATGAATGAAGCAATCTCTTCATGTGATAAACAAAATAATCAGTTTGCATCTCAGTTGAGTATTATGTCAAAGATCCTTTCAGAGACCGAAAAATGCCAATAAACCAACAACTTTGGGTCCAATAGGGCAAGAAAATGCCACCTGAAGTATTACTACAGCCAGGAAGAAAAAGAATAATTATACTTGACTATAACAGGCAAATGGAATCATGTAGCAGCAAGAAATTATAGACAGACCTCATTCTTGAGCACTGAAGAGGGATACTAACATACTGGTTTTAACAAATTGTCTTGCCTCTGCAACCTACAGTTGATGTATGTATCTGATGACAGGAGAAACAGAGGAGGGCAGCTGCTCAAGAAGTTTGATCTGTGAATCAGTTTGTCATGAAAGCTCATAAGAATTTAATATTCCATGCTGAGTCTTATTTAAATTTTAGGATCTCCCCCCAATATTGAAGTGCTCATGAGAGCTTTTCAAAATCCATTACATTCACTCTATCTTAAACAAGATAAAAAGCCTGAATAATTGGAGAACGTGGTTTTAAACAAGGTTGTTCATCAAGTGGGCTGATCTATGTTCCTCTACAGCTATTATTAGTCAAGCTAAAAGAGCATGTATGTAGGCTGTAAGTCTTAGGAAGACATTCACCAACAAATCCTTAAAATCCCTTGGAATATTTTAAAGGGAAATTGAAGAGGGAAATAAAGCGGGAGGCAGACACTGTGCAGTAATATTAAATAGTCTACAACTTTATTAAAAGGAACAATGAATAATATGCTAGTTATTAAAACTACAGTGGAAGGGAATGTTGTAACCCTTCTGGTTGCAATACCCACAGATATGGCAGCAGGATCATTTTTCCTCAGCTCACCCAAGTTCCATACTTGATAAATTACCTATTCCACATTAGGAGGAGAAATAAGTATGAAGAAGGTTCTTTACTGGATCCACCTATTACACTATACCTGGACGTCTGCAGCTTTTTGGCCCCAGATTATCCCATAAATCAGGTCTCAATATCTTAGATTTTCTGAATGCCTGGTTTTGTTCTCAGGCTAAGGTTTCTAGCTGTGTTTCTGAAGATGTCCTGCCTCTGTATTTTTGGTATCAATGCTGTTAAAAGAACAAGAATTATTTAGGCTTCTGGCACAGTTATAATACTTGTTGAACCCAGTAAGCAATCAACATAACACTTTGTTTCCAGGTACATTTTCCAAACTTCCCTATGGGAGATTTTAGGTATCGGGATTCATATGAAGTACCTCATTGGACTGAAGTCCAGAAAGAGGACTCAAATACTCTTGGGATGTAGGCATAAATGATACCTACTTCTCAACTGCACATAACTGCACATAACCATGTCCTGTTCATCTGAAGAAACCCCCAATCTACTGTAAGCCCCCAAGAGTATGCTATACAGAGGTGCACTTCCTTGAATTCCAGCACACAAATCCTGATTTGAAATCTCCATAATACATTTCTGAAAAAGTATGATCTGCAAGATGCAAACAAACAAGAGCAAACCATAACTGCAAACAAACAAGAGCAAACCATAACTGATAAACAGACTTCTTTGGCATTATTTTGAGATACTGGAAGATGTTATGGGAAAGGGGCTTTCTGTCCCCTGGATATACGGTTGCCAAGTCCAATTAAAGAAAAATCTGGGGACTTTGGGGGCGAAGCCAGGAGACTTTGGGGGTGGAGCCAGGAGACATTGGGGTGGAGCCAGGAACAAGGATGTGACAAGCATAACTGAACTCCAAGGGAGTTCTGGCCATCACATTTAAAGGGACAGCACACCTTTTAAAATGCCTTTCTTCCATAGGAAATAATTAAGGATAGGGGCACCATCTTTTGGGGCTCATAGAATTGGACCCCCTGGTCCAATCATTTTGAAACTTGGAGGGTATTTTGGGGAGAGAAACTAGATGCTATACTAAAAATCTGGTGCCTCTACCTCAAAAAATAGCCCCCCCCCCGAGCCTCCAATACCCACAGATCAATTCCCTATTATTCCCTATGGGAATCGTTCTCCATAGGGAATAATAGAGTGCCTAGTAGACATTTCCCTCCCCCCCATGCTTTCTAAAAAGGGGGAGGGCCTCCATACCAGGGAATCCCCCCTCCCTGCCCCCTCCCTCTCTCACACACAAAATACTTACTTGGTCTTCTTCCAGCAGAACTTTGCTGTGAAAACGAAAGCAAGGCTGCACAGGAAAAGAAAGGGAAAGGCCATTCTCCATGGAAACTGTTACTGACCCTTTCCCATGAAGCCCTTCCTGTTTCCTGTGCAGCCTTAAAGGGACACATTTTAAAAATGGATCAGAAGCTCTACAATAACATGATGCCTACAGGTATGTTCTCCCCCCCCCCCCCCGCTTCCAGATTTTTTGAGAGCGGGGGAGGAGGCCGCAAATTCAGGGGGTCCCCCGCCAGGGCGGGGGTTGGGGGGTTGGGAAGCCTACCTGGATACCAAAGTACACAATAAATGAAACGAAAATTACATGTTCACACTTTTTTCTCCATCCCCAGATAGGGTTGCCAATCCCTAGGCAGGAGATCCCCTGGTTTGGAAGCCCTGCCCCAACGTCAGGGTCATCAGAAAGTGGGGGGGGGAGGGAAATATCTTCTGGGCATTTCATTATTCCCTATGGAGAATGATTCCCATAGGGTATAAAGGTGAATTGATCTGTGGGTATCTGGGGCTCTGGGGGTGTGTGTTTTTTGAGGTAGAGGCACCAAATATTCAGCATAGCATCCAATGCCTCTTTTCAAAAGCATCCAGTGCCTCAAGTTTCAAAATGATTACACCAAGGGGTCCAATTCTATGAGCCCTCAAAGAAGATGACCCTATCCTTCATAATTTTCAATGAAAGGAAAGCATTTAAAAGGCGTGTGGTCCCTTGAAATGTGATGGCCAGAACTCCCTTTAGAGTTCAATTATTCTTGTCACAACCTTGCTCCTGGCTCCACCCTAGTGTCTCCTGGTTCCACCCCCAAAGTCCCCAGATATTTCTTGAATTGGACTTGGCAACCCTACCCCCAGGGGATGAGTAACACTTGGTAATACATCTGATCAAAAGAAAGGTACAGAGACCGTGGGTGAGGGCAGGCTTTTCTTCTTTGCACCCACTTGCTTCATGGACACTGTCCTGCTGTTTTCTGGTTCATTCAGAGGCCTACACTTGGGACTGTATCAGGTTTACTCCCATCAGGGGAGGGGATCTCCTGGCAGACCCTATTTCTCACCACTGCTATAACAGTTGGAGAAAGGTGGGGCATGAAACATGCTGCCTGGCAATGGCTTGCTACTTCCAGGAAAATCCAGAAGTAACACCAGTCCACTTTAGTAATCACAGGAAATTCTATGCTTTTACCATATCCCAGAGATTCCTAGAGAAGCAGGATACCACTTTTGTAATGATTTTTTGTTTTGTTTTTGTGGTTCTTATGATGTGTTTTATTAAGTATGTTTTTTAATATTTTATTAAGTATGTTTTTAATCTGCCTTGGTGGCATGCATGAGAGCAAAAAGACAGGATATAGACTTTTAAATAAACAAATCTACCTTTAGAAAGTTGAGAGGCTGGAGTTTTTCTGCCCTGTATTTCTGAAACATTCATCTATGGACTAAGGTGATGCCACTGTTTTGAGAGTTGGGGAAGAAATTAGGGGCTACTGTAGCTCTCAGTAATTTTTAAGGCATGGAGCCTCTGTTCATTTTCTTTTTTCCTGCCTGACCCTCCAGTTTTCATTCCTTTTCTCTATAAGGAGAAACAGATTAAAAATAGCATCTAGACAGAAAAAAAGTAAAATTTGCATCTTGTTGAAAAGTACTGTTGTTCAAGGTGACAAAAGGCCAGGCCATTTAATGGTTAACAAGCACAGGTTTCTCCATGAATCACCAAGTATACAAGCATGCTGTCCCCCTTCCCCACAAGATGACACAAAAGGTCTTAAGAAAGCAACATTATAGACTTTCAAAGAAAAACAAACCACCTGCACTGGACTCTGATCTAATCCAAGGTAGGTTATTAACATTATTGTTTTATCTCTAGTATACAACGAATCTTAAGGAAAGTCTACTAATATAATACAATGAGCAAAGGTCCCTTTAGATGAGACAAGGAAGAGAGAGACAGAGAGTGTCAGTCTAAACATGAAATGCTGAAGGGCTGCTCAAACAGAGATAACTGTAGAAAGTCTTTCTTGAGACAAAATGGTATTAAGAGTGCTGTGGAAAAAAGCACTTTCACTTAATCTGCTGTAACTAGGTATTATTTAAAATGAATTCAAGGGGAGAATAAAATCTATTCTCTCTCTCTGAAATTCATAAAGCACTAAGCAGCAGACCACAGTTGTCTTCACTGTACCTCATTAAAAGCTGATACCATCACTAAAGGGCTTAAATCACAGCTGGCCATTAGGGACAAAAGAAGGAAAAGGTCACAACATGCATAAATATGCCATGAATATTTACATAAATAGTTTATCATAATAAGTAAAGCTGAAACATTTGGAACCATAAATTAGCATGAGATTTGTGTAATATAAAAGGGGAAAAATAAATACAACATAAATTCTAAAAGGAGTTTTTAAATGAAATGCTTCGTAATAAATGAAACATTTCCTTCTATTCAGTCTTTTCTCAGTGGTGTTCTGTAGTACACAAGAAGCATACATAATGAATTTTAAATTGTAACTGGAATCAGAGTAAATAAAAACAAAAGGAACAGCATGAGATATGGACCATCATGAAGTCATTATGAAACCTTATGAAGTTACAATGCATCCTCAGAAGCAGCAAATAGCACTGGAAGACCCTTAAGAGGCCAAATGCATCTTGAATGCTGAGAGCACTTTCCAGTGGAAAATTCACCAGAGGAGAACAAGTTAAGAAACCCTTTACAGCTTTCTGGAAATTTAGATAAACAACATCTCCAAGGTCAGTTTTGTCCAAATGTATGTTCATGCCCTCTTTGAATTTTAAAAAGTTAACAAAACAGATTATTTCCTTACTGAATCCATGCTGATTCTTCCTCAAAAGCTTTTGTTCATCAGTGTGCTTACGAATCTCATCTTTAATAATGAATTCCACCAACATACCTGGTACAACGTTAGACTGAACAGCCTGTAATTTTCTGGATCTCCTCTGGAATATTTTTTAAAGATAGGGGTTATATTAGCTACCTTACAATCCTCAAGAACGGAGAAAGATTTTAGTAATAGATTACAAGTTTTTGTCAGGAGAGCTGCAAGTTCACAAGATGTATGCTATCTGGGTCAGGTGATTTCTTAGTTTTTATATTGTCCTTTGTAGGACCTCCTCATCACCTCAATCTGATTTAGGTCTGAGAGCCAGTTTGGCGTAGTGATTAAGTGTGTGGACTCTTATCTGGGAGAACCAGGTTTGATTCCCCACTCCTCCACTTGCACCTGCTGGCGTGGCCTTGGGTCAGCCATAGCTCTGGCAGAGGTTGTCCTTGAAAGGGCAGCTGCTGTGAGAGTCCTCTCAGCCCCACCCACCTCACAGGGTGTCTGTTGTGGGGGAGGGAGATAAAGGAGATTGTGAGCCTCTCTGAGACTCTTGAGTGGAGGGCGGAATATAAATCCAATGTCGTCTTCTTCTTTTATCACCTCTCCTGAAATCAGTGGCTCTGGATCTTCCGCAGTGAAGACAGGCAAAAAAATGCATCCAGTTTTTCTGCCATTTCACTATAATTCTTAGTAATCCTTTTACTCCTTGATCATACAAGGGCCTAAGGTTCCCAACTTCTTGGTGGGAGCGGGGTTTCCCCTAGTTTGGAGGGCTCCAACCCACCAGCCTGGAGCTGGCTGGCTGGCAGGGGATTCCCATCCCCAAAGAGTTCATGCCCAGTATGATGATGTCACCTAGAAGTGGCATCATAGGGACATCATGTGGGGGACACTCTAGCATTTGGGTGAAAACTCTATGGTTACTGTAGAGTTTTTTACCCAAACACTAGAGGGACATCACCACTGGGAGCCAAGTAAGACCTGGCAACTTTACAAGGGGGCCACTGCCTCCATTGCTGGTTTTCTGCTTCTAATGTACTTGTGGGGGAAAATGTATTGTTGTTCTTTATGTTCTTTGCAATTTATTCCTCATAGTCCCTTTTGGCCTGCCTGATCACCAACTTGCATTTTATTTGCCACTACCTATACTCCCTTTCATTTACCTCACTCACACTAGCCTTAAAGGAATCCTTCTTAGCTTTGGTGTAGTTTGGTGTAGTTAAGTGCTGGGAGAACAGGGCTTGATTTCCCACTCCTCCACATGCACCTGCTGATGTGACCTTGAGTCAGTCACAAGTTCTCACAGAGCTATTCTGCTCAAGAGCAGTTCTTGGAGAGCTGTCTCAGCTCCTCCTACCTCACACGGTGTTTGTTGTGGGGAGGGGAAGAGAAAGGAGATTGTAAGCCAATCTGAGACTCCTTTGGCTAGTAAAGGGTGGGGCATAAATCCAATCTCTTTTTCTTCTTCTCTTACTGCTTCCAATGTTTTGTTAGCCATGCATGTCCTTTTCTATACCTATCCATACCTTTCCTAGCCTGTGGTATACACTTATTTGAACTTCCAGTATTGTTGTTCTAAATCAGGGGTGGAGAACCTTGAGGTCACTTGGTGTGGCCCTTGGGGATTGCTGGCCATGTGGCAGCCTCCCCGGGGCCTGGCTGGCCAGTGAGGATCGTGGGGCCCAGCTGTGCTGTGCAGCAGCCTCCCCAGGGCCAGGCAGGGTTCACAGGGCCCAGATGTACTGTGTGGCAGCCTCCCTGGGGCCTGGCTGGCCAGCCAGAATTTCTGCAGGGCCTGGAAAAGCTACTGTCATAGTTCAGTTTGCACTTGATTATCCCAGATGGTGTGGGCTAATATGCTAATGAGTGTGTGACCTAATATGCTAATATTAGGGGATATGGTCTAATATGCTACTGAGTTCCTTCTGGGCTTTTGCTACAAAAAAGCCATGGACCTAGGCATTTGCCTAGGCTGGTGGGCCGTGTGTGTGTGTGCCAGATTAGGCTCTCGCCACACAACTTCAGATAAAAGAAACAATTATTTGCATTACTTTTGCTGGTCTGAATCATTCTCCCTCAGCAGAGAACTGTTTTTTAAGTTGATAATTTTTTATGGCCCGCAAATGATGTTATAAATATGCATATGGCCCTTGGCAGAAAAAAGGTTCCCCGCCCCTGTTCTAAATAATCTCTAAGCTTCCCAAAGGGATTTTTAGCCTCCTTACCTTTTGTTTTAGTTTCTTCCTCAAAAGCCCTCTAAAGTAAAATGTGGTTGTGTTGGTCTTTTGGGGCAATTCCTTTTTTACAGAAATGCTAAACTTAATAGCATTATGGTCACTATTCCCAATCAATGCTATCATGTTTATCATTCTCTCCAGGTCTTGAGCATTACTTAGGACCAAGTCCAGAATCACCTTTCTCTTAGTAGGCTCAGTGACCATCTGCTCCATGGCACAGTCATTAAGGCTATTTACAAGTCCTATCTCTTTCTCCTGACTTGAGCACATATTGGCCCTATCAATGGGTGCATTCACACTAAACTAAATAATGCATTTTGCAACTGGATTTTTACTTTGTAAGAATAACAAAAATCCAGTTGCAAAATGCATTATTTAGTGTAGTGTGGATGTACCTGATGTGTAGGTAGTTAAAATCACCTATTTTGATACAGTTATTTAATCTAGCTGCTTTCCTTAATTTTTTTGTTATTTTTAAATTATCCTCTAATCTTGGATATTGTGAGTGATAATAAACTCCAAGAGTTAAGCTTCCTTATGGGCCCACTATTTCCACTCATAGTATTTCTGTAAGCAAATCTTTCTCAGTTTTACTGGACTGTATACCCTCTCTGACATACAGAGGCACTTCACCTCCAACCCTTCCCTCCCTATCCTGATATCCAGAAATCAATGTATCCCACAGATTATCCTCATCCCACCAAGTTTATGAAATGGCCACAATGTCTATATTCTCTGTTGACACTGAGCATTCCAGCTCCCCCATTTTACCTCAGAAACTTCTAGTATTTGCATATAAACATCTATAATTCCCCAGAAACATTAGGTCTACAACTTTTCTCCTGTGGCTTCTAGACCTTCCCAGCAGTCGGTGTTATTTGTCACCCCCTTAGTGGCCAGTTCTAATCCACTTCCCTCTAGAACAGTAACATCACTTAGAGATGTTATCCCTTCATCACTTAGAGATGAGACATCTTGGACAAGAGACATTTCATTTGTCAGATTTCTGCCAGGATTTAGATTAGTTTAAAAACTGCTCTGCTACTTTTTTGATTTTAAGCAATAGCAGTCTGGTTCCTTGTCAAGACAAGTTGAGGCTGTCTCTTTTTTATATAGGTCCTGCTTGTTTCAAAAAGCATCCCAGTCTCTAACAAATTTAACTCTTCCTTCCTACACCATTGTCTCATCCATGCATTGACATTCCTAATTTATGCCTGTCTTGTTGGCTCTTTTACACTTTCCCCCCAGCAAGCTGGGTACTCATTTTACCGACCTTGTAAGGATGGAAGGCTGTCAACCTTGGGCCGGCTACCACCCCGTAAAAAGTCTGCCATGAAAACGTTGTGAAAGCAATGTCACCCCAGAGTAGGAAACGACTGGTGCTTCCACTGTTGGTCCTACATGTGGAACAGGCAGCACTTCACAGAATGCTATCTTAGATGTCCTAACCTTGAGTCTCCTGCCTAGCAGCTTACATTTTTCCTCCAGGACTACACAACTACATTTCCCTACATTGTTGGTGTCAACATGTACCATAACCACTGATTTCAGCCTATCTAGACCACATGTAACATCTGCTACCTTTGCACCATGCAGGCAAATCACCATGATGTCAGTATGTGAGTTTGTAACCCACTGTCAGAACTTAAGAACTTCAAACGGATCCCATACTTGGTTACAAAGTTAGGATTTTATTGAAGAGAACTAAGCACTGGAAGAGGCAAGATAACAGTGATGGCGAGAGCCAGCACCAGCATAGTTTTATACACGTAAAGCAAACATCTCACAAAGCCACAATTCACACCGTTACAGGCACATCTGTCTTCTCACCATCACTATCAGTAGAGAGGATGCCTCCCTACTCCGAAGGCCATGCTGCTCGGCTTCAAAGGGTCCCAGTGTGAGAATGTGCAGAGACATAACATAACTCATTCTACAGCCCCAAATATTTTGGATACCAGTGGGGCAAGGTTAACTACTATTCAAGCACTTTGGGTCAAGCGAGGGTTACAACATGGAGTCAGTTTGGTTCAGTAACAAAGCAGCTCTAAGCCACAGTAAAAGTACAATACAGCATTGGTCACATTATAGGGAACCAGCAGTAAAGATACAAGTTCTGACACCCACCTATCTACATGCTTAAGGACTGAATAATCAAGTATCAAGAGCTCTCTTCTCTATCTACCTGGGAATGGTTCCTTGGTGTGAAAGGATGCTTGTTCGGCAACTATAGTGGGGCCTGCTACCTCACAGAGCTCACCTTAGTGAAAGGGACAAGGTTAAACATTTATATTTTAATTGTTCCTTGAAAATATCCTGGAAGCAAAGTAAGATCTTTTAGAATGCTTGATATGCTGTCTGGGTTTGTGTCATTATCCTAAGCATTTTGAAGCAGTTATAGTTTCCACGATGTCTGCTCAGGCAGCCTCATGAAGAATACATACAGTACTCAAAATTCTTTGTTATCAAAACATGTGTTACTCATTTATCTCCAAGAAAGGATGAGTGTAGTTCATCAACTAATGCTGGCATAAAGGTAATTTAGTTAAGGATGCTACTTCAGCATTCAAAGATAAGGCTGCAACACTACTTTTTTGATAATGTGAATTTGTTAGTCCTTGTTCAGCCTACTATATCCACTCTTGATACACCTGGCAAAGAGAAACAGACATTAGTGTAATCAAAACTGAAGTTAGCTCACTCCAAAATTCTGGATGGTATCTATCAGAGATTTCATATAGATGCTAAAGAGTGAAGTCCAAAATGGAACTCTGGAATTTTTCTGGTCTCTCAGGACCTACGGGAGTCCATAGCTTCTTCACATTATGGGTGTCTTCACACACACTAAATAATGCACTTTGCAACTGGATTTTTACTTTGTAAGAATAGCAAAATCCACTTGTAACCAGTCACTGTGTGAAAGCACCTTATGTGTAAAAGATTTTTTTTAAAGAGACAGTCAGAAATTTAAGACAGGAAAATCTACATCAAACTGACTTATACCAGCAATACCCTTAAACAAAATTCATAAAGGTAACAGAATAAAAACTAGCAATATGCAGTTCTTTAATGAAATTAAGCACATTTTTACACATGATTACATAGTGTTATGTATCATTACTGACAGGACATTGTTTTCTCTGTCCTTCATTCCCATCTTTTAAGTTATAAACTAACTGTAAGGCTTGGAAAGATTAAGGTTATAGAAGATTAAGTCATATAAAATAAGAACACCACAAATGGGACTTATGTTCATGTCTTGCTTATGTTAATAAAAATTCCTATATGCTTTTCCTAAACTAAATCTAAACCAAATCTGTTTTTGGAATTTATTCCAATGTGTTGATAGCTGAAATTGATGAAGAAATCTGGGGCACTGTAAAAGCTCAGCTATATTAACAGATGATTACCACTGTATTAGTTTCTAGTCAGGAAGAGTTGAAAACAGTCATGCATAATGAACTAAATTAAAGAAATTAAAGTGATTCTTAAATGTTTGGTGTATTATTCTTATTTTCTTCAATTCTTCAAATATTAAATAATTAAACATAATTAACCAATTCATAAATCAGATCTGTTAAGGACAGTTTCACATTGAAATCAACCAAATTCTTGTTTCAGTATCTCTCTTTTTTTGAAGTTTTTTTCTGTGTGTGTGTGTCTGCATCTGGAAGTCATGGCAATCTCTGATGACTGAACTCTACTGAGGAGCCTGAGGATATTCAGAGGCTGTGAGGTGGCTGAATAAAGCCTGCCCCTGTCCTCCCAACTGCTGGTATTTCAAGGAGGTCTCTCAACCGAGTAGACAGCATCGACTCTGCTTAGCTTCCAAGATCTGATGAGATTGGGCTGGGCTATCTAAGTCAGGGCATTTCAGAATATCTTGATTGTTGTTGTTCAGTCGCACAGTCAAATCTGACTCTTTGCGATCCCATGGACAAAGTCACTCCAGGCCCTCCTGTCTTCCACCTTCCTCCAAAGTTTGCTCAAATTCATGTTTGTTATATCAGTAACATAAATTGAATGACATGCATCTACTTTTTTTTTTAAGTGCACTGATTTCTTTTGATGCTTTCCATTTACACTTTTTAAAAAAGCTTAATTTATATAATTCTTGACTATAAAAATTATTTTTGTTTTATTAATTCTCATAACTAGCATATGAGATAAGATTACAGCTATTTCCAGAATGGAAACAAAGTTAGAGAATAAATTTAGATGTCAAATACATACCCACCTCCATTTGGTCATATTGAGAATAAGCCAAGACATCCTAAGGCTCATGAACAGTTTTGTTTTAGAATCATATTTTGTAAGAAAGATAGCAAACCCAAACATTTCATGTTTTACCAAAGTTATATATCACAACAAACTGTAGTTACTTCTGAACCAAGAAGTGCTCCCCCCTGCCCAGGATCTATGTGAAGGGTGAAGGAGTGAGTAGGCAACTCTTAGGACTCTCTGATTCATTTTTGTCATGAACAAACTGAGGTTTGCTCCAGTGTATCAGTTACTGAGATGAAAAAGAAAACAGGGCTTGTCAAAACTTTTTGAGAAATTACACACAAGTACAGCTGATGTACAAGTTCTGCGTCAGGAAGTCAGGGCATTATGCATTGTCCTTCTCAGTACAGAAACTGTCATTATTTTGGGCAAGCACTCTAGCTTAAGCCTTAACTGCTTAAACAACAAAAACACCTCACCAAGCTATCTGAGGTTCCAAGGCAAACAGTCACTTCTGCAGCCAGATCTCTGTATGTAGTATGCATTGACACTGCGTTCCCCCTCCCCTGAAAAGTATTTGCAACAGCTTAAAGGCAAGACAACCACCACTAAAATACTTGTAGGTGGTATAGATGAGCAGAGGGTTTTTTTTTCTGGAAAAAGAGGTGCTGGAACTCTCAAGAGGAAAATGAAAGAAAAACACATGGGTGTCCCTCATGAACTTTTAAACATTTTTTTTTGATAATTTTGTTTCCATAAAGAGGTTCCAGAACTCTATTCCACCACATTCCCCCAGGGAAAAAAAAACCCTGGATGAGAGTTACCCTTTACTGTCTGGGCGTTTTCGCACAGAGCTTACCCTCGGAGCGACGTCCCTCTTTACCGCGCAGCATCTGCGCGGATTTTGCACCAACTGCTCCGCAGAACCAGGAAGAGCCACGAAGTGCTGAGCCTTTTGCATCGCAAATGTAAACTGCTAAAAACCAGTTTACGTTAGTGATGCAAAAGCTGCAGCTCTTCGCGGCTCTTCCTGGTTCTGCGGAGCAGTTGGTGCGAAATCCGCGCAGACGCTGCGCGGTGAAGAGGGACGTCGCTCCAGGGTAAGCTCTGTGCGAAAACGCCCTCTGTGTTCTGAAGAAATGTGCATACACACGAAAGTTTATTATAAAGAATTAATCTTTGCTGGTCTTAAAGATGCCACTGTTGCTTCAGAATCTATGTTTGTGCCCCTGTAACTGAGTAAACATCAAAGGAATCATAAAAGCCAGACATTATCTGTGGATTTTTCATGGTCCCACTGATGTGACCAAAGTACTCGAAATACTTTAAAGCTGTTCTGAACTAACCATCATTCCTTTTTATTATGAACCATCTGTTTGTAATCATCAGGGGTAGCAGCTTCACTTCTTTAAGATATGATAATGAAAATTGTTTATACATCTATTTTATATTGTAAAGTATACATGAAAACAGACATTATGCAGCATAACTCTACCTGCTGTGTTCTTTCCATCTAAAATTCAAAGAAATTGTGTCTACCAGCAGGTACCAGCTTCTTCAGGCAGAAATAATATTCTCATTACAAATGGGAAAGGAAACATCTTTGACCCAATGTGTATTTTTAACTATTTTCTGTTAAATAGCTTATGATTTATTCTACCTAGATGCATCAAAGGCTTAATTTTAATCCTCACAGCCAGGCAATGTTTCTTCTTGCAAGTTATATTTCAGTGGTACTTCTAGTTACCCAGTGCAGTTTTAATTACTGCAAATGTTTTGGATTTAGAATAAGAGCAGAAGCAGAAAAGTCTATTACTAGCATAATAACTATAATTATGATGAGCAGTGCATGGTTCATATATGGTAGAGATGCAAGGGGGAGGCAAAAATGCCCACATGCTTGAATAGGCTTCCCAAACCTCCCGCTCTGGCGGGAGACTTCTGGGTTCGCAGCCTCATCTCCCGCTCTTCAAAACTCTGGAACTGGGGGTGGGGGGTGGAGGGGAGGAGAACATACCTTTAGGCTTCATGTTGTAGAGCTCCTGAGCCGTTTGCAAAATGTCTGCCCCTTTAAGGCTGGGCAGGAAGCAGAAAGGGCTTCTGAGAACGGCCCCTCCCTTTCTTTGCTTTCGTTTTCATAGGAAGTAGAGTTGTCTGGAGGAAGATCTGGTAAGTGTGTGTGTGTGAGAGGGAGGGGGCAGGGGATTCCCTAGTTTGGAGGCCCTCCCCCCCTTTAGAAAGCGTGGGGGGGAGGGAAATGTCTACTAGGCACTCTATTATTCCCTATGGAGAACGATTCCCATAGGAAATAATAGGAAATTGATCCGTGGGTATTGGGGGCTCTGGGGGGGCTATTTTTAGTATAGCATCTAGTGCCTCTCCCCAAAATACCCCCCAAGTTTCAAAACGATTGGACCAGAGGGTCCAATTCTATGAGCCCCAAAATATGGTGCCCCTATCCTTAATTATTTCCTATGGAAGAAAGGCATTTTAAAAGGTGTGCTGTCTCTTTAAATGTGATGGCAAGAACTCCCTTGGAGTTCAATTATGCTTGTCACATCCTTGTTGTTGGCTCCACCCCCAATGTCTCCTGGCTCTACCCCCAAAGTCTCCTGGCTCCACCCCCAAAGTCCCCAGATTTTTCTTTAATTGGACTTGGCAACCCTATGCTTGAAACAGTTTTGCGACCCTTGCTTCTGTGAACACTGTCATGAAAGCTTAGGAACCAATATCCTAGAACTCTAGACATTCAGCAGTAATATAGTAACAGAGAGAGAAAAAAGTGCAAAGCTTTAGGGGTGGAAAAGACAAAAGAAGTGCACTGTAGATTATGAAATTTTGTTCTTTCATTCATACACACTTAAATAGCAAATACAGTTAAATGTGCTTTAAGATTAAAAGACAAAATCCTAGCCTCCAATATTTTTCCCTCTTTGTAAGTATATGCTATCTTCGTTCCTCCTAATAAACTTACCTATAATTTACAGTTTCTTATGTTACTTTTATGAAACCTGTTCCTGGAGAGACTCATAAAATGAATGTTCCTACTGCTTTTAATTTTTTTTTCTGGAAGAGGAAAGTTTAATAAGAGGTGTTTATCTGAATATAACTTTCTTTGCATTTGTTTAAGATAGTTATCCTTTTCTTCATTTTTATGGAGAAACATGTAGTCAGTGTCAAAGGAATGATTTTAATCCTCTGGGGAGGGGGGATTGTTTCTGGAACATGCACAGACCAAATTGATCTCATCTAAATTTAAAACTACTTCTACTCCCTTAGGAAGAGTTCTTACCACCATTCAATAGTGTCACTCTAACGTAAATGCTATTTAAAACCAGCTATTGTGCATGAAAAGAGTGGAATTTGAGGAAGCTTTTAATTAACCTTTATATTGGAATCAGGATGGCTTCTCATTGTCTCTCCTTCTCTGCTTCCAGGATTGCCAGCCTCCAGGTAGGACCTGGAGTTCTCCTGAAATCACAGCAGATCTCTCATCTACAGAGATCGCCCTTAGGATTGCCAGCTCCAGGTTAGGAAATTCCTGGAGATTTGGGAGTGGAGCCTTGAGTGGGTGAGGTTTGGGAAGGGAAGCAACCTCAGCATGGCACAATGCCATAAAATCCACCCTCCAAAGCAACAATTTTCTCCCTGGGAATTCCTCATACCCCACCCTTCCTACACTATTTCCTCTTTCCACCCTCCTGGCAACCCCCATATCCTCTCCCCTGTTTGGTTTAATAGGCACCCTAGGCAAGGCTAACTATTGTGTGCCCTCCAACTCACACACACATGGGGTTATAGGATAGAATGGAGAGATCTGGCTGCAGTGTGACCTCAGATAAGAGGTTTAAAGTTTAAAATCCATTCTCTAGCATTGTGCCATAGCAGCTGCCTGATCTCTCCGTTCTATCCTATAGAATAGAATGGAGTCCATTCTATCTTATGGGCCCACAGGATAGAACAGAGGGATTGGGCTGCTGCTGGGGCCCAACCCCAGAGAAGAGAATGCAAAAGCAGGTGCAAAAGCAGGAAGAAAAATCCCACTGCTGGTGCCTTTTGGACACTCTGAGAGGCGTGCGGGGGCAGTGAGGTGTCACATGTGTAATGTACCAGTCGCGGAGACGAGCGTAGGGCAACGTAGTTTATTACATGGTACAAAACAAGATGGAAGAGAGAGAACACGCGGGCCGGGCCCCGCATATATACAGCACCAGAACTATTCTTCCTGCTGGCCAGTCCAATGTAGGCCAGCCATATTTCCCGCCACTAGCTGTGATTGGCGGGTGGCAGCGCCCCGCGCGGAGGCACCTGGATGTTCTCAGTTGCCTCTGCTGCTTGGCGGACTAACGCTATTTTGCTGTTGCGTTATTATGAAATGGTTGCGTTCTGCGAACGCCATACATTACAACATGATCCAATTTTGTGCTCCTGGACCATTGGCACCCTAAGCGATGGCTTAATTCACCTAGTGGGAGGTCTGGCCCTGCCCCTTTCACTGCCTCTCTTCTTTTCAGCCATTCACCAACCTAACTTTTATCTGCCTCCCATGTTCAGCTATATTTATTATTTATTTACTTCATGCACATACCACCTTTCTCCAGAGTAGGGACCAAAGTAGTTTACATTATTCTCCTCTCCTCCTTATCTGCACAACAATCCTGTGAGGTAGGTTAGGCTGAAAGTATGTAACTGTCCAAAATCATCCATCCAGTGAGCGTCCGCAGTAAGACTGGTATTTGAACCTGTGTCTCCCAGACCCTACTCTGGAGCTGTAACTGCTACACCATACTGGCTTTCATAGGATGTCTGGTACTGAACAGTATTGAGTATCCAGGCCTAGTTTAGTCATGCAAGTTGGATGATATCAAGTCAGTCAGAGGTAGCTGTCAGACCTAGGGTGCCCAAACTCAAAGGCCAAAATGGAGAGGGCCTTGCAACCTCCTCCTGTCTTTTACTGACAGAAGCAAGCCTTGGAAGCTGTAATATTCTAGCAACAGCCACTGGGGGAATCTGTTGCTTAAAGCTACAGGCGCTCTCCTGTTATCAATTTCACATGCTCCCCCCCCCCCCCGCAAAGTATTTATTATTTCACTTTTTTTCCTGCAAACCTGAGGCCTTTTTCCAGGTTTATAGAAAAATCTAACCATTTTCCCACACAGTTTACCTCAGAGTGACGTCCCTCTTCACCAAGCAGCATCTGCTCAGATTTCCCACCATCTGCTCCGCAGAAGTGCCAGGGCTTCTGCATCGCAAATGTAAATAGCTAAAACCCAGTTTACATTAGCAACACAAAAGCCATGGCTATTCCTGCTTCTGCGGAGCAGATGGTGGGAAATCCGTCTTGCCCATTTACTGCTCCAGTCACTAGATCTAAGTATCCAAAGATTAGATAACTTTGCTGTCTTATGTTATAGATATAAAAGGCAAGCTGTCTTGGTGATGACTCAGGGCATCTTTGTGGCTCATCACCTTCCCCAGCCAGTACTGGAGAGTGTACTGGTATCTGGCCAGGAAGATGGACCACTGCAATACCCGGGGCAAGGGCATCTGAGGTGTCTGGCGGTGGGGGGCAAAGAGGCTGAGCAGGGGTTTATGGTCCATCAAGATGAAGGGCCAGCCATAGAGATAATCATGAAACTTCTTCATCCTCGCCACTGTAGCCAGGCCCTCCTTGTCGATCTGCGCTCAGTTATACTCCAGTTTCTGCAAGTCCTTGAGTAATAGGCTACCAGGCCCAACTTCAACTGCATGATGGGGCAGACTGCGGCTTCTCAAATGGCCGGGGAAGATGGCCATCCTTTGGCATTATCGAGTATATTGGCTGCCCTCTCATGAATATGGCACTTTCCCTCCTACATTAAAAATGTACTGTGCAGAACAGGTTTACTTTCCCTGAAGTTGTGGGAAAAGACATTTCTGAAGTCCCCAGGAATCCAATTCAGTTTGTGACTGTGATGTCTTTCCCATCTAGAGCATATTCCAAAACCAAAACTGCCCCAGAAATAAGTTATTTGTATAACATTGGAGATTCATGCTTTTGGAATACTCCACATACACTTACTATTGTATTCATGGTAATAGCAAACAAAGTGATCTGTCTTGTTATGGTATTTGGTTTGGATCAGTGCCGTACGGGGAGCAGAAGGAATTTTTGTTTGGAAAGCCATGCAGCTATTAGTGGTCCTGTTTTTGGACATCTAGAATTAACTTCATAAATTAAGGACCACTGCACAAATTAAAGGTAAAAGGTAGTCCCCTGTGCAAGCACCAGTTGTTTCCGACTCTGGGGTTATGTCACATCACGACGTTTTCACAGCAGACTTTTTTAATGGGGTGGCTTGCCATTGCCTTCCCCAGTCATCTACGCTTTCCCCCCAGCAAGCTGGGTACTCGTTGTTGTAATAAATCACAGAAGCAAAGGGCTAGAAAATCGTAGGTTTGCTGAACATTTTTGTGTGATAAATACTAATTTATTCCTTTGATACTTCAAATATTTCAATGTGTAGTTACATTTTATTGTATATAGCCCACTCAGTGGAACTGATTGGCTACATGTTGGCAACAATGCAACATTCTACTAGGTCAAGCTAGGCATAGCTAGCACCAACTGCAAAGTAATGAGCTTTCTGATATAGAGTGTATTCTTTCTATCACCTTACCATCCATTATTCTTATAATGGGCAATGAAATACAGTTTGCAAAATGACATCTTAATAACTTTACGGACTTACATATTAAATTTTTTATTATGCAAGTAATATAGTTAAGTTGTGTTTGATATAAATTTATAGATCATTGGTTAAATAATTCTATCTAATGTGAAACAAGGCAATTTAGCTCTTATTAATGTCAGTTAATGTTTTGTTATTTAAAAGGTGATCGTTTCATTCTACTTAATTGTAATGCAAGGATGAAAAATAATATAGTTTTAATCATGGCAATATAAACAATTTAAATAATCAGAAGAAAAGTGTACTTAATGATGATTTTTTCCTATTGAATGACGGGCATACATCAGCATTAAAATCATTATCTACAATGCAAAACTATACAGCAAATGGATAAGTCAGTACTATATTTGCCTTTTAGTATTATCTTATATAATTTTAGTCTGGAAAGATAATCCTTCAAAAGGATGATATTGGCAATTCTACCTCTTCTCAAGGCACAACAATGTTCAGAGGTGGTTTGCCATTGTTTGCCTCTGTGCCATGATACTGTTATTTCTTGGTGGTCTCCCATCCAAATACTAGCCAGAGCCAATGCTATTTAGCTTTTGAAATCTAACAAGATCAGACTAGCCTGGGCTATCCGTATCGGGGCATTTCCAAGAATACATAATTACAAAGTGAAAATGTGCTTTAACCTAACTAAAGATATAAATGCAGAAAAACCTCCCTAAAAACTACAGGTTTGGAAAACTGATTATCCATTTCAACAGTTTCTCAGAATGAATGGAGTTTTATACAAATGTCAATACAGAAACACATGCATTTCCAGCACTAGTTGTGCAAAGTTTGCTACATAGGAGATAACACACCATATGCCTCAAGGCAGTAGCACATGTTATCCATAAGGATGCCCATACAGTAGCCAGTACTGTGTGTTTCTATTGGCACAGCAGAATGTGCAAAGCCTTCTGCTGCACTTGTGTTTTTATAGATCAAACGAAATACTTTTGTTCAATTATTTTTACATTCAAAATGCTTTAAAAGGCATGATTAAGACTTGATATGACACTATTTAAAGCAAGTATCTTACTTTGAGTTGTGATGAATATATTCATTTTCATTTCTCCAATTAAAGCATTGAGTTGGATGGAACAAAATCCTTCTGCTAAGTGAATAGACATAGAGTCCAACTCTCCATAAGTAAGCAAATCACAGTGAATTCAATTGTATTTGCTTCTAGGGTATGCTCTTTGAATTGCAACTTTAGCCCATCAATAGAAAGCTTGCTCCATTAGAAAGTAGGAACTTACAAAGTTAGTTGGATTCAAGTATTTGGTTAATTACACCAATATAAGTATAGTTTAAATTTACCAAAAATATTTTTTAAAAATAAATAAATAAATCAGCATGGCAATTAATGTTTCACATTTAATTAGATGTCAGCATATATAAATGGTTGTGTTAACATTCCTAAGGAAAATATGAATGGTAATTATACAGTTTTGAAATGCTAGATTCATCAACAGTTTCTACTACAGTAGGTCTCAGGTGTGTAATGAATTATTGCTTAGTAATAACAATCTGATGCCTGCTATTTAGTTTAAAACAAACTTCTTAAATGACACTGGTTGTCAGCTTCAGCTTCCTGGACATTATCAGCAATTTCAGTTTATCCTAGAAAATTATACTATGCTCTCACAGGTCTTTGGGGGAAGGATAGATTAGTCCTTGTCTTCAATACAACTAGACACAACTACTTACCAGTAATAACAGTCCACCTAATACAGCTACAAACCTAGGCACTAGCCCCTGCAACAAAACCTGGTGCCAACCCAATTTCACTTAAAATGACCCAACAACATAAAGATACTATCAAAATTAATTCACATGCACATCTTTATTATGAGCAATGGCCTTCCACCATTTAAAATGCCAAACTGGAAATTCTCAATGGATGCAAATCAGGCACTAAAAATGGTATCACTCAGAAACCAGTAGGGGGGAGTTTCTTCCTCCTTGGAAGTTCAGTAAGAGCCTTAGAGGCTATAGGACTTCAGCAGAAGAGTTTCAAAAGTAAGATGCTACAGAGCTGAAATTCACTACCAGTCTGAATCAATAGGGACTGGAGATGGTTACACCACTACAGAGAATACACTATTCAGATTCACTAATTCATCAACTGTTAGCACAAAAAATCCACTTTTGAGTGGATCTTGATTTCATCTGTGCTCTGCATCATTTGTGAAACATAGCTAAGTTATGGGAAACTGGGCCTCTTTCTAGAATAACTACCCCCTGATAACTTCATTGTAACTTTGGGCATATCTCTATGACCTTTGGTGCAAAAAAACCTGATGCCAAAATAAATTTAAAGATGATGCAGGCATTTTATACTCAGTAGACTAAAATTGTACACTGGAATGTACCATCACTAAAGGAAAAGTTTCATAGCTGCAACTCAATAGATTCCTGATCCTTTGAAAAGATGGGTACGGGAAATCAAGCTAGTGTTTTAACTTGAAATAGGGTTGCCAGGTTTGTGTTGGAAAATACCTGGAAACTTTGGGGGTAGATACAGGGGAGAATAGGGTTTGGAGAAGGGTGGGGCCTCAGCATGGTGCAATGCCATAGAGTCCACCCTTTAAAGCAGCCATTTTTTCCAGGGGAGCTGATCTCTGCCAGCTGGAGATCAGTTGTAAAAGCGGGAGATCTCCAGGCCCCACCTGGAGTCTGGCAACCCTAACTTGAAATGTGCAATTGCATTTTAAATGTGGGCATTCTAATATCTCAGTTGTATTATATGTATTATGTTTTGTACTATAAAATTAGCATTTGTATCCTCTTCTTTAAAAAAACAGTGTTGGAAATTATATTAAATTTAGATTATATTAAAACTTGAAATCTAGATTTCTTGAAATCTGATTTTAGAATGTATTAAAACTTGCAATCTAGATTTCTGATATGGAAAAGAGTTTCAAATGGAGCATCCCTCAAGGGTATGTCAGTCTTCTTCACTGAAAAAGGGCACTAGTATTTTCTGGGAAGTTACTAACTATTATACAGATTACCAATTTCTTAATAACAATGGTGGTTCTAAACTTGCTGGGAGGCAACTCCATCTGATGTCGATCTCAGGCCATGTGAAGGTCAGTTTTTATGAAGGAATTAGCCCAAGGGATACCAGTGCTCCTGGTGAGGGGCAAGTATAGCGGTGGGAACAGGCATAATGGGAAAGGAAGGAGGCTGAGACACAGGAGGGCTTGCTCTCTTTCCATCCTGTGTCCCATCCCAATGATGGCAGGTATGGGAGTCAAGTGGAAGTACTCGCCTCCATCCTTGGTGCTGTGCAACGCCAAGTCCATAAATAATAAGACCGCAGTCCTACGAGACAATCTGCTTGAGCAGAAAATGGACCTGGCCTGTGTGACTGAGACCTGGGTGTGAGACGGGGAGACAGTAGCTCTCTCCCAAGTAGCTCCCCCTGGGTTCTTGGTCCACCACGAAGCATGGACTAGTGGGCAGGGAGTGGCACTCTTCATATGGGAGGCTTACTCCTTCCGGGTGCTCCCGGCCCCAGAGATCACCAGCTTGATTTACCGCACTCACTTCAATACATTGTCAACAGATCCCTCATAGAAGGGGTCTTCCCCACACCTCTTAAAGAGGCTGTGATCTGCCCTCTCTTTAGACCCGACCAATTTGGCCAACTATTGACCGGTGGCAAACCTACCCTTTTGGGGTAAAATTATAGAGAGGGCAGTGGTGACACAGTTACAGGGTTTCCTGGAGGACACTTCCATACTGGACCCATTACAATCCAGCTTCCGCCCAGGCCATGGGATGGAGATGGTGCTGGTTGCCCTCATGGATGACCTCCTGAGACATCTGGATGAAGGCAGCTCGGCAGTACTCCTCCTATTAGACCTGTTGACTGTATTCAATACAGTCGACCACCAGCTGCTGTCTAGCCGTCTTGCCAACATGGGGATACAGGAGTCTGCCTTACAGTGGCTCTCCTCTTTCCTCCAAGGTCAGGGACAAAGGGTGGCGATTGGGGAAATGCTGTGGGGTGCCCCAGGGGGCAGTTCTTTCCCCAATGTTGTTTAATATCTATATATGCGCCCCCTTGTCCAGATGGTCAGGAGGTATGGGCTGGATTGTCATCAGTATGCGGATGACACCCAGCTCTATCTATTGATGGGTGGCTGGTCTGGCTGCACCCTGAATAATTTGGACCTGGCACTGCAATCATGGCTCAGGCTGAGCCGGCTAAAGCTGAATCCAACAAAGACGGAGGTCTCTATCTAAGTTGAAGCAGCCTGGGAAGGGTGATCCCTCTACCAGCCTTCGATGGGGTGCCACTGATGCCAGCATCGAGGGTTAAGAGTTTGGAAGTGCTGCTGGAGTCCTCCTTAACTATGGAGGCCCAAGTAGCAGCCACTGCCAGAGCTGCTTTTTTTCACATTCGGTGAACATGGCAGTTGGTCCCCTACCTTGAGTGCAGCGACTCACCAATGGTGATTGACGCCTCAGTCACCTCAAGAATCAATTACTGTAATGCTCTCTACATGGGGCTGCTCTTGACTCAGATTCAGAAGCTGCAGTTGGTGCAGAATGGGCTTCCCCATCAGGGGCACATTCAGCCTGTGCTGAGAGCATTGCACTGGCTGCCTGTTGTATACCGAATCCGGTTCAAGGTCCTGGTATTAACCTTCAAAGCCCTATAGTATATGGCCTAGGACCTACCTATGTGTGGGACTGCCTTGCTCCACATGTTCCCCAGAGAGCACTGCAATCAAGCTCTCAAAATCTTTTGGCTGTCCCTGGGCTAAAGGAGGCTAGGCTCAACTCCACTAGAGCAAGAGCCTTCTCGGTTGCGGCCCCAATACTTTGGAACACCCTTCCAGAAGCCATCAGGGCTCTGCAAGATTTATCACAGTTCCACAGGGCCTGAAAGACTGAACTGCTTTGGATGGCATATAACATCTAATGGGAGAGGACTGCCACCACATCTAGATCCATCGTGCTTTTATTACTAACTGCCTAGGATCTGTGCGCGTGAGAAAGAAAATATTACATGATCCGCCAGAAGTAGCACAATCGCCATTTATCTGATTGTTTTACTGTTTTAATATTGCATTTGTTTACTGTCTATTTTGTGCTGTTAGCCACCTCGAGTCTGTACAGAATGGGCGGGATATAAACATAAATAAATAAATAAATAAATAAATAAATAAATAAATAAATAATGGGAAAATGTGAAGCTCATAAGATGCTGAGCATAATCAGACTTCATCTCTGTGTGCCCCAAATTCCATGTGCCCCAAAATTCAAGGTAAAGCTGAAATGATTTATTCCCTCAAATATCTTCAGTATATTGCTAAAACAGAGAAACACAGCATTTATTTGAAATTGGAAAGATTGAGCAATATAAATTGCAAAATCCATAGTAATGCTTTCTTAAGGCAGCAGTGTCACTTTTGCACATTATAATGAATAATGGAGAGAATATGCAAGTATGGTTTTCTGCCTCTTTATGCTTATGGTATAATATATAAAAACTCAGATGAGATGTGCATTTTATGGAGCTTGTGGGGAAGGATGGATTTTTCCAGATCTTGCACTGCAATACAATTCACTTCTATTTCTTCTCCTGTTCTGTGCAATTTTGATCTTTATCAATCCAGAGAATTACTTATTTTTGGACATCCTACTAAGATTTATAAAAGTTAAAGCAACTTTATTCAAGGGTGCATGATGCCCAGCAAGGAGGCTATTTGATGTAATTCAATATAATCCCATGAATATATTAATATTGGACAATATTAATGCCATCTCAGCTATACACTCACAGGTAGCTATGCAAAAGTTATTGCTTACATTTATTTAATCAGGAAGTTAAGAACCTATTTCAATTAATAAGCATGAGTAGCAGAAGGATAATGATATACTTTACCTATTAAAGAGTAATATATGAATGAGGAGTAATATTTTACATTTTGCTATGTTTGTTGTTACACATAATTGGTCTTAATGCCAAGAGTTGTAGATTCCATATAATAATGGATTCCAGAACCTAATTGGTATGGAATTGTGCCCTTGTAATTCATGCCACTGTAGAGAATTGTATCATACAGTAGAAATCTCAGAGGACCATCATGCATTTGTCTAAGTAGTATTATAATGGACATATAATAATGAAGGGATAAAATGTCTAGTAGAATGCAGGGCCTGGATTAGACAGACCTGTATGAGAGAGGTTTTACTGTATTATGCAACTCCCTAAAGATTCCCAGCTAATTAATTGAAATAAAAAAATTCCAACAACATTATCAAGGTTTTTCTTATATAATGAAATATATAGATTACACAAACACCATGACCTAAAAATGAGCTTTTGAAGAAATATGTATCATATTTACCCCCCCCCCCAAAAAAAAACTCCACTCCAACATGACAGAATACTTCTATCATACATTTCCAGTGAATATATTGTATAGTACTTCTGTGAAATTAGACTCAGCTGGGATTGCACTTGAAAATTGTTCAGCCTCTTCCCTTGGACCTCAGTATTCTTTTCCATTATTTTAAAGCTTCTTTGAATACAGTTTTAAAACTTTTATATTGCTAAGCTTTAAAACCCTTCCGAACAAGTTGATTTATTATAAGCAGTTTCTTTGATAAAAAAGTACAGTGATCCAAAAACATTACTGAAATACAACATTGAAGACTTCAAATAAGTGTTTCCAAGACTAATTTTACTCTTAAATATTTGCCTTAAATAATCTAGGTAATGCAGTTTGTTAGTGAGTAGCTAAGCCGCATCAAACTGTTTTTATAAATCAAATAATAAAATCCAGACCAGTGTTCTCTTTAAGCTGAGTTAGTGTGATAGCTCAGTTTTTTAACCTCCTGTTCACAAATTTTTGTCTTAGCTCAGGAAAAATGGCCCCGGAGCAAGCTAATTTATGCAGTAGCTCACAACTTTAATGCCAGTAACTCACAAAAGTAAAATTTTTGCTCACAAGACTCCACAGCTTAAAGGGAGTATTGATCCACACTTGCAAAAAAATAATAATAATTTAAATTGTAATTTTTGATTAAAATGGGGATAGTTCCAAATCTTCTGGAAAATTTCTCTAAGAAATCTGCAGCTCAGATTCATGCACAGAACAGTAATACTCAATAGCTTGGGAACCACATCTGGCTCTCTGACATGCCACTTATGGCTCTTCTGAGTACTATTCTCCAGTGTGACACCTGCTCCCTGTTTTAGGAAAATGGACTAGGCCCTTGAAAGGTGGGGTTTGTGGTTGGTAGATGGTTCCCATCTTGAAACAACTCCTGATGGAGGAATGGGTAAGCTTAGCCTCCCTGAAGTGCAGGCCTCACAACAGCAATGGAAGCAAATGTGGCTGTTGACAACAACTGTGAATAGGCTTCCAAATCTCCAGGTCCCAGCAGGGGGTCCCCCAGTTTTACAGGCTTTTCCCCACTCCCAGCCAGCTGGCCGGCAGGGGAAGCCCTGCCCCCACAGCCAGCATGCAGCTTTAGATCTCTGGCAGGTTTAGAAACCTGCAAATAGGTCCGTTTCAAAATGTGTGTGTGACTGTGTGCCTTTGAAGTTGAGCGGGGAGTACTCCATGGGAAGAGTCAGCAATACAGTCCCTCGGTTTGTTTTGCTTTCGTTTCAGAGGAACTAAATGTGTGTGTGTGTGTGACAGAGAGAGCAGCGTAGCCCGTATTCTTTTCAGATGTCGTTGTAGAGGAACCAACCGTTAAATGTGTGTGTGTGTGTGAGAGAGGGTTGCCCATCCCCAGGTTTGGAGGCCTTCCCCCCTCCACCATAGGGTTATCAGAAGGTGACGGGGGCGGGGAGGGGAATGTCTACTGGGCAATTATTCCCTATGGAGAACGATTCCCATAGGGAATAATGGGGAATTGATCTGTGGGTATCAGAGGCTCTGAGGGGGCTATTTTTTGAGGTAGAGGCACCAAATTTTCAGTATAGTATCTAGTGTCTCTCCCCAAAATACCCCCCAAGTTTCAAAACGATTGGACCAGGGGGTCCAATTCGATGAGTCCCAAAAAAGGTGCCCCATTCTTCATTATTTCCTATGGAAGGAAGGCATTTAAAAAGGTGTGCTGCCCCTTTAAATGTGATGGCCAGAACTCCCTTGGAGTTCAATTATGCTTGTCACACCCTTGCTCCTGGCTCCACCCCAAATGTATCCTGGCTCCACCCCCAAAGTGCTCAGATATTTATTGAATTGGACTTGGCAACCCTAACTGTGAATGCAGTTGTTCATGTGCTGCAGAGTGAACACCACAGACCTAAAACAAAGCTGCATACATATTCGTGTTTTGCTGTTTGTGTAGAGATCTTTTTTGTGTGTATGGTGGGGAGGAGTATGTATTCATCTAGGCTTTCAGTGGTTTTCAGTGGAATTAGAACAGGGCAGCCAATGAGCAACAGGGGCCTTAAGCCTCATGTTGGAGTAGCAACTGCCCACAGCCTCATGCCCCCTATGGAGGAGGGGAAAGTGCTACCACCACTATTCACACTCACCAAGTCTAGGGTTCAGGCTACACATTCACAGCAACAGACCACCCTGTCTGGGGTTCAGGCCGCCATCTTCTTCTGATGGTTCACATCTGCCTCTCATAGGTCAATTGCTATCCCTGCTTAGCCCTGGTTTGCGGGGGGGGGGGGGAGGTGGGTAGAAAGCCATGGAACTGGCATGGATTTTGGTCTTTATCCTGGAATTTTGCCTATGGTTGCAGCCATGGTACTCTATTTAGAAACCTAGATAATTTTTCAGTTTCCTAGGCGCGGAACTGTGCAGTACTATTCCAATCTAACAAAATCAGGGTAAGTTCAACATAATACAAAGTCATGGGTTAAGTAAATTGACAATAATTGTCTGATATTCCAAATCTATGTCAGTACACTAAGTACATTTTGTTAGAGTTTGTGATACTAGAAACAGAAGCCAGGATAAAAATCTGGTTTACCAACCACAGCAAGTATTAACTATGGGTTTGTGAGTCTGTGGGCATCTTTGGAATTCTGACACAGGATGGTGGGTATAACCATGAAATGATTGCTGGAGGAGGCATAGCCAACCACAAAATGTCAGGGATCAAGGCTAAATATAATTTTGATAGTGACTCTTCAACACTTCAGGCAGAAGCTCTATTTAACAGGATTCCTTTTAATCTCTACACAACCAACCAGAAGCCCTGCTAGGCAAAAGCTCCATGAAGACTTGCCCACTTTCAAAAAGCACTTGGCAAGCTCAAGGAAAAAGTGTTTGTAGGTGCCATGGCACCATGGGCACTATGTTGGGGAACCCTGTTCTACAACTCCCCTAACTACAGAGTGGTCTGGCAAGAGCAGATCAGAAATGAAACCAAACTTGCTTTTAGCTACCTCTTGCTTCTGCTTGGCAACAAACTCCTTCCTCTATCCCACCTTAAGGCAATGTGGCATACTCTTACATTTGTAACTGGGGGAAAAACAATGCCAGTGGAGCTTCAGCTTTGCTTTCTCATTGTGTTCAAGCAAAAAAGGTGGTTTACAAAAGTGCCCAATATATATTTAAGTCTATTGATGGATGGATTAACTCTCACTCAAGGCCTCCAGTGCCATTCCTTTTATTTGTTAGCTTCTTTGACCAATGGTCTTAAGCTCAAGATAAAACAAGCCAGTAAATGGAAACCAAATTGCAAATAATTTAAAACCAAAATAGACTAAAAACAAGAGGAAAACCCAATAATCATAATCACAAAACATAATTAAATAATCTGAAAGACTATCTAATATTAATATAAAATTCCATAAAACTCTTTAACATTATAAAACATTATAGCAATATAAAATTAGAGCTAAAATCTTAGTACATATTAGCAGCAAGGCCCCCAGTACATATTATTACTCAAGGCCCCCTGTGCTTATTCCTTGTAGATAAGTGGTGTTGCCTCTGGGTTCCATTGATTTCTTTTCCCCAACAGAAAAAATCTGAAATTTGAGGAGCACTGAAAAAAAAGTTTGTATGAAGTAGTTTCTCTCTGGGGATGAGTGGAATGTTATTTTTAAGACAAAGTTTTAATCTCTCAGAGGGTCATGGGGTTGTCACAATCTTCATTTGGTTGTCTTTCTTCTTCAGGGTACTCCCTGTGCCAAAGGTATCCGGTATTGACTATGTTGGCCTGGTGTGCTACACTGAGGAGAGTTTGGCTATCTGGCTCATGTACTGTCTACCTAACACAATAACAACCTGCCAAGCTTGCTGGACAGTAGAGGGCTAGGCATAGGAATTCCCCAGTAGTTTAGTATTGGAAAACTTTAATGTCCATGTTAATGCTTGGCCTCCTTGCAGGCTGAGGATCTGGTGTCTTCCATAGCAGAACTGGGACTCTCCCAACTTATATCAGATACCACACATCAAACAGGGCACACACTGGATCTGATCTTTGTCATGGGGTTAGATGTGAGTCTGATTAACATAGAGGAAGTGCCATGGTCAGACTATTGGTCCATTTGGGTATCCTGAACCCTCCCGATTTAGGTGACAAACTGATTTATGCTCAGTCATGGAAACTTATGGACCCAGTAGGGTTCTGGAATGCTCTGTGTGGGATACTATTCTTCCTGTTCCTTAAATGAGCTGGTAGAAGACTGGTATAATCAGCTTTCTGAAGCCATCAATGAAATCACTCCCCAATGCCCTCTTCGCTTCTATGCCAAGGAGCTAAGGAGGCTGAAACAGCAGCTCAGATGGCTAGAGCAAGCTTGGCAGCAGAGTTATGACAAAACTGCGAGAACATCTTATAGGATTCTTATGAAAGCCTATGAGATGGTAGTGAACCCAATGAAGAAGGAATTCTTCATTATCTCCATTGCATCTGTTAGCTCTCACCCAGCACAATTTTTAGAGTAATTTAGTTTTCAACTTCTCTCACTGAGAGATCTCAAAATATTAGGAATTTGGACATGTGAGACATGTGTGAGCTTTTTGAAGATAAAGTCTTGTTCCTCTACAATCTGCCTGTTGATACAGTAAATGAACTAACTTAGACATATTGCCATTCACTACTGCATGATAGCAATCAGAGGAGACAAATGTTATCAATGCCAAAAGGCACCAGTCTTCAGAGTCTGAAAACCAAACTTCTTTGTCCATTATGCTTCAAACTTAGAGGGCATTTAGATTAGAGAAATATCTTTTGTGCAAATTTGGTGACATTATCTTTAAAAACAGCTTCTCCCAGATCCTCAACTAAACAAACATGGATGTGTAAAGGTCCCCTCCCCCAACTAAATCCCAGCTCCAAAATTGTAATGCAATTTTTCTCAATTCACACAGTGGCCTTATTTTTTCTACTGTGGGATTCTACATGCAATGACTGCAAATATGAATCATTGTTGTTATGACTTTATTTGCTGATGCAATAAAAAGAGTCTGACTGACTGCAAATATAGTTCCCCTGGCTGACTCCAAACTGACTTATGTTATAGATAATGTGTAGCTTGGTCCTACAAGTAAGAATTACAGTTCTGCAAAAATAAATGACAAGTAATTAAAGGAATATTCAAAAATAAAAGATAGTCCTTATATTTACAGTTTGTTGGTATTAACTTCAACTTTGCTACATGAACGTCAAAAACCTTGAAAAAATTTGAACAAAGTACTTTTCCTTATTTAGTCCATAAACTAATAGATTTACTTTTCTGAAAGCCAGATTCTTTTAAGAAAAATATTTTGGCACTCGTGAGATAATTCTGATATACAGACTTAGTCTGAACACAAAATCTATAAAAATTGAAGGTGGAAGGATTTATGTGCATGATTTACACATTCATCCTTTTAGCCATCACTTATCTAAGGTTTTGTTGTATCTATACAATTCTATCAGAATGATTTACTCAAAATACCCACTACCAATCTACTAGACTTTTCAGACAATAAAGCATCTTGAACTTAAAGAATAAACTATAATTCACATCTCGGAGTTTTGGAACCATTCTTTGCTTACATTTCTTATTCTGTGGGTTTCATTTAATAACACATTGAAAGCTAAAATAATTCTTACAGTCAGAATATGGCCCTTTTAGTTTAGTTAAATAAATTGTCTGTTCAGTCTCCCAGAGAAAAGGTATGCTGGATGACAAGTTGATGGGCTCCACTGCATGGAAACTGGGTGAATGTAAATGCTAACATTAATGATTCCCAGGCAGTAGCTCCACCCTGATGTAACTAAATGCAATGGTGTGCAGATCTAAACAAGAGCTTTGGACATGGTGAGGCAAAATACAGAAATGTCATTCAAGCTAACTGAAATAAAGTGAGTTCAGCCAGCTTTGAACCACCAAGAACACTTTATTGCAAGAAGAAACTGTCACAGAGAAATACAGGTAAAGCTGCAACTATATGCAATCTGGCCATGGTTAACCACGCCCCACAAGCAGGCAGCAGTTACTCCTGTTGGCTCACTCCAGAATCCTTCATTTGCATCTCTTTGTTACAAGTTGTTACTCAGGGCGGCTCACAGTATAAAATCACAACAAACAAAATCCATACATATTATAAAATTACACATTCAATAATTAAAACAGTCAGATTAATTTGGTGCTAGTCTCTTTGATGTTATATAATTTCAGTGGCGACAGTATTTCCGCAATTTTCCTACGATACAAGGCTCAGCGTCAGTTGAAAGCCAACCAGGTCTTACAGGCCTTGCGGAACTGGGCAAGGTCCCACAAGGCCCTCACTTCCTCTGGTAGTTGATTCCACCAGCAGGGGGCTGCAATCGAGAAGGCCCTCTCTCTAGTCTTTAATTTGGCCTCCTTTGTCCCAGGGATTGCTAATAGATTTTGAAACCCAGATCTAAGTACCCTCTGGGAAATGCGTGGGGAGAGACGGTCCCTAAACTACGCAGATCCTAGGCCATACAGAGCTTTAAAGGTGATAACCATCACCTTGTAGCGAATCTGGTATACTATCGGCAGCCAGTGCAGTTCCCACAGTTCTGGCTGTATATGTTCCCACCTGGGAAGCCCCAATAACTTTCCAGGTTGGTGGGAAATTCTTGGAGATTTTGTGGTGGACTTTGAGGACAGCATACAAGTTAGAGCTTCATGGTGTGGTCTGACAGACTCAAGTTTTTGCTTTGGAAGCTGACTGGGTGATTTTGGACCCGTCACAGACTTCCAGCCTAACCTGTCTCACAGGGTTGTTGTCCATATCAAGTGGGGGGGGGGGAAGAGAGGAGAATGATGTAAGCTACCTTAGTCCCCCCCCCCCACTCTGGAGAAAGACTGTCCTTTTCCTATTTAAAGGCTGCAGGGAGGGGAAAGGTGATGGAAAGCTGAAGTCACATGGGGCAGATAAAGGAAAGAGATAGTTTTGCCAACTCCAGGTTAGGAAATTCCTGAAGATTTAAGGCGTAGGGCCTGTAGAGGGTGAGGTTTGAGGAGGGATGGGACCTCAGACAGGTACAATGCTATCTCTTCCTGGGAAATCACTGTTGCCAATCTCTAGGTGATGGTTGGAGATCACTCAGAATTACAACTGCTCTCCATATGGCCTCTGAGGGAGAGGCTTTTCCTCCTGGGGAACCACTGTTGCCAATCTGCAAGTGACAGCTGGAGAGCACTCAGAATTACAGCTGCTCTCCAGATGGCAAAGATCCATCTTGAGGTGTGTGTGTGGTGGTGAATGCCTTCACTTGGGTGGGTGAGAAGACAGCAAGAGTGGGTGGGGCACATACCCAGAGCCTCCTTTTAGAGTCTGTTGTATTTTTCTTCAAAACGGGCCTTACTCCTAGTAATATAAATATTGTTGAGAGCAAGTTTCCTGCAAAAGACTGGCTTACTCCTATTGTAAATATACTTAAGTGGTACTGGGAGAGCTTGAAGAACATAAATAGACTGCAGAGAGCATTTACAATGCATTACAATAACAGGCTGATAATCCTGAAGGAAATAGAAATACTCTTGAGAACGTTTTTTTTTTTTTTTTTTTTTACAAACTGAGCCTATATCCAAGTGCTCATTGAGATTGGATAGGCTTCTTTTGTAACACTGTAAAGTTGTACTTCTTAATGTGCATATAAGTTTTATATGAATGAGATTGGGCCTTTTTTGTAACATGTTAAAATTGTACTTCATAATGTGCATAAAAGTCTTATAAAAGTTTTACTAAATGTTATCAAGACAGTATATCACAGTGTTTTGGGGTTTTTTGTTTGTTTGTTTGAACTCTAAGATGTAGCAAACTTTCTAATATTTTCCCCCACAAAAAAGGGGGAAATAACAAAAACATATAAAGCAGACAGATGGAAATCTTTATTGTGCCATAGTGGTCACATAGGAGAAAGCAATTTTAACAGTATGATGGGTTTTATTATGACAATTATAATTCAAGTAGCATTTTAAGGTAGATGCTAAACTGATATAATTTAGTGCACCTTCCGATGTTGTCAGGAGTGTGTGGCATATGCAAATGAGTTATGCAAATAAATTGTGTTAATGAGCTCTGGCACTTCTTTTTCTACGAAATGACCCCTGGTCACAACCATAGGCCGGTATCAGTGCGCAGCCAGATCCATTTTAGGAAAACCAGTCTGCACCCTTATTTTCCCTGCACATGGGGATTCCCTTAAGGGAGGTGAAGGCTTTCAAGGGCATGCCCAGCTCAGGGGCTGCCAACTTTCAGACTCAGGTGGCAGGGGAGACCAATTAGTGGTGATTGCGGAATCCAGAAATCTGCGATTCCAAGATTCTCTCCACCCAGCCTCTTGGGTGGGATGGGGTGCATCGACTGGTACTGGTGTCAGGCAATGCCAAATCCAGACCCATGTTGTGCCAAGGCAACTTATAGCTGTAACCAATAAAAGTTGTGCCCATTTTATTAAAAAATGTGCATGATTGTGTTATTGGTGGGTTTCTGTGAAGGGGTCCTCACCTTCACTGCCCTCTCCCCTCCATCTGGTGCTGTGGCTGCAATCTTTCAATGTTATTCATTATATTTCTGATAACAGATAACAGATTCAGATGTGTTTTTCCATGTACCTTTGAAAAGTGAATGGATTTTCTGCTTCATAAGATGACTTATTTTGCATCATAATTGCTAGTACAGGTATTACAAAAAAGAGGCTGAATAACACACTTTCTCCAGTTCTAAGGCTTTTTGTCAGTCATAAAGGGGTGTGTGTGTGAGAAAAACTTAACCTGCTAATATTCTGTCATGTATTACATCATTTAATGTCCTGTCCTCTTTTGCCTCTTGAACACAGTCTAATACATAATATTTTTGTCTTTTTGATTATATACAAATTCATAGTAAGAGGTAAATATCAGTGTGACCCCCTTACTCACTAAGAGACTTAACACCCTCCACAATCTGTGTCACACAGGTTCAGGGCTATAGGTAGGCCAGGCAATCACAGTTCATTGCCTATCTTGCCTCTTTTAAAATATGTAAAGAGCTCAAACCTTTTCACATAGCAGGCTTCGCTCTCACTCACAGAGACATCACCAGACAGAGTAGCCCAGTCTCCTTTAATATAACTCATCACTTTGACACTTCAAAGAGTTACTGAAATTGAGACTCAAGTGCTGCTTTGTTCATATGCTGCCATAATTTATTTATATCTAATATATTTTTTATTTTTAGGCCGAGATCTTTGTTTGTGCATGTACTTCTTTGGTTGAGACAATATACACCCAGCCCACAGGATTAAACAAAGAATTAACTTTTATTTATGGCTTTAGCATAATATTGGAATGAAACAGGTAGATGACTACAAAGTTTCTTTACACTTGAACTTGGAAATGCAGCTCTATTCAGACAGTTGCATACCTTTGTTCTGAGTTGACTTAGTTTACTGCTTCCTCCCCTGAGCCAGCTCTGTCTCTCTCACTAAACTAGTGTTTGTTTAATTGTAGCCTCTTATCAACATTCCATCAGCTCCAATTGGTCACTCTTGATCACAATCATTTAGTTGAGGTTATGAGTATATTTCACTGGAAAACATCCCCACCATAATCAACAGTCAGATGATATTGCACTTATTCAGAGTATTATATTCTGAAAATTTAATAAAGTTTGAGAAACAACTCCAAATAGTAAAAAGAAAAGAAAATTAGAATTAAATGATGCATTTTCCATTAAATTATGCAGGTCAGAACTCATTTTTAATATATGCAATATTCAGTTAGTTTATACAGAACCTTTTCTAATTTAATGCCCAATTTGACCACCTTTCTTCTCACTGAACAGTGTTTAATTCCATGTGTAGATAGGTCTATTGGCTTCTCAATGTTCATATTCAGATTCAACATATGTAACTATCTAATAATCTGTTTCAACCTGCTATTTCGCATGATAATGGCATTCCTGCCTATAACACCTGGATAAACCAGGGAACAATTAAAGGCACACATATGCTGCCTTGAAGCCTAATTTGAACTGATGACATTTCATGAAACTTAATTAGTGAGGAGTTAGGAAACACTATTACCATGTGCATTCAATATAAACCATAAAAAACCAGGAAGTTCTAAAATATAGCAACATATATTTCTATTAATTAGAAGATAAATTGCCTTACAGTGCAATCCTAACAGCACTTTCCTGGGAGTAAGCCCCATTGAATAGAGCTTAGTAGACTTCAGAGTAGACCTGTTTAGGATTGCTCACTATAAAGGGTGACAAACTTAGTAAGATTCAGGATTGCACATTGTAAAGGGTGACAAACCCCCAGAATTATGTACCCTTCTCTGGGTAGATCAAGACAGTTCTGATGAACATGTGGGGGTTTTATACAAGCAGTGTTCCTTCATTTTTTAGTAAGAGGTAGTATTGGATATGCTGACACTCTGTGTAAGGGGACAATTTATTTCTAGTACATTTTTACGGACAAAGTTCTAAAAAATATGTTAGACTCTTTCTACTTTTACAATGCAAAATTTGATTGTTTTTAGGCATTATATTTAATATGCACACATACCCATTATTCAACATTCTGTGCACCCAGTAAGTGATTATAGAATGGATTTAAACAAGTGGGAACACACAAGGATTTGAGGGGGCATCTCATTTCCACACTATTTCCTCTTTCCCTTCCCCAAAATCCCCACAGATTCTCTCCACTTGCATGGTAGGGAACCCTCAATGACTTAAGAGGGCACCTCCCATGTTTCCCACTCAACACAGTACCCCCCCCCCATCTTATCCCTAATTCTCTTTCTCAGCCATTCACCATCCTAGCTTCTGTCTGCCATCCATCTTCAGCTATATTTATTATTTATTTATGTTATTGGGTTCATTCAGCTTAGGTAGGGCAGAGGCCATTGGTCCACTGAAAGGCAACTTAATGGCCAATTCTATCCTGCCTGTGAGGTAAGTTCAGTTTAGAATGAGTAACAGGCCAAATATCCATCCTAATTTTAATGATTGATGTGTGTGTGTACATAGGGTTTTCAGGGCAGAATGGGAATTCAAGATCCTAGTCTGAAACTCTAATCAGTATACCATACTTGTTTTTGTCAGGTGATTGTTGTTGAACATAAGCAAGGAGCAAGACCTAGGTAAGTCATGCAAGTTGGGTGGTATCATGCCACCTTTGAGGGAGGACTCATTTGGTCCTCAAAGACCAAAACAGCCCTGGACAGGGCTCTGTCCCCTCCCCTTGCCTCTTACTGACAGAAACCATTGTGATCGCCTAGAAACTGCAACTGAGAGCTTCCATTTCTCAAAGTGCAGGCATTTCTTTTATCATTTGGGGTGTTTTAATTCCCCAGTGTATGTCTGTGTGTATTGCATTCAGGACTAAACCTGGTACTGTTGAAAGCTGTCTAGCAAGTGCAGCCCTGCTTTTAATCTCTTAATGTGAGCTATGATGTCTGACAATACTATGGTTTGATGTTTGATATTACTATGAGATCTCACAGGTAATGTTCCAAGAAGTGAAACTTAGAAAATACCTCACATAAACAATGTGGACTATATCTGTGTGTGGCTGTATGCATGTGTTTGCGTGTGTTAAAAAGACTGACTGTACCTGCTCAAATGTAAAGCAAATAACACAGGAGAATGATTTTTCTTTAAAATGGTGATGATAGAGTACTTTACTTCTGTCATATATAGTAAGTAACAGAGCAAGAAGTGACCTTGACCAATGAGACTGCAGCCTGGGGGAGTATAGCACATATGTTTATATAAAAAGATAATTAGCAGCAGAAGTTCCAAGCATTTCTGTATATATTTTGAATGTTCAGTGAAACTGCAGAGAAAGAATAAGCTGGCAGCCTTCTGTTTCAGAGTTCTAGTAGTTTATGATGTTTTCTAATATAAGGAAGAATGCGGACATGTTAATTCATTACAGTTCTGCTATCCATCCTAATTTTAAATCAAGATTGGTTTGTGTGTGTGTGCACACACACATAGTTTTAGCATGAATGTGTGGATATAATTGTGGCTCCAGAAATATGCAAGCAGTCATCTTTATTGCCTTAAGCTATCAGAAATAAAATGACATTTTAATCAAAGTGAACAAAATTATTATGATGCTCCTTCTGCACAATTATTTTTGCCAAGCATGTTTCTTAAGTATTGCTGTCATTGCTGAAGTTTCTCATATATTTCAGGAAAGGCTGATGTTACCAATGCACATCTGAGCATGAATAATAATGTGAATTTACATCTTCCCAATAATAAAATTACTTTAGCTTTGCACACTTTAGTGGGTATTAGCTGGTAGTATCATAACAGAATAAGAAATCTTCTCTCTCCTCCTTATGCGTATTTAGAGGGTAGCCATATTGGTCTGCAATAGAATAGTCAGATTTGAGTCCACAACACTTTAGAGAGGAACAAAAATTTTTGAAGTATAAGCTTTTGAAAGTCAATATTAATGAAGTGATTATTGATGAAGGCTTATAACCTAAAAAATCTTGTTGGTTTCTAAGGTGCAACTGAAGTCAAATATAGCCATATATAAAAAATAAACAAAATAGAATGACAGTCATTTACTGAATAAATCAACATCAATTTATTAACCCAAAGTACTAGAGAGTCATGTTTTTAAGTGTTAGTAGTAACTTTATGCTTTCTTTACCCATTCATGTTCCGGTGAATGTTCAATGAAACTATAGAGAATAAATAAACTGGCAGCCTTCTGTTTCAAAGTTCTAGTAGTTTATGAAGTTATCTAACTAATATGGCAGTCATTTATTGAATAAATCAATATCAGTGTATTAACCCAAAATACTAGAGAGTCATGTTTCCAAGTGTTACCCCTCCAAAACCCACTGGTTTCCAAGTGGGCCTTTAGTATCCTGATTATGATTTTTAAAACCTGTATTGCAGCTCCAGCAGTGAACGGGTGGCAGGGAATGGAGACAATACTTTATATGGTGTAGCAGTCCACACCTGTATAGATTACAGTTGTAGAGGTCTGGCTTGGCATAGGGTGAAGGATCTAAGGCACTGAGTAGGGTGACCATAATGTCTGAAGGCCAGCCAGGGACACGTGGGGGGGGGAGGTAGGCCCTCCCCTGGGCCCCACAACGATGGGACCGATGCCACAGGGACGGGCTCGAAACACTCTATAACCCCTCAAAAGAACAGCAGTCTAGCTCGCTTCCCCCGAGCCCTGCCGCCATAAGCCTCAAGGGGGCTCATTTTGCGGCATCTCCCGGCGGGAGGGTGGCACCCGCACGGGACACATATCAAATGAAAGAGGGGGCGCAGGGCTATCAGAAACAGCCGGCGGAGGGAGTCACGAGACCACCCCACTGGGGGATCCACACCCCGAAAGTGATGAAGGTGGCGCAGACAGAGCCAACAGAGCCATCAGGACAAAATAAATAGGCTGCATTATGCAGCACAGTTGAGAAAGTGCCTTATCCCATATACTGATGAAGTAAATACAGGATCTGAGAACAAAATTGCACCAGAAGACACAAACACAAAGCTCCCTTACACTGAATCAGTGCTTGGGTCCACCAAAGTCAGTTTTATCTACTCCAGTCACAAACACAAAGCTCCCTTACACTGAATCAGTGCTTGGGTCCACCAAAGTCAGTATTGTCACATAAGAACATAAGAGAAGCCCTGTTGGATCAGGCCAGTGGCCCATCCAGTCCAACACTCTGCGTCACATAAGAACATAAGAGAAGCCCTGTTGCATCAGGCCAGTGGCCCCTCCAGTCCAACACTCTGTGTAACATAAGAATATAAGAGAAGCCCTGTTGCATCAGGCCAGTGGCCCCTCCAGTCCAACACTCTGTGTCACATAAGAACATAAGAGAAGCCCTGTTGGATCAGGCCAGTGGCCCCTCCAGTCCAACCCTCTGTGCCACATAAAAATATAAGAGAAGCCCTGTTGCATCAGACCAATGGCTCATCCACTCCACCACTCTGGTCACATAAGAACATAAGAGAAGCCCTGTTAGATCAGGCCAGTGGCCCCTCCAGTCCAACACTCTGTGTCACATAAGAACATAAGAGAAGCCCTGTTGGATCAGGCCAGTGGCCCCTCCAGTCCAACACTCTGTGCCACATAAAAATATAAGAGAAGCCCTGTTGCATCAGACCAATGGCTCATCCACTCCACCACTCTGGTCACATAAGAACATAAGAGAAGCCCTGTTAGATCAGGCCAGCGGCCCCTCCAGTCCAACACTCTGTGTCACATAAGAACATAAGAGAAGCCCTGTTGGATCAGGCCAGTGGCCCCTCCAGTCCAACACTCTGTGTCACACAAAAATATAAGAGAAGCCCTGTTGCATCAGGCCAGTGGCCCCTCCAGTCCAACACTCTGTGTCACATAAGAACATAAGGAGGGAAGGAAGGGAAGGGAAGGGAAGGGAAGGGAGGAAGGGAGGAAAGAAGGAAGGAAGGAAGGAAGGAAGGAAGGAAGGAAGGAAGGAAGGGGGAGGGAGGGAAGGAGGGAGGGAAGGAAGGAAGGAAGGGGGAGGGAGGGAGGGAAGGAAGGAAGGAAGGAAGGAAGAAAGGAGGGAGGGAAGGAAGGAAGGGAAGGGAGTGAGGGAAGGAAGGGAGGGAAGGAAGAAAGGAAGGAAGGGAGGAGGGAGGGAAGGAAGGAAGGGAAGGGAGTGAGTGAAGGAAGGAAGGAAGGAAGGAAGGAAGGAAGGGAGGAAGGGAGGGAGGAGGGAGGGAAGAAAGGAAGGCCGCCCCCGCCCCCCCCCGCTTTCGGCCCCCTTACCTGATTTCAGGGCGGCGGCGTCCAGCGGCGGCGGCGGCGGGGAGTCCTCTGGCGGCGGCCTCGCGGCGAGGGAGGGAGCTGCCGGCGCTGGCCTCTGGAGGCCTCCAGGGACCAGCGCCAGGCCTCTCCGCTACCGGCGCTGGCCTCTGGAGGCCTCCAGGGACCAGCGCCGGCTGCTCCGCGGCTTCCCCGCGGCCTCCGCTGGTCCCTGGAGGCCCTCCAGAGACTCTGGAGGGCCTCCAGGGACCAGCGGAGGCCGCGGGGAAGCCTTCGCTGGCCGGCGCTGGTCCCGGAAGGCCTTCCAGAGGCTCTGGAAGGCCTTTCGGGACCAGCGCCGGGTGCCCCGCGGCCTCCCCGCGGCCTCCGCTGGTCCCTGGAGGCCCTCCAGAGACTCTGGAGGGCCTCCAGGGACCAGTGGAGGCCGCGGGGAAGCCTTCGCTGGCCGGCGCTGGTCCCCGAAGGCCTTCCAGAGGCTCTGGAAGGCCTTCCGGGACCAGCGCCGGGTGCCCCGCGGCCTCCCCGCGGCCTCCGCTGGTCCCTGGAGGCCCTCCAGAGACTCTGGAGGGCCTCCAGGGACCAGCGGAGGCCGCGGGGAAGCCTTCGCTGGCCGGCGCTGGTCCCCGAAGGCCTTCCAGAGCCTCTGGAAGGCCTTCCGGGACCAGCGCCGGGTGCCCCGCGGCCTCCCCGCGGCCTCCGCTGGTCCCTGGAGGCCCTCCAGAGACTCTGGAGGGCCTCCAGGGACCAGCGGAGGCCGCGGGTAAGCCTTCGCTGGCCGGCGCTGGTCTCGGAAGGCCTTCCAGAGGCTCTGGAAGGCCTTCCGGGACCAGCGCCGGGTGCCCCGCGGCCTCCCCGCGGCCTCCGCTGGTCCCTGGAGGCCCTCCAGAGACTCTGGAGGGCCTCCAGGTACCAGCGGAGGCCGTGGGGAAGCCTTCGCTGGCCGGCGCTGGTCCCCGAAGGCCTTCCAGAGGCTCTGGAAGGCCTTCCGGGACCAGCACCGGGTGCCCCGCGGCCTCCCCGCGGCCTCCGCTGGTCCCTTGAGGCCCTCCAGAGTCTCTGGAGGGCTTCCAGCGACCAGCGGAGGCCACGGAGAGGCCTCCACCACTGCCGCCGGGCCCCGCGAGCGGGCGGGGAAGGCGGCGAGTGAGGGAGGGAGCGTCCCTGCGCCTGTGCAGGGGCCCTGCGCAGGCGCAGGGACGCTCCCTCCCTCCCTCGCCGCCTTCCCCGCCGGCGCCCGCGGCTCACCGGCTCCGGGGCTGCCTAAACCGGGACCTTTAATGGTCCCGGTATAGGCAGCCCGGGAGCCGGGATTGGGTGGCCAGAACCGGGAATGTCCCGGGAGACCGGGACGGTCTGGCCACCCTAGCACTGAGCAACCTGTTTGCTGCCCAATGGAAAACTCATTCCTCAGCCCACATGCTGAGGAGAAAAGAATATGGGATGGCAGCCAAATGGGAACATCTGAAAACAGTCCACTGTGTGGTACTTCTGCCACCTAGGGGAAAGGAAAGCCCACCAGCTCTGAAGCTATATCTCCCTAAGCCTCCACGCCATGGCCCTTTAATGAAACTCTCAAATGGGATGATAGGAACTCAGGTCTAATCTTTCCCCAAATGGATCCCGCCAATGCCAAAAGTGCCTATGAAGTTGTGACAGTAGAACCAAGAATGAACTAAAACAGTGAAAACCAATAAACTGTGAATATATGCAAACAAAAGCAAGGGGAGTTGGGGGGCAGGAAAAACTAACAAAGATAACTGTGACCCAGGCATGCCAGGAAGCTGGATATATGCTTGGCCCCCAAATCAGAGTGAAGACTGGCCTGTTAAGGTCTTCCATGTCTGGCCTTGCCCAACCAGCCCTCAGACATGAGCTGATCATGTGGTCAGCCTCAGACATCTGCTAAATAGATCTACATTAGTCCCCCCCAAACAAACAAACAAACAAACAAACAAACTGTGCATGTAGAAAGATGCAGTTTTACTCAAACTGATCACTGGACAAAGTTTGAGTCCTTTGGCACCTTTAAGATCAACAAAGTTTTATTCAAGATATGAGCTTTCATGTACATGCACACTTCCTCAAATACAATGAGATGGATTTACCACTCCATACATATAAGTCAGAGCAACAGCAAATTAAGATACAACATAAAATCATAGAGTTGGAAGATACCACTAGGGTCATCTAGTCCAACCCCCTGCACAATGCAAGAAAGTCACAAATACCTTCTCCCTCCCCCCCACCCCAGCACACACACATTTCAGTGACCCCTGTTCCATACCCAGAAGATGGCAAAAAAACCTCCAGGATTCCTGGCCATTTCGGCCTAGAGAAAAATTGCTTCCTGACCCCAAGCAGCAATCCACATTTCCTTGGACAAGTAAGAAAGGGCCATGAGAACTAAGCACAGATGCAATCCTTCCTGCCCTCCTTCTCATGATCTACCTAAGTTCACAGAATCAGCATTGTTGTCAGATGACCATCTAGCCTCTGTTTAAAAACCTCCAAGGAAGGAAAGCCCACCACCTCAAAAGGAAGCTTGTTCCACTGAGGAACTGCTCTGTCAGGAAGTTCTTCCTAATGGTTAGCTGGAAACACTTTTGATGAAATTATACCCCATTGGTTGTAGTCTGACGATCCGGGGCAACAGAAAACAACTCTGCACCATCCTCTCTTTGACAGCCCTTCAAGCACTTAAAGATAGTTATCATATCATCTCTCAGTCATCTCTCCTCTCCAGGCTATTCAGCTCCTTCAGCCTCTCCTCATAGGATGGTCTCCAGAACCCTCACCACTGCTCTCCTTCGCATACCTTCTGGCTTGTCTATATCCTTCTTAAATCGTGGTGCACAAAACTGAACACAGTAGGTGAGGTCTAACCAGATCAAAATAAAGGCATACCATCACTTGTGTGACCTGGACACTACTTCTGTTGATACAGTCCAAAATTGAACTAGCCACTGCATCACGCTGATGACTCAGTGTATGGTCCACTAAGACTCCTAGATTGTTTTCACACATACTACTGCCAAGACAAGTTTTCCCCCTCCTATAATGATGCATTGAATTTTTTTCTATCTAAATGCCAAACTTTATATTTATCCCTGTTAAAATTCATTTTATTTGTCTTATCCCAGTTTTCCAGCCTGTCAAAACCATCCTGTTTCTGTCTTCTACTGTATTTGCGATACCTCCCAATTTAGTATCATCTGCAAATTTAATAAGTATTCCCTCTATTTCTTCATCCAAATTATTTATAAAGATGTTGAACAAAACAGGTCCCAGGACAGATCCTGGAGGCACTCCACTTGTCACTCCTCTCCAAGTGGATGAGGAACCATTCACAAAGCATTCTTTGGGTGTCATCTGTCAACCAGTTACAGATCCACCTAACAGTAACAGAATCCAAACCACATTTTACCAACTTGTCAACAAGAATAGTGTGTGGAACGTTATCAAAAGCATCACTGAAATCAAGGTAGACTATATCTACAGCAGGGGTGGCCAACGGTAGCTCTCCAGATGTTTTTTTGCCTACAACTCCCATCAGCCCCAACCACTGGCCATGCTGGCTGGAGCTGATGGGAGTTGTAGGCAAAAAGCATCTGGAGAGCTACCGTTGGCCACCCCTGGTCTACAGCATTCCCTTGATCCAGCAAGGTCGTAATTTTCTCAAAAAAGAATATTAGGTTATTCTGACATTACTTGTTCTTGAGAAACCCATGCTGGCTCTTAGTAATCACAGACAACTTTTCTAAATGCTCAAGAACTGACTATTTTTTCTAATACCTTTCCAGGTATAGAGGTCAAGCTGATGGGTCTGTAGTTACCTGGATCCTCCTTTTCCCCCTTCTGGAAGATGGGGACAACAATCTTCTGGCACCTTGCCAGTTCTCCAAGAATTCTCAAATATAATTATCAGAGGCTTAGAAATGATGTTCACAAGCTCTTTTAATACCCATGGATGCAGTTCAGCTGGCCCTGAGGCTTAAGAACATAAGAACATAAGAGAAGCCATGTTAGATCAGGCCAATGGCCCATCCAGTCCAACATTCTGTGTCACACAGCGGCCAAATATATATATATATATATACACACACATACACACTGTGGCTAATAGCCACTGATGGACCTCTGCTCCATATTTTTATCTAACCCCCTCTTGAAGGTGGCCATGCTTGTGGCCGCCACCACCTCCTGTGGCAGTGAATTCCACATGTTAATCACCCTTTGGGTGAAGAAGTACTTCCTTTTATCGGTTTTAACCTGTCTGCTCAGCAATTTCATCGAATGCCCACGAGTTCTCGTATTGTGAGAAAGGGAGAAAAGTACTTCTTTCTCTACTTTCTCCATCCCATGCATTATCTTGTAAACCTCTATCATGTCACCCCTCAGTCGACGTTTCTCCAAGCTAAAGAGCCCTAAGCGTTTCAACCTTTCTTCATAAGGAAGGTGTTCCAGCCCTTTAATCATTCTAGTTGCCCTTTTCTGAACTTTCTCCAATGCTATAATATCCTTTTTGAGGTGCGGCGACCAGAACTGCACACAGTACTCCAAATGAGACCGCACCATCGATTTATACAGGGGCATTATGATACTGGCTGATTTGTTTTCAATTCCCTTCCTAATAATTCCCAGCATGGCGTTGGCCTTTTTTATTGCAAACGCACACTGCCTTGACATTTTCAGTGAATTATCTACCATGACCCCAAGATCTCTCTCTTGGTCAGTCTCTGCCAGTTCACACCCCATCAACTTGTATTTGTAGCTGGGATTCTTGGCCCCAATGTGCATTACTTTGCACTTGGCCACATTGAACCGCATCTGCCACGTTGACGCCCACTCACCCAGCCTCAACAGATCCCTTTGGAGTTCCTCACAATCCTCTCTGGTTCTCACCACCCTGAACAATTTAGTGTCATCCGCAAATTTGGCCACTTCACTGCTCACTCCCAACTCTAAATCATTTATGAACAAGTTAAAGAGCATGGGACCCAGTACCGAGCCCTGCGGCACCCCACTGCTTACCATCCTCCACTGCGAAGACTGCCCATTTATACTCACTCTCTGCTTCCTATTACTAAGCCAGTTTTTGATCCACAAGAGGACCTGTCCTTTTACTCCATGACTCTCAAGCTTTCTAAGGAGCCTTTGATGAGGAACTTTATCAAAAGCTTTCTGGAAGTCAAGGTAAACAACATCTATCAGGTCTCCTTTGTCCACAAGTTTGTTTACCCCCTCAAAGAAATGTAACAGGTTAGTGAGGCAAGATCTTCCCTTACAGAACCCATGCTGAGTCTTCCTCAATAACCTGTGTTTATCAATGTGCCCACTCATTCTGTCCTTGATAATGGTTTCTACCAACTTTCCCGGTATTGAAGTCAGACTGACTGGCCTGTAATTTCCTGGATCTCCTCTGGAACCCTTTTTAAAGATGGCTTTAGTTTCATTTAAAGAAACTAGATGTTTATGTACTATTTCTGGGCCAATCCTAGGGTGCAGCTCCCTTCCCTCATCATGTGTTTTGGTTTTGCTGTGTTGAGCACCATTTCCCTCATAAGAGAAGACTGAGGAAAAGTAAGAACTGAGCAGTTATGCCCTCTCTTCATCACCTGTTACAATTTCACTTTCTTGTCCCTACAATGGGCTTATCATGTCCTTCTGTTCTTACTCTGAACATAAGAACTTTTTTTGTTTGTTTTAAGCATCTCTCACTAGCCTAAGCTCGTATTAAGCTTTGGCTTTCCTAACTTCTCTCTACAAGCACTGGTTTTTTTAAAAAAATTCTTGCTTATAAGATCCTCCATCCATTTCCTAAATGAGTCTTTTGTATTCCTCAAGTCCTTAGAAAGCTGTTTATGGAGCCACCTTGGCTTCTTTAGGTTCCACACAGTTTTCCTTCTCATAGGAATTGTTTGTGATTGTGCCTTCAATATTGCACTTTTAAGAAACTCCCACTCCTCTTGAACTCCCTTCTCCTTAAGTATTTCAGACCATGGGATTCTACCCAGTTTGTCAAAATGTGCTTTTCTGAAGTCCAAACTTATGTCTGGTCAGAGCTACGTGCAGCTTTTCCCTTCCCCAAGTCTGTAGATTCCAAAATTACATGGTTACTACTATCCAGGGTGCCCACAACCTCAACCTCATCAACCAGTTCATCGCTGTTGGCGAGAATCAAGTCCAAGATAGCAGATCCCTTTGTTTCTCTCTCTACTTTCTGGAAAATGAAGTTGTCAGCAAGATAAGACAGGAATTTGTTTAACATTTTATTATTAGCAGAGTTGAGTTTCCAAGAGATATTCAGGTTCTTGAAATCTGCCATGACCACTGTGTCCCATCTCTTTGAGAACTTTGTAATCTGTTTTAGGAGTGCCTCATCCAAGTCTTCTGCCTGGCTTGGTGGTCTATAGCAGATCCCCACCATAATGTCACTAGTATTTCTTTTATTTTTACCCAGAGACTTTCAACTGAACTTCCACGCTCAAATTCATGTATTTCGTCACAAGTATATACCCCATTACATACAGTGCTAATCCTCTACCTTTCCTTATTTGTCTATTTTAAATAATTGTACTCCTCAGTCCTAACATTCCAATTATGGATGTCATCTTACCCAGTTTCAGCAATGCCTATTAGGTAATAGTCCCTTTCTTGCATTAGGACTTCCTCCTGCTTGTTTCCCATACTTTGTGTCTTTGTGTACAGACATTATAATCCATTTTTATGTGTCTTGAGGTTTTAATTTCTGTACTTACCTGGAAGTTAATGTTACTAAGCATACGAGCCACTCTCCGCAAAACTTTAGCATTCCTATCTCAAGTTATTGGCATAGTAAAAAGGTAAAGGTAAACCCCTGTGCAAGCACCAGTCGCTTCCAACTCTGGGGTGACGTCGCACCACAACGTTTTCATGGCAGACTTTTTACGAGGTGGTTTGCCATTGCCTTCCCCAGTCATCTACACTTTCTTCCCAGCAAGCTGGGTACTCATTTTACCAACCTCAGAAAGATGGAAGGCTGAGTCAACCTTGAGCTGGCTACCGGAACCCAGTTTCCGCCGAGATTGAACTCAGGTCATGAGCAGAGAGCTTGGACTGCAGTACTGCAGCTTTACCACTCTGCACTACGGGTCTGCATTATTGGCCTAGTGGTAGGCTTTGAATTCTTGTCTCACTTCCCCATACAATTAGGTTAAAGCCCTCCTTATTAGGTTGCAAGGCTCTTACCAAACACATTTTTCTAACCTTTGTGAGGTGCAAATCATCTTCCAGTTTTTCTAACCATTGTGAAGTGCAAACCATCTTCCAATAGAAGAGCTTCATCTTGAAAGCATAACCCATAGTCCAGAAATCTAAACCTTTCCTGATGATGCCATCTACATAGCGTATTCTTCTTTCTCTTCCTAAACCATAGCTTTCGACAGAGAGAACCTGCTTCCCATGTCCTTCTCCTTCTTACTCAGAGCCACTTAATCTCTTTTAATTCATTCTGGGCTGTGCTGGACAGTTTCATTTGTTCCCACATGGATCAGCAAAAAAGGATAATAATATGTGGGCTTGACTAATCTTCCTGCCCTTTCAGCCACATTCTACATGCATGCACCTGGTAGACAGCATACCTCTTGAGATATAAAGTCCAGTCACCTCTTTTGAGATGATGAGAGAGGAGGTCCTATGACTGATGGACAATTTAAAAACTGATAAGTCACCAGGTCTGGATGGCATACATCCAAGAATTCTGAAAGAACTCAAAGGTGAACTTGTGGATCTCCTGACAAAAATATATAATCGTTCATTAAAATCTGCCTCTGGAAGATAGTTAATGTCACCCCCATCTTTAAAAAGGGTTCCAGAGGAGATCCGGAAAATTACAGGCCAGTCAGTCTGACTTCAATACCAGGAAAGTTAGTGGAGACTGTTATTAAAGAGAGAATTAGTAGGCACATTGATGAACAAAATTTATTGAGGAAGACTCAACATGGGTTCTGTAAGGGAAGATGTTGTCTCATTAACCTGTTCTTTGAGAAGGTGAACAAACATGTGGACAAAGAGGACCCAAAATATGTTGTTTACCTTGACTTCCAGAAAGCTTCTGATAAAGTTCCTCATCAAAGGCTCCCAAATAAACTCAAGAGTCATGGGGTAAAAGGACAAGTCTTCTTGTGGATCAAAAACTGGCTAATTAATAAGAAACAGGGAGTGAGTATAAATGGGCAATTTTCATAGTGGAGGATGGTAAGTATAGCTCAGTACTAGATTCAATGCTTTTTAACTTGTTCATTAATGATTTGGAGTTGGGAGTAAGCAGTGAAGTGGCTAAGTTTGCGGATGATACTAAATTGTTCAGGGTGGTGAGAACCAGAGAGGCTTATGTTGCACTCCAAAGGGATCTGTTGAGGCTAAGTGAGTGGACGTCAACATGGCAAATGAGGTTCAACATGGCCAAGTGCAAGGTAATGCACATTAGGGCAAAAAATCCTAACTATAAATACAAATTGATGGGGTGTGAACTGGTGGAGACTGATCAAGAGAGAGATCTTTGAGTCATGGTGGATAACTCCCTGAAAATGTCGCGACAGTGTGTGACTGCAATAAAAAGGTCTATGCTACGCTGGGAATTATTAGAAAGGAAACTGCAAACAAATCAGCCAGTATCATAATAAAAAGGTAAAGGTAGTCCCCTGTGCAAGCACCAGTCGTTTTCGACTCTGGCGTGACATTGCTTTCACAATGTTTTAACGGCAGACTTTTTACTGGGTGGTTTGCCATTGCCTTCCCCAGTCATCTACACTCCCCCCCCCCCCAAGCAAGCTGGGTATTCATTTTACTGACCTCAGAAGGATGGAAGGCTGAGTCAACCTGGAGCCGGCTACCTGAACCAGCTTCTGCTGGGATCGAACTCAGGTCGTGAGCAAAGGGATCCGATTGCAGTACTGCAGCTTTACCACTCTGTGCCATCATAATGCCCCTGTATAAATCAATGGTGTGGACTCATTTGGAGTGCTGTGTACAATTCTGGTAACGGCACCTCAAAAAAGGTATTATAGCATAGGAAAAAGTGCAGAAAAGGGCAACTAGAATGATTAAAGGGTTGGAACACTTTCCCTATGAAGAAAGGTTAAAACACTTTGGGCTCTTTAGCTTGGAGAAACATCAACTGAGGGGTGGCATGATAGAGGTTTACAAGATTATGCATGGGATAGAGAAGGTAGAGAAAGAACTACTTTTCTCTCTTTCTCACAATACAAGAACTTGTGGGCACTCAATGAAATTGCTGAGCAGTCGGGTTAGAATGGATAAAAGGAAGTTCTTCTTCACCCAAAGTGTGATTAACGCATGAAATTCACTGCCACAGGTGTTGGTGGTGGCTACAGGCATAGATAGCTTCAAGAGGGAATTGGATAGACATATGGAGCAGAGGTCCATCGGTGGTAATTATCCACAGCATATTGTTGGAACTCTCTGTCTGGGGCAAGTGATGCTCTGTATTCTTGGCCCTTGGGAGGGACAACAGTGTGAGGACTTCTAGTGTCCTAGCCCCACTGATGGACCTCCTGATGGCACCTGGGGTTTTTTTGGTCACTGTGTGACATAGAGTGTTGGATTGGATGGGCCATTGGCTTGATCCAACATGGCTTCTCTTATGTTCTTGGGTCAGCACACTTTAGCCTCTACCCCTCTCAGTAGGGAATCCTCAACTACCAGCACACACCTTCTGCTATATTGGGGAGCAGAAATGCGAGTTCTCACATCTACAGGGGCCTGAGAAATTTCCTTCAAGCTTTGTAGAGGCTGGCAGAGTAGTCCTTGTTCTAGTGGTCTAGAATCAATATCTATGGGGAAATTCTGGAACTAATTGCTTAGCAATAGAGGCTCAGAATGTCTCCTGATTTTACTGTTCCTATGGGTTATGTTCTTCCATGCACTCTCCTTCTGTATTGGGTTTTCCTTCATTAGCTGAGATACTTTTTCCTCTTCCTGAGCACTTCATGCATTCTGTCCATGAAATCTTCACCTTCCCTGATAAACTGGAGTGTGGACGAGTGAGCCTCAAGTCCCTGTGTCTCCTCCTAAAGATGTTTAACAGATGCAAACAGGAATAACAAGCTAAGTTTATAAGATCACCATTGTTTGGATTTAATTATTGGGGGAAACAGTGGACCAAATAAATGCATCAAAGAGTAATTGATCAAGACCTTGTTTTATGCTCCCTCTGGCTCCTCTCAAGCATGGAAGTAACTAATAACATCTTGAGGTGCGGAAAAGAGAAGGGGATAAACTAGGATTCTGATCAGGGGGGACACACAAAATTTGCCATTTCCTAGCAAGTCTGGGATTCAGCAAACATCCCAGGATGGGATATCAGAAGAACTGAAGTTCCAGCTATTTTTCCAGTTTCATTCATTTACTGTTTCACTTGTTTTTACTTTCTTTATTATGTAATAGGTATACTACTTCAGATTTTTTTTCATTTAAAAATACAAAATAGTCCATATGTTTCAGAAATAAAATAAAAATCTGTGGTAGGCTCTTTCAACAGAGATATCAACAGGCTTTTATTTTTCTTCTAGCATCCATTATCATATTAAATCTTTATTGTATACAGCTTTATTGTATTGTATACAGTTTATTTCCATTTGTAGCATCCATGATCATATTAAACCTTTATTGTATACAGCTTTATTGTATTGTATGCAGTTTATTTCCATTTGTAGACACATAGGATAAAACATCATGTGAATGCATAGTTTATTCTCTTTACAATGGTGTCATTGCAGTAGAAAAACAAATATATGGAAAAATTATAATTGAAGGGTTAAAGTAAAATAAAAGATAAAATTAATGAAACGAAGTGTAGCTGTTAAGACAAAACTAGAAAAGTACTTATAATTTTCACTCCAATTGAACAGAGACAAATGGAAATATGAATGAAGATCCAGAATGCATTAAAAGAAAAAAAAAGAAAAGAATACAGGTGCTGTGTCATGCTTAGATGAAAAATCAGGGTATTGCAAAATTAGACAGCAAGGTATTTTGATGACTTCGAAGGAATTTATTAATGTTCCGTAGCACTTGATAAAATAATTCTTGGCCAGTGCAGGAAAACCTTTAGACTTCTATGACCTTGCCAACTCATTTGCTTATTAATCTGATTAAGCTTTTCAAGACAAGTAATTTATATCACCTCTGAACACCTACACTCCCCTAAGCCCCAAAGTGGCAACTAATTATCATTTCAGTGTGTTGAAAGCTAAACGATAATAACACTTTTGCTGTCTCACTTTGTTGGAAAGAACCAAGAGAGGCTTACTGTGAGCTTATCACGAATTCTCAAGCAGGGAACGGATGTGGTGGAGCCTAACAAGAATATAAATCTATAAGCCATCACTGTGACTTGTTTTAACAATAATGATTAGCAAAGATAAGTTTAAGATTCAGTGTTGCTGTTGGTTTCTTCAAGTCTGCCCAGACCAGTGGCAAACACAGGGAAGTCATAAAAGTTCAAACTGCTGGTAAAGAAATAGAGTTTGTTATACTCATAATTTGTGATATGGAGAGCATTTATAGACTGGAAGGGAAATAACTAGTCAAACTGCTTATTGTTGAATTGCTACATAATACAAAGTTTGAGGATTACCACTCTAAAGTTAAGCCTATAAACGTTCTAATTAAATCCGACTTTTAAATGATTAGTACTGTTTTTTTTTTTTTAAATCTGTATAATATAATGATTATGGAACTTGGATTCAAATTTTAAAATGACCTAAAAGTGTATAGACCAATAATATTCTAGGGTATGCTGTTTAAGATTTCGCATCCAAGGACAAAAACAAAATGCTTCCCATTGTGGTAACTACTATGTCAGTTATTAGGCACATAATAATTTTTGTATCTGATTCATCTGAAGGGGGAACATATAGAACACACTGCTTTTTGTCATTTGCTCTAGGAAAAATAGGTAACTGGCTTTCAAAGTAATTAGTTTCTGCCACTGTAATCCAGAAAATTTTCAGTTGCGCTATTTCAATCAAATAATAGTGAAATGAGATGAAACTTAATTAGTACCTTAATTCTGAAGTCCTAAAAATAAAGTGAATAGAAATGCAAATACAGCAACACAACTTCAGCAAAATAAACTATACTAAGTCCTAGGGGTCCCAATTCTCCCGCTCTGGCGGGGGACCCCCGAGTTTGCACCCTCCTCTCCCGCTGTCTTAGAAAATGGAAGCGGGGGGGGCGGGAAGGGGAGAATGGCGCAAAGGCTGCGAGTCCGGGTCCTTTGGAGCAGCAAGTTGAAGAAGAGGCAGCAGCGGCGTCGGCCTGCTCCGCTCCCCTCCCCTCTGAGGTCAATCAGAGAAGGGGAGGGGGCAGGCCAGGACTCAGCAAGAGCAGGCAGCAGCACGCAGTGGCCGCGGCCTGTTCCAGTCCTCTGAGGTGAGGAGGTCTGTCAGAAGGGGAGGAGGCAGGCCAGGCCAGGACTCAGGCAGCAAGAGCGAGCGGGCAGCAGTGCACAGCGTCGTCGGCCTGCTCCACTCTCCTCCAGTCCTGAGGTGAGGAGGTCTGTCAGAAGGGGAGGGGCAGGCCAGTGTTTGCGCGCGTGAGTGAGAGAGTCTGCTAAGGGGCCAGCCGCAGCGTGTGGGAGCCATGGATGGAAGGGGGGGGGAGCCATGCACGCTCACTCTCCTTTCTCCTCCTTCATCCCATTGAAGCACCAACAAAGTTTTTTCCCCCTTCAGTGAATGTTTGGAGGTGTCCTTTTTCTCCCCCTCAACATCCCGTTCCAGCAGCTCCTTTAGAATCAACGATCTTCCCTGATTTGTTTGTGTGTGTCCTCGGTATCCCATTCCAGCTTCTTTAAGATCAACAAAAATCTTCCGGTATTTGTTTGTGTGTGTGTTGGAAGGGAGACTGTCGTCTCTGTTTCTCCCCCTCCCGTTCCAGCGCCTTTCAGTTCTCCCCCTATTCCACTTTCTTTCAAATCAACAAAGATCTTCCCTGCGTGTGTGTCGGGGATGTTCTAAAACCTATGACAAGATTGTCCATAGGGAACAATAGCAGAGTTTGGATTGTCCATTGACTTGCATGGGCTTAATTGAAATACACTGAAACACAGAAACAGCTGCAACAAAAACTTGGAATGGATTCTTTCAGGAAATTCAAAAGATACTACAAGTGTCCTGGAATGGAATTGTCAGGGGGAGGGTGGGTTGCCACACTCTGGGACTGCAGGGTAGAAGGGCAGCCTTGGGGACTGGAGGTTGGCAAAGTACATTTTCCCCTGTCAATCCAGTCCTGGAGGATGGAAAACTACCTTTTCCCCTGTCAATCCAGTCCTAAAGGCTGGCAGATTAGTTTTCCCCCTGACAATCCAGTCCCCTAGCCTTGCAGTCCCAGAGTATGGCGACCCACCCTCCCCCAGGACACTTGTAGTATCTTTTGACTTTCCTGAAAGAATCCATTCCAGGTTTTTGTTAAAGCCGTTTCTGTGCTTCAATGTATTTCAATGAAGCCCATGCAAGTCGATGGACAATCTTCTCTCCCATTATATCCTATGGACAATCCAGGCTCTGCTATTGTTTTCTATGGACAATCTTGTCTTTACATATTTAGTACTAACTACATATTTAGCTTTTCTTAAAAGTTTGTTAAAGATTAGAGCAACAGATTTCAAGCCATTCTTCCATTTACTTCAACAGTATATTGGCTACTGTGTTAAGACATTACTACTGATTGAACTTATAAAGCAGTGGATTTCATTACAGCTCTACTATTGTCATTTTTTCCTCAAGATTTCACTGTCTCAGAGAACTCAGCAGTTCCTCTTCTTGCTGTCTTAGTAGTGCAAACAAAGTTGTGACTTCTCTGTTCGTATAATGAGAACTTCAGAATTAATAGGAGGGCTTATTTCTATGAGTTGATGTCTAACTAGCATTCTTTGATTTCTTTGCTATTAAGTGTTCATCTCCATATTTCTGAATACTGTTTATTAAACATACAGGTCTGGTTCAAAACTCTGGTTTGGTGGTTTTAGAATACCAAATGAGCAGGGGAGTCCTGGGGAGAGAAGGTGTCAAGCATAGGTTGTATCTTTTGTCATCTTGCAGCCCACCCTTCTCCAATGATCAGCAAAGATATTTCACAGCCATTTGGAGCTGGGGTTGGGGGTGGAGAAAAGACAGTAAATCAGTTTTGCTAATTATTTAGAAATCAAAGAAGAGAACTGCCTATGTAGCTGGAATTTTATTTCAGAGTTCTCAGCATCAATTAGTTCCAAATGCCCTCAAACACAAACCTCTGTGCAGTTTTCAGTACCTTGCCTGGTTAGCAAAAGAAATTCCTGCAGTGAAGAGTACAAGCAAAGCTCCTGCTGTGCATGGAGTAGTTCTTTCCCTTCATATTATGTACCCATCCTTTGGATTCCAGCTTTAGAGTGCTGGACTAGGGTCTAGGAGACCTGGGTTTGAATCTCTACCTTGCCAAGGAAGCTTGCTGGGTAACATTGGAATACTCTCAACCTCTGATGGAAGCAGCTTGGGTTCCCACTAAAAGTAGGGTATAAATCAGGATTGCCAGCTTCCAGATGGTGGCTGGAGATCCCCTGCTATTACAACAAAGGTTTGAGGGTCAGAAATCAATGTAAAGTGAGAAATTTAAATTTGGAAGGGGAAAATGAAGGCGTCACAGGAAGGCGTTTGGATGCAATATTCTGGAAGTGACATCATTTGAAGGGGCGGTGCTTGAGAAATGACATCACTTGACCTTTGACCTGGAAGTGACATCACAGGATATGACATCACAAAGTGATGTCACATCCTTTCTCCTGGCTCCACCCCCAAAGTCCCCAGATATTTCCTGAATCGGACTTGGCAACCCTACTAAGTCCTAGGACTCTTTGGTTATCTTTTTGAACATAAGAAAATGAAACACTACAACAATAGAAAATAGAAGCTGGACTTATATTCGATTTTAAATGAGATTTTTTTCTGAAATCAGAGTGTTACCCCCATAGGTTATGGCTTACACTAGAATATATTGCTATTGTTAATTAATTTACATACATCTTCATGTATGTCTGAATTTAAATCATGGCTACCAGAACAAGGTCTCCATATAACAACATATGTTGAACTTATCCTAGATAATTCCTGAAGGGTGACAAGAAGAGCCCAATCCACACCGTAGTGTACTGATGATGTCATAAGTACTTGTCAAGAACTTACATTTTTGTCACAAATATCAAATGCAAATTGTAACATCAAGGGCTTATTTATTCCTATGAAGGCCAATGACTCCATCAAGCAGGGTTTTTTTTTTTTGCAGGAACTCCTTTGCATATTAGGCCACACACCCCTGATGTAGCCAATCCCCCAAGAGCTTACAGGGCTCTTCTTACAGGGCCTACTGTAAGCTCCAGACAGATTGGCTACATTCTGCTACAAAAAAACCCTGCCACCAGGTCCCACAGACTTTTCAGTTCATCTCAACCCAGCAATTTTGACTTAACTATAGGATTTTCTGAAATTCTAAACAATCCTGAATTCAATAATTATATCATATAAATATATATGCATTTTATTAGCTTCCATGTTTAACAGGGTCATTGTTTGATTTGATGTGAGAACTTTCTCATGAGGGTCCCTCAACATACTCAATTTTATCAGATTGCCATTTTTTTCTTTTTTTAACCTTTTCCAATTGCAATGAAATATCTAAACTCCTTACTATATCCCAGTCACCTTTAAAATAGCTCACAAGCACATCTTTCATTACTTAATCAATGCCTACACCAATGAGATATAAAGCAAACTCAAATTTTAATTACATTCAGTATTGAGCAATAATCAATATATGGCTGTGAGAAAGCATCTAAGCCTACTGAGGTACAAAGATGTAAGTGACCTTAAAGTTGCAGGGACTTTTCTGTTGGGATTACAAATGGAAAAATTTCCAAAAGAAGATAGAACGATACTTTGGTACTTGCTTTCAGCTGCTAGGACATTATATGCGCAGTTGTGGAAGCAAGAAAAAATACCAGAGAAATGGGATTGGATTGTAAAAGTTATGACATGGACAAATTAACAAGAATTTTAAGAGACTATGATTTAGAAGTTTTTAAGATGGAGTGGAAAAAGTTCAGAAGATATGTAGGAAAAGAGTGGGAAATAAAAGGACAATTTTTGATAATGATTAAGTCTTAGAAAAAAGAATATTAATTTTTGTTTTTATTAGTTAAGGGTACCTTTAAACATTAGTACTTTAAGTAAATAACACCGGCGGGGGTCAAGTAACGGGGGGAGGGGTGGGTAGAAAGTAATATATGGGATAGATAAAAAAAGTTATTAATGATGCAAGAAATATAATTTGTTACCATATGTTACCAAATAAAATTGTTTTAACATAAAAGATGTGAGTGACCTCTTTTTCCAATACAAAAGAAAATAACTGACTCAGAAGGACACAAAACTATGTTCTGTTGTTTATAATTTTTCTGTGCTTCTGTTTTTAGAGTCCATATGGCCTTTGCTTAATGAAAACAACTCTCCTATCCATGCTTTTTGAAGTATTGCTTCAAATAAACTTTTTAAAACTGTTCAGATGAACCTTCCATTTTCTCACTGAAGTAGCATGATTTGGTTTTTTTTTTGAGATAAGGAAAAATATATAAAGAAATACCAAACTATTATTTTCCATGGTTTCACAGTAACCATGCCTATTCTGCTCATTAACGCTTTACAAATCTTTTACATATTTTAAAAATATACAGTATACAATACATGTACAAAACAGTGCATGTAGGTAAATAAACTTGTTTTCTAAACACTGTGAAATCTACCCTCCCACAATTATTGACTCCTAAATATATCTAGCAAATTGCTAGGAAATATTCTTTCTCATAGTTATGAGAAAGTTATGAAGAGGGGCTATGTCAGCTGTTTCAGTGCTTGGTTAGGGGTCCCAATCCTCCCGCTCTAGCAGGGGACCCCAGGATTTCCACCCTCTTCCCCCGCTCCCCCCAAAAACGGAAGCGGGGGGAGGGGAGGAAACGGCACCGGGAGCATGGCCAGCCGCCCCATCCCAGAGCGGGCGAAGCCGCTGTGCTGCGCCGCCGCCGCCCCCTCCCTGCCCACCGCAGCTGCTCCTCCCCGCCCAGGCTGAGCCCATTCAAACCAATACGGCTACCCATCCATCCTTGGAGACCATTCCCCACTTCCAATCACGCTCCTTTCCCCTTAGATTTGACAGAAAATGATCTCCCGCCAGTTGGATGAGACCTCAGTCTTTTTTTGTAAAGAAAACCATGGTTATCGGCGCGGGTTCTTCGGGGACAGAAAACGCAAAGGCACTGCACATCGCTGGCTGAAAGTGAGCGCGTTTCTATGGTGACCAGCCGAGCGTCTTCTCCAGTTGCGATGATGTCTGCTTGTGGAGACGACGAATTTCGGCCCCAATACACTTTCCACCACCTCCCTCAAAAAAGCTTTCCCTCCTTGGAAAGCCAGGAGACCCGGAACCGCCTGGTCAAATGGTGAGGAGGAGAGCCGGCTAGAGTAGCTTCCTCTGGGGTTGGGGGGGAGACGAAACCGTGGTCTGAAATGGAGGATCCTTTTTGAGGGCTGTGAGACTGGGGTGGGAAGAGGTCCCCGCTTCAGTCGGAGGTCTCTGAAATGCAGGGGGACGCTGAGTGGATGGGTTGCGTTTCTTGAAGTAGTGAGATTTTAGGTCAGAAACGCGCCCGTAATGATTCAGCAGGTAATTCCTAATGTTAAAAAAGCACTTTTGTAAACATTTTTTAAAAATTTCTTTGACCATCTTTGCTGCATATTTGTTGTGATATGAAATGGTTGCCTCTTCTGTGTGTCTGTCCTCTTTTTGGGCTCTTTAAAAAAAACCTGATGAAAATGTCCTTTTTGGGTTGGAAGGTTATGGATATTCCTAGCTAGTAACAATTATTGCAAGTTATATGTTGTCGAAGGCAGGTTAAGTAGTATAGTATTGCAGGTTAAATAGCAGCTAGTGCCTCTCCCCAAAATACCCCCCAAGTTTAAAAAATATTGGACCAGAGGGTCCAATTCTATGAGCCCCAAAAGATGGTGCCCCTATCCTTAATTATTTCCTATGGAAGAAAGGCATTTTAAAAGGCGTGCTGTCCCTTTAAATGTGATGGCCAGAACTCCCTTGGAGTTCAATTATGCTTGTCACATCCTTGTTCCTGGCTCCACCCCCAAAGTCTCCTGGCTCCGCCCCCAAAGTCCCCAGATTTTTCTTTAATTGGACTTGGCAACCCTATGCTTGGTAGACCTGTAGGATTGCCAGGACCTCAGTAAATATATGGGTACTTTGAGGGTGGAGCCAGGAGCAAGGTTGTGACAAGCATAATTGAACTTTGTTGGAGTTGTGACCCTCTGTTTTATGTATTATGTTTATGAGATATTTTAAATTTGTTGTGTTTAATTTGATGTTTTATTTATTGTTACCGCAATGTTTTAATGTTGTAAGCCACCCTGAGCCCACCTAGTGGGATAGAGCGGGATATATATCACAAATTAAATTAAATTAAAATCCAAAGGGAGTTCTGGCCATCACATTTAAAGGAATTTCATTCTTTTTAAATGTCTTCTATCAATTAGAAATACTGGGAGATAGGGGCACCTTTTTGGAGGGCTCATAGAATTGGATCCCCTGGTCCAATCTTTTTGAAACTTGGACCGGCAAGGGGGGGGGGGATTGAGGAGAGGCACCAGATGTTATGCTGAAAATTTGGTGCCTCTACCTTAAAAAAAAAAACCATTCATAGCTCCAGATATCCAGAGATAGATTTGCCATTAATGAAGTGTCCAGCGGACATTTCTCTCCCCATCCCCACACTTTCTGATAACCCTGGAGTGGGGGAGGGCCCCTAACTGGAAATTAGCAACCCTATGACCTGACATCCATACTCTGGAGGTTAAATCCTGCTGACCATTGTTTTCAAGAGTTGGGATGCCTGGTCACCATCCATTGTAAACAGACTTTTTTCTCTTAAGTCCAGGTACCAGGTGTACTTCACAGTGAAAACAATGGACATAAACCTGGTCTCCAGATTCCATATGCTAGGTTTACCACCTTTTGAGAGAAAAAAGTGGTAAGCCTGGCCCATGGAGACAGGCCAAAGGTTTACTAGTACCCAATACTTCTGAATGCCCCTCCCCAAATTTACCCAAATACTCTAGGCTTGCCAGTCCTCAGGTCCCAGTGGGTGATCTCCCAGATTTGCAGGCACCTCTCTACCCCTAGTCAGCTGCTCAGAAGGGGGAAGCCCTACCCCAACAGCCACCATGTGCCTTTCCACTTTGGAAGGCTAAAAGAAGCTTGGAAATGCTTGCTTTTTAGAAGGTGTGTGTGCTTTTAAATCTGTAGGAGCCAGGCTGAATGGGGGTGGGGTGAGCCAGCAGAACAACATGGCTGCTCCCAGTGCTTTGAAACTGTAAGAAAGAAAGGGAAAAGTGGCCCAGACATTCTTATTTGTTTCCCAATCTTTTCAGAAATTGTTTGCATAGTAAAGGGTAAACTAGAATCTTTGGTTCCCCTGTGTTAGTCTGAAGATCTTGGCTGGCTACAGCAGATGGTTACATTCAACAATGTGAGTAAATTGTCCCAATGAGACCACAAAAGTGTGAGCTAGCAAACTAGGGTTGCCAATCCCCAGGTGGGGGCAGGGGATCCCCCGATTTGGAGGCCCTTCCCCCGTTTCAGGGTCATCAGAAAGCGGGGGGGGGGAGGGGAGGGAAATGTCTGCTGGGAACTCTGTTATTCCCTATGGAGATTTATTCCCATAGAAAATCATGGAGAATTGATCCATGGGTGCTGTTTTTTGGGGTAGAGGCACCAAATTTTCAGTATAGCATCTAGTGTCTCTCCCCAAAATACCCCCCAAGTTTCAAAAAGATTGGACCAGGGGGTCCAATTCTATGAGCCCCAAAAGAAGGTGCCCCTATCCTTCATTATTTCCTATGGAAGGAAGGCATTGAAAAGGTGTGCCGTCCCTTTCAATGTGATGGCCAGCACTCCCTTTGGAGTTCAATGATGCTTGTCACAGCCTTGATCTTGGCTCCACCCCTAATGTCTCCTGGCTCCACCCCCAAAGTCCCCAGATATTTCTTGAATTGGACTTGGCAACCCTATAGCAAACTGTTTATTTTGGTTGCTCTGTGTGTGTGTGTGTGTTCATTTTCATTTAATGAATGTGAAGCTGATGGGGATGAGGAAATGAAGACTGTATTCAGGGGAACATTTTTACTTATTCAGGGGAACTGCTGCATTTTTACTTATTTATTTTAGGGAATGGAAAAGTCTCCTGGCTCCACCCCCAAAGTCCACAGATTTTTCTAAGTTAAACTTGGCAACCCTTCAATAGTCCCAACATTTTCAGAAAATGGCTATCATAATTAAATTAAATTGACATGAATTTTTGAAAACACTTATTAGGGCCAAGGAATTTTGGCCATTGCTTATGGCAGTCAGGAATGAATGGACTCTTTGCCTACAACAACCTAGAACTAAGCCAGCTGTTTGTTTTCTGCACAGGATACTAGCAGCTGAATGTGGCTTCCTGGACCTGACACAGCAACAGTTCTGAGTCTGGTCAGTTATTCGATGGAGGCTATCAAGGAACTTCATGCTGCTATCTTTCATGGTAGAAAAGTGTAATATAAATAAAATAAATGCTTGGCATGAAATAGACATTGCAGGTTTAGCACTACATATATATATATGTATATGTATATATATATATATATATATATATATATATATATATATATATATATATATATATATATATATATATATATATATATATATATATATATATATATATATATAAATGTTGTAAAATGTCTGCTTACTAATCAGAGGACAATTCAACTACTATATATATTTAAAATGTTGTAAAATGTCTGCTTACTAATCAGAGGACAATTCAACTACTATTTGCATGACACCTAAACTGCCTGGAAAGGCTTTAATACTGGAAACCGATAGAAAAGACCACTTGAATTAACATTCAAAAATATATTTACTTGTGAACAGAATGTATCCACACAGAAGAATTCAAAAATGTATGATGTCCCACTAACAAACAGTAAGCTTTCTGAAACAACACTTTTGGTAGGAGTGAAACCAGAGGAGGAAGAATCCAGAAAACAGGAATTGTTTCTAATACTAAGAAAATGTGTTAAGAACTGAAAGTATCAACTGAAAATGATTATTTCATGTAAAAAGGTAAAGGTATTCCATTTTGGAAAAATACAAGAAAAGAAACAGTCAATTGTTATTAAACTTCTACTTTTATTACAACATGACTGCATTTTTATAGATTATGAATATGCTTAAGTGGGATACTCATTTGCATATATATGCATCTTAGAAAGTGAAGAATATTAGCAAATTGTAATAACTCTGATGTGTTTGCAAACCTCTTTTTAAGCTGCTGGCAAATCACTAAAACAATTACATTCTAATATAAAATTTGCTGCATCACATATTTTTAAGTATATCATGTAAAACCATAGCCTATTAGAACAGTAAATGCCATATACATCAGTTATTATCAGATTGGTCAACATTAGTGTCTTGATACAGCTGGTTCTACTTTACATACAATTTATGTTTAAAACTAAAGTGTACAAGCACCCTACATTTTAGACAGAATATGACTATGAAGTGTTGTACTTGCTTAACCTCTGTGTCCTGTACATAACTACTAATAAGGCCTGTTGTGAAGAAAAATACAATGGGCTCTAGAAAGAGGCTCTGGGTTAGTGCCCCCCCACCCTTGCTGTCTTCCCACTCATACAAGTGAAGGCGTTCACTCCACCACACCTCAAGGGGAGTTGATCTCTGCCACCTGAGTCCACTCACAGAAAGGGTGGGATATAAATTTAACATAAACAAATAAATAAATAATCTGGAGAGCAGTTGTAATTCTGTAATTTGGCAGTTTGTTCAACAATTCCTGGGCCTGCAGTTGGTGGGGGCAGGGGAGTCAGCCAAAGGGAGTTTAGAGATGGTGAATGACATGTGATGGGCCAATAGTGTGTTCCCACAGTAACTGCCAGAACTAAGGTTGGTTGCCTTTTATTGACAGAATCAGCTTTGCTGGCTAGCAACAGTCACTCAGGCAGAAGAGAGGAGCAGATTTAACCAATAGCACACAAGTACTGTTGTTTGATAGTTTGACGGACCAAAAGCTGATATCCACAATCCCACTGAGCCCCAACCAATCAGGAAGGTCAGATTTGCCACCATGACAGGAGAATTATTATTATAGATGGAAGAAATAGAATTCATTATAATCTCTTCTGCAGAAGTACCAGGGCATTTGACATTCAAGACAACAGATCTTCCATCTACTGAAGACCTCTTTCATCTGCACTTGTTATATGCCATTAACAACTTAACATAATATTATCTTAACACAGACTGGTGTGAAATGCTAGTCTGAATCATCTTATATCAATAGCATTACAGTTGTATTAATTATTTTTAACAAAGAATTGTTCAGAAATATGTTTGACAACAAAATTGTTTTTGGTTTAAAACTGAGTTCTTCGAGTTTGCGCCAAATTAAGCAAACTTTTTACTAATTTAACTTTCCCCAGTGTTTAAACCTGCAAGAAGTATAAACTGAACCAAAGGAGAGGAAAAGTTGAGGAGAAAAAAATATGGATGTTGCCAGCCAGTAATTTCATGACTATCAAGGTCACTAAGAGCACTTGGTCTTATCTTTTTTTTTCCCTTGCAATTTTACTATTTTCCCACTAGTACCAAAAGAATTAAGATGCCACATGGCGTTTTATATTCTTATTCCCCCTTTAGGAAGCATCAAACTCAACGTTTCATTACCAATGACAGGGCCCTCACTCATAATCAGAAATGCATTGTTAGAGCCTGAAAGACTGTCTAAAAAAAAAAAAATCATTAATCAATAATGGTGCCTTCAGTTCATTTGAGTGAGTATCCCATGAATAAACAGCAGCATAAGCAAATCAACCCTGACTGGATGATGTGTTAATCTTTGCTGCAGCCAGGAAAATGACAGCACATGATTGGAATGAATAATTTACAAGCATCATTACAGAGTGATGAAATGAAAAATTGGGAATGATGGAAACCTAAAGATATCCTTGCTTCATTCCCTCTTTGTTTCTTTGGACCTATTAACTGTTGATGAATATCAGCAGCTTTTTTGTGTGTGTGATGTTGCTATTGTGGAACATCTCCCAACTAAAGAAACATCTACAATGATGTTAGAATTGTTACATCACTTTCCAATAGAAAAAATGAATATGTTCTGAATTAATATCCATTATTTATTTTAAGATATGTCTTAACTCCTACATGTTTTACCAGAGAAGGAAGCAATTCTACTTGGCAAATACGTCTTGTAATCACTGTCTGTTCAGAGCATCATATATGATCCTACAGTTGTATGCATATAATTGTGTCATCAATAATCTGAAGTTACACAAATCTCTACTTAAGCATTGCTAGAAATCATGCAGTCTCCATAACAAAATACGTTTTGAAAACAAATACTGTAACCTTTGGTATTTTGTGACAGAATACAGAAGGAAAAGGAAAGGAAAGGTCACCTGTGAAAGCACCAGTCATTTCTGACTCTGGGGTGACGTTGCTTTCACAACGTTTTTATGGCAGACTTTTTATGGGGTGGTTTGCCATAGCCTTCCCCAATCTTTTACACTGTCTCCCCAGCAAGCTGCGTACTCATTTTACTGACCTCGGAAGGATGGAAGGCTGCGTCAACCTTGGGCCGGCTACCTGAATCCAGCTTCTGCCGGAATCGAACTCAGGTCATGAGCAGAGAGTTCAGACCACAGTACTGCAGTACTACTGCTTTACCACTCTGCGCGAGGGACCTACAATATGGTTGTTTATTATCCTTCTATAGTTGAGTAGGGAAAGGAATCTCTATGAATTAAGATTTCTCCATCACCTGTACTCCCATATGTTGCCTTTTTAACATACTTGGGAAATTATTCTCAGAAGATGACTAGAAATGGACTAGCACATGAAGAAATGGACTAGCACATGAACCAGCACATGAAGTAAAATATGTGCCAAATTTTGGCAGATTCAGGGTCTGGGAACTGTTGTTCATCAGAAAACGTGCTCTCCAAACACTGCCCAAACTTTGGAGGCAGTTAGAGCAATCCAGGAAATAGAAATGTTTCCTAGAAACCCCAGTGTCATTGAAGCAAACTTCCAGGCAACAGTGGGGGTGGAATTGTCTCCAGTCTTGGAAACACCAATAGAGACCCTCCAAAGTTTGACAGGCACTACTGGCTGCCAATTAAACAGCTCTCATTCTTCTCTAGGGGATCTGAAAGCTATATAAAGTCCAAGCTGAAGTCCAGCCTTCATTTGTTGAGTTTTGCAACAATTCTGAAGAAGATCAGAATTACAGGGAGATAGGTGGAAGTTGATCAGCTTTGCTGGGCAGGGGATTGCTATTTGCCAGGGGTACGTGCGCGCACGCATGCGTGTCCATACACATGCCATGGCACCCAGTCTTTCTGCTCACAATGAGCAGTGGGGCTTCACTAATGGGTTCCTCTGAAGAGAGTTTGCATTTCTAAACACCCCTCTTTTGTTGATCAACTCTCTGGGCTGGGGGGTGTTTGCTGGGCCAGGCATCTGATCTGTCTGCCAATGCCACCCAGCCAGCCTAGGACTTGGCTACCCTTCAGAACAGGTAGCACCTTAAATCTTGAGTGTCAGTTTCTCATCCCTGACCTATTTTATCACTGATGCCATCTACTATAGGCAGTGATGCCATTTTGATCCTCTTGCCCAACTATAATTTGCAAGCAGGAGTGATGCACAACAGAACTGAAACACAATGAAAAGGGAAAAAACTTTCCTACAAGTATATAACATATACTGTTATATATAAATATATGTACTATTTTAGGATCTGTTCACTCCCTTCAGGAAAATCGAGTTCCTGCTTGTTCTTACTGGGGTGCCAGGTTTCTGACCCAGGCTTCTCTGAGTTCCAAGCAAGCTTCATCATGACTTCAGAAGCCTTGCTGTAACTGCATGGAGAAGCATAGCAGCCACCTAACAAGCAGAGTTTATTCCAGAGAACTTTGAAGTGCATAAATTGACTCAGAGAAAGACTACAGGCAATCTGTACACCAGAGCTCTCCAGTTTAGTTTATCCCCCAAAACAATGCAATATATTGAGGTAGATCCACTACAGTATTTCTGCATATTGCAAGGACTTCTACCAGCAGGATGTGACTTTTGTGACCCCTGCCTCCCTGGCAGCGTGGAATTGCCCCTGAAATCCTTTCAATGGGATCCTAGGAGCAGGATTTGGGGAGCATTTTCAGACTGCTGCAGGACTGGGAGCTGCTAAAGCGCACTCCAAGAGCTGGTATCTTGTGCCCATGGAAACAGGCCACTGGATTCATCCCACTGTGCCTAATTATAGCAAGCTAAAGATGTTTCATTAAGGATAGCTACTTGACAGAATAATAGAACAAGTTGCATAATGGCAACTAAAGCTGGGATGAATTCCTCATCTAGATACATGACTGAACTTTTTTTTAATTTCTTCAGATTTTTTGGAAATGTTCTGCCTGGTCAAAACCTTCCACATGTAGCATGAATACTGCTTCAGACAACATTTGGTGCCTTCAATCCTAGACAAATAGTGCTTGGGGCAAAAAGGAAGAATGCTGGAAACTATGAACTATAAATGCCTATGGATTTCTAACAAAGGCATGACAGTGATCTAATGCCAATTTAATTCATTATACAGATAGGAAAAGAAGATTGTTCAAGACTTCCAAAATTAATATCTTCAACTACAATATGTGGCAGAAGAGAAAATGCAGGGGTCACATAAGCATGACAACAAGTTGTGTTTATCTCCATAATATGGTGGTTTGTTCATTATGTTTGTTTCATCTTGATTTTTAAACCAATAGGCAAAATTGGACACAAAAGTATATTTCTCTATTTTCATTCAGGGAAGTAATTGGTGGAAGAAGTCTTTTCCTTCTTCCTCAAGCAACTTGTCAAATGTCCCAAAGATTGTCTGTGAGAATGGGGAGAACCTCACAAACAAAACACCCCAAAGGACAGGGTGCTGCAGCAATTAAAACAGCCCAACTGTGTTACATTTCACTTGCAAGACTTCCCTAATCCTCTGGCTGTTTGGGGAACAAAGAGGAAGGGAAAACTTCACTTCATCATATCTTTGTGAACTCTACAGATGGATTAATCTATTTTTTTAAAAAACAAAAATTACCTCATTTACAGTCTACATTTCTCTGTAATAGGGGTACAAAATGACGTATAGCACTCTCCTTTCCTCCATTTTATCTTTGCAACAAGTTTGCACAGTAGGTAAGGCTGAGAGTGTGTGACTGGTCCAAGGTCATCCAGTGAACATCCATGGTAGAGCTGGGATTCAAATCTGGGTCTCCCAGATCTAAGTTCAACCATTACACCAAACTGGCTCTCAGTATATAGTGAACATGAGAAACTTTTATTTTGCTCAGTGGTAGACATTTTCCTTTGGTCTCTTTTAGTATTCAGTGCCCCTCTCATGGATTGCTGCCTTGTCATGGTGAGAGGGTTTGCATGGTTCAATGAGACTGTAGGCTATGCCATGCAGGGTCACCCAAGATGGACAGGTCACAGCTGAGAACCCAGACTAAATGTGATCCACTGGAGAAGGAAATGGCAAACCACTCAAGTATCCTTGCCAAGAAAACCCCAAGAACAGAAACAAAAGGCTAAAAGATATGGTGCTGGAAGCCCCTCATGTCAGAAGGTACCCAATATGCTATTGGGGAAGAGCGTTCAAGTAACCACAGAAAGAGTGAAGCGGCTGGGCCAAAGCCAAAAGGATGCTCAGCTGTGGATGTGTCTGATGGTGAAAGAACAGTCCAATGCTGCAAAGAACAATACTGCATCGGAATGTGGAATGTAAGATCTATGAATCAAAGTAAGCTAGATGTGGTCAAACAAGAGATGGCAAGGCTGAATATCAGCATCTTGGGAATCAGTGAACTAAAATGGACGGGAATGGGTGAATTTAACTCAGAGGATCACTACATCTATTATTGTGGGCAAGAGTCCCGTAGAAGAAATTGTGTGGCCTTTATAGTTAACAAGAGAGTGAGGAAGGCATTAATGGGATACAATCTCAAAAATGACAGAATGATCTCAGTCCGTATCCAAGACAAACCATTCAATATCACAGTAATACAAGTCTATGCCCCAGCCACTGATGCAGAAGAGGCTGAAGTGGACCAGTTCTATGAAGATCTACAACACCTTCTAGAATTAACACCAAAAAAAGGTGTCCTCCTCATCCTAGGGGACTGGAATGCCAAAGCAGGAAGTCAAATGGTGACCGGAACAACTGACAAGTTTGGCCTTGGAGAACAAAATCAAGCCGGGCAAAGGCTAATAGAGTTTTGTTAAGAGAACAAGCTGGTCATAGTGAACACCCTCTTCCAACAACCTAAAAGGCGACTCTACATGTGGACATCACCTGATGGGCAACACAGAAATCAGATTGATTATATACTTTGCAGTCAAAGATGGAGAATCTCCTTACAGTCAGCAAAAACAAGACCTGGAGCTGACTGAGGCTCAGATCATGAGTTACTGATCGCAAAATTCAGGCTTAAACTGAAGAAAACTGAAGAAGCCATTAGGCCATTCAGTTTGACCTTGATCACATCCCTTATGAATATACAGTGGAGGTGAAGAATAGGTTTAAGGAACTAGAGTTAATAGAGTGCCTAAAAAACTATGGATGGAGGTTCATGACATTGTACAGAAGGCAGCAATCAGCACCATCCCAAAGAAAAAGAAATGCAAGAAAGCAAAGTGGCTGTCTGATGAGGCTTTGCAAATAGCTGAGGAAAGAAGGAAAGCGAAGGCAAAGGTGAAAAGGAAAGATTCACCCAACTGAATGCAGATTTCCAGAGAACAGCAAGGAGAGATAAGGAGGCGTTCCTGAAGGAACAATGCAAAGTAATAGAGGAAAATAATAGAATGGGAAGGACAAGAGTTCTCTTCAAGAAAATTGGAGAAATCAAGGGAATGTTTTGTGCAAAGATGGCCATGATAAAGGACAAAAATGGTAGGGACCTAACAGAAGCAGAAGAGATCAGGAAGATGTGGCAAGAATACACAGAAGAATTATAAAAGAAGGATCTCAATGTCCTGGACAACCATGTCAGTGAAATTGATGACCTTGAACCAGACATCCGGGAGAGAGAAGTCAAATGGACTTTAGAAAGCATTACTGACAACAAAGCAAGCGAAGATGATGGTATCCCAGCTGAGCTATTCAAAGTCCTAAAAGATGATGCTGTTAAAATGATGCACACATTATGTCAACAAATTTGGAAAACATAACAGTGGCCACAGGATTGGAAAAGATCAGTTTATATTCCAATCTCAAAGAAGGGTAATGCCATGGAATGTTCAAACTATCACACCATTGCACTCATTTCACTTGCCAGCAAAATCATGTTAAAGATCCTACAAGCTAGACTTCAGCAGTATGTAGATTGGGAACTACCAGAAGTTCAAGCTGGGTTTCAGAGAGGTAGAGGAACTAGAGATCAAATTGCCAACATTTGATGGATTATGGAGAAAGCATGGGAGTATCAGAAAAATGTACATTTCTGCTTCATTGACTATGCTAAAGCCTTTGATTGTGTGGATCACAACAAACTGTGGCAAGTCCTTAAAGAGATGGGAGTACCAGACCACCTCACATGTCTCCTGAGAAACCTGTATAAGGGTCAAGAAGCAACTGTCAGAATGGGATATGGAAGAACTGATTGGTTTAGAATAGGAAAAGGAGTTCGACAAGGATGTATATTGTCACCCTGCTAATTTAATTTATACGCAGAGTACATCATGCGGAATACTGGCCTGGATGAAGCAGAAGCCGGAATTAAGATTGCCTGGAAAAACATCAACAACCTCAGATATGCAGATGACACTACTCTAATGGCAGAAAGTGAGGAAGGCCTAAAGAACCTCTTGTTGAGGGTGAAAGAGGAGAGCACAAAAGTAGGCTTGAAACGCAACATTAAAAAAAAAAAAAACTAAGATCATGGCATCCGGCCCCATCACACCTTGGCAAATAAAAGGAGAAGACATGGAAGTAGTGACAGACTTCACATTTCTGGGATCCAAGATCACTGCAGATAGTGACTGTAGCCATGAAATTAAAAGATGTTTGCTCCCTAGGAGGACAGCTATGGTGAATCTGGGCAGTATAATAAAAAGTAGAGGCATCACCCTGCCAACAAAAGTCCGTATAGTCAAAGCGATGGTATTCCCAGTAGTAATGTATGGCTGTGAGAGCTGGACCATAAGGAAGGCCGAGCGCAGAAGAATAGATGCTTTTGAGATGTGGTGCTGGAGAAGACTCTTGAGAGTCCCTTGGACTGCAAGAAGATCAAATCAGTCAGTCCTAAGGGAAATCAACCCAGACTGTTCACTGGAAGGTCAGATGCTGAAGCTGAAGCTCCAATACTTTGGCCACCAAATGAGAAGGGAGCACTCCCTGGAGAAGATCCTGATGCTAGGAAAGACAGAAGGGAAAAGGAGAAGGGGACGGCAAAAGATGAGATGGCTGGACAGTGTTACTGATGTAACAAACACGAATTTGAGCAGACTTAGGAGGATGGTGGGAAACAGGAGGGCCTGGTGTGACTTTGTCCATGGAGTCGCTGAGTTGGACTCGATTGTGTGACTGAACAACGAACTATTCAGTGCACACAGTGCAAGCTGGATGACAGTCTGAGGACTGGTCCCTCCTCTCATTCAAAGTCATCTGTTGATAAAAACAATGGCTTATGAGACCTAGGATTTATGGGGTAAGTAGTCTTGTCATGGTAGGGGGTTAACTCGATTATTTCCTGTACTCTTCACTGCTATGATTCTATGTAAATAAGCAACAATTTTATAAATCCATGCCATTCATAAAGGTTTCTTTTGGACTCTGGCATTTTGCAAACCTTTCCATTAGAGAAAATGACTCACATTCCAGAATTAGGATGAACACTGTTTCACTCAACAGCCACAAATTCTCCATTTTTTCAAAGCTGTAAGACTAAATTAGCAAAAGGCATTCATGACACAAAACTGATATTTGTTTCCACTATAACCAATTATATTGTCTCAAGGATTTTTGAATACAGAAAATGTCGTATTTGCATAACAGCACTAAACAGTCTATGCCACATGTACTGCACAAAGATAAATGAGCCTTTTAAACTCAGACTAAAAATGCCACTCTGGATGATCTTTCCTCCAATATCTAGAAGGCAAAACTACCCAGATATTTTTATTAGTTGCTTAATACTTGTACTCCTTTTCTTCTATGTGGCTTGAATTGCTGCCTAATAGTACCCCTGTCTCATTGACAATTTAATTCAAATTCAAGTGACTACAGTACCGCGGAAGGCATGGTAAGTCCACAGGAGGTGCCCAGAGGAAGCACAATTAAGAGATTAGCTTCTCTCCCCAGTCTCCCTGTGTCATCTTTAATTGTTTTTTTTAATCCACCTCTGCTCTTCACTGTCTTTAGAAACTAACAAAGATTGTGCAGTTGGCTAAAACTGGTAATAGCGTTATTTCAGAATTGAAACTATTATGAATATTCCTATACTCCGGCAACAAAAGCCATGGCACAACAAGAAGGCCCCAATGTGCCACTGATGCAGCCAAAGTGATTTCAAGATTGTATCCTAGAGATAATCCTTTAGTTCTTGCAGGTTCAAAATATCAATCCAGAAAAAATTACTTTTATGCACAGCTTTAATGTGACATAGGGTTCATTGGGTGCAATTGGAATAACTGGTTGTGAACTATCTTAAAAACAGCAGTCATTACAGATGTACTGGCCCAGCTGGCCTAACATTTCATTATTAGGGTTGTCAGGAATGAGGGGGCCTGATAACTGGCAGGGGACTTACATGTGGTAGGGATTAAACATAGAGTTCTGAATAAATGCCAGAGCATCCCCCAGTGTCATGCTGATGTCACTTCTGGGTTGATGGGAAGTGACATCAGTGTGTCATGGATGCTGCCAATGTTCATCATTTCCCATCATTTTTTCCTCTGCCAGCCAGCTGAGCAGTGGCAGGAAAGTGCCTGATGTGGATTGGATATCTCCTGCTCCCACTAGAGAAATGGCTAGTGTATTTATTATAAAGCCAAATGGGATTTTATGGGGGGGGGGGGAATAAAAGTATCATGATTTTCTTCTTCAAAATTTAGACTAGTGTCCTATCACTTCTCTAATCTCTCATATAACAGCTTTGTTTACAAGGTGCCAGACCTCAACTTGGAATGTATTAATTAAAATTCACTAACTGGATGGCCTTAAGTAAAGCTCTTCACCCTCAGGGTTAATTCACATTTTTTTTTCTTGTTTAAAAAATCATGCAGGCCTTTGTTTTGCCATGCCAGCTGAAAGAAGCCTCCACCTGCAATGCTTCTACTACCCAAAAATGAAAATACCACCAGCTTCCACCCTATAAAATTGACCCTCATGCCTTACATGTATTTGTGACTGACTGACTGAAATAAAGACTATAGTGTAATTTTAATTTTGAAGTGTTTAATGAGCTTATTACATCATGTTTATTATATACTAGCAGAATCCAGCCCCCTCCCAGCCGAGCGGCTTCCGTCGCTGAGGCTGGAGGCTGTCTTTTGCCTCCCCGGATGGAGGGAGACAAGTTTCGTTACGTTGGAGGGGAGGGGCGGTGAGTGCCCTTAAAGGGGCGGCCCCGCCCCCCTCCTGCGCAGTTAGTAAAGTTTATCAGCCCACCCACCCGTTATGCAGTGCAGGCATAGGCTGGTCGCCTGTTACAGGGGCCGGGTAGGAATTTTTCGCTCCCTGACAATTGGCTGGTTTCAGGGAGTGTTTTTGCCTACCTTGTACTGCAGGCAGTGAGTGCTGGCAATTGGATTGGTGGTGCCGTTTAATCATTTGGTCACTGGCTGTTTTGTTGGTATAGGTTGGGGTTTGGTGAGCTCCCGTGGCACCACCATTTTGGTGGATGGCCTCCCTGGGCGATCGTTAAGCTGTACGGCCCAAGGTCGGTTCTAGGGAGGCTGGGGGATCCCGTCACATGGAGAGTGTCCACATTCCGGGCTGCACGGCTTTGGGATTGGTGGAGCTTGGTGAGTTGGATCACGTTGCCGGCCCGGCCGGGTCTGTGCCGCAGTGTTGGCCCACACCCAGGGCTTAGGGGGCTCGCCCGTTTTTGGGTCAAGGAGGTGGTCCGGTTTGACCCCTGGTTTGATCCGTACCCCATTGTTCTTCCCTTGCCGTTCAAGTCAATAAAGTGGCCCCTTATCCCAATTCCGTGTCTGTCTCTGGGGGGGCAAAAGGCCATTGTAGGAAGACAAACAACGGGCCCTAGAAAAGTATTCGGAAGGGGGGTGATGAATGTGTAGGTGGCAGGAAGGAAGATAGATAAACAGAATGAAAGAAAAAGAGATAGAGACAGAGAAAGAATGCTAGGAAAAAGATGGGGAGAAAGGGATGAAAGAGAAATGGAAGGAAGGAAGGTAGACAGACAGAGGCTGCAATCACACACGTTAAATAATGCCATTTCAATCCAGTTTCAAAGCACTTTCTATTTGGATTTTGCCAGTTCATTCAGTAAAATCTAGTTGGAAAGTGCATTGGAAATGGATTGAAAGCAGGATTGCCAATCCTCAGTTGGGGGCAGGGGATCCCCTGGTTTGGAGGCCCTCCCTCTGCTTCAAGCTATAGCATCCTGGCTCAGGCTGAGTCAGCTGAAATTGAATCTGACGAAGGCAGAGGTTCTCTATGTGAGCCAGGGTGGTCCAAGGAGAGGGGTCCAGCTGCCAGCTCTAGACGGGGTGCCATTGATACTGGCCCCTAAGGTCAAGAGCTTGGGCGTGCTCCTTGAGTCCTCCCTTATGATGGAGGCCCAGGTAGCAGCCACTATTAGATCCGCCTTTTTTCATCTTTGGCGGGTGCGGCAGCTGGCTCCTTTTCTGGAGCACAATGACTTAGCAATGGTGATCCATGCTACGGTCACCTCAAGAATAGATCACTGTAATGCTCTCTACATGGGGCTACCCTTGATGCTGACTCGGAAACTACAATTAGTACAGAACTCTGTGGCATGGCTGTTAATGAGGCTCCCTCCATGGGAGCACATTCAGCCAGTGAAAGAGCTGCACTGGCTACCTATTGTGTTCCAAATCCATTTCAAGGTGTTGGTATTGACTTTAAAGCCCTTTATGGTCAGGGACCTGTTTATCTGCGGGACCGCCTTTCCCCATATACCCCCCAGAGAGCACTGCATTCAGGGACAAAAAATCTGCTGTCCACCCCTGGACCAAAGGAGGCCAAGTTGTATTTGAAACGAGCCAGGGTCTTCTCGGTGGCAGCACCAGAATTATGGAATGCTCCTCCGGAGGCCATAAGGGCCCTGCGGGACCTTCCTACATTCCGCAGGGCCTGTAAGACCGAATTGTTTTGACAGGCCTTCGATGCTTAAACTGAGAGAGAGCTGCCAAGTAAAAACATGTGAGCTGCAGGGCTTTTTTGAGTAAGAATGCACAGGAACACAGTTCTGGCTAACTTGGCATCAGGTGTAGCCTAATATGCAAATGAGTTCTTGCTGGTGAGCTACATGTGAGATGGGGGTATATATCCATTCTGTGTCAGAATATATCCATTCTGTGTCATAGAGCAGAATGGAAGCTCTCTTGTGGGCAGCCAGCATTGCCTGTTGAACTTTGGAGGACCACTATTGCTGCTTCCAGAAGTCTATTCCTTTGACAATTAATTGGCCAGCACCAGCAGGTCTGATGTATGAACCACTGACACAAACTGCATGAACCTCTGTAAAAACCATGGAGGATTATGGGAGGTTCACTGCATTGCAGGTGCTTCTGCATGACCCTTGGCTAACAAACAATGAACTAGGTGATTTTTCTGACAAATTTAGGTTTGTGATGAGGGTTGTGCCCATCTCTAGTCTGGACTCAAAAATCTTGCACACTTTCAATAACTAGAAAAATCTATAAAATATACTTCCTTAAGGATTTTATATCTCATTGTCCAGGACCAAGATAAAAATTCTTATAATGACCACTCCTGGATTGCACTGCTGCCAGAAAAATACTCAGTTCAATCACCAAAACAGCAGGCTGCTATGTTTTTCATCAGAGTTCACAGTTCTTCTCCTTTGACTATGCAGTCAAAGCTATGTTGAGGAACATATATATATATATATATTCCTCAACATGGCTTTGACTGTGTAGTCTATATATATATATATATCTTTTAACCTGGCAATATATCACAGGCAGTCACACAACCCTCTCCAAAATAATAGTGAGAAGTGAAGAAGGCTTAAAAGAAAGATTTAAGGCATGCAGAGTAATCTGTTACATAATGCCTGAAGGCATAGTTATGGGAGATGGAATAAATTGCTAAATGGAAGATAAAAGGATCAGTGTCTTCAAGGATGAGTATATCTCAGTGGTAAAAAATGTTGCTGGTTTTTGTTCCATCACATCCTTCCAAAGAGTAGGCTGCCATGGAATAAGAACATAAAGCTTTGTGGAATAATGCTACGGATGGCTAATTCCTCCCTCCCATAGTTTCACTTGGTTTTTGCATTACACTGTTTCTGAACTCTTTGAGACCAGTTATAATTCCAGTAAATTTACAGACTCCACCTGAAATTTGCAACCACGAGAGAATCAGGGAAATAGGTGAGAACAGACAAATAAACCATGAGAAATAAGTAATGACAACAACACAAATTTTCAAAAGTATAATTTTCAATATCTCTGTCAAAACAATATTATAATACCATAACCAAGTCCATATTCAAAGTCCATATAATGTATAACCTGAAGAAAATATTCTTTTTATGATTTCAAATGTCTATAAAGCTTCAAAAGTGCATCACTCTTATAACTCTCAAGATAAGTAGGTCTTCTAATATGTTCCTTTACTCTTCATGGAAAGTGCTTGTGCCAGTCCTGATCAATAAATAAAGTGCCTATAATAATCCATTTGTACTTGTATCTTGTCAATTTTATTTTCCAATGTAGGCATGAACCCATATATAAGCCTCTAATGATATTGTCAACAAAATATCTGTTTCTCCCCAAGTCTTTATGAAAGAGGCATGATCATAAGTCCATATCTATAACATATGAACCAGAGAACCACATCAGTACACAACACATAAAAATTACAAGGCATATCGTATTTATATCAGCCTTACCATTCCAATCAGGACAGCTAAGTCTCAGGCACATATGCAGAGAAAAATCTTAAATTCTAAGAACAGCATTTAGACCTATATACTGCTAATTGGATACACCTGAACACTTTCTTAAAGACACCATTCTATGTAATGCAGCCCAATATGCCCAAAATAATTACAGTTTACAAATAACATTAATAATCTATCCATAAGTTCAGACAAGCAGGAGTCAGGGAATTTAATTTATGAATTCAGAAGGACTCTTCTTGAAGTAAAACTCTATGGGCATCCACATTCACACCAGGAGTGCCCTGATGCTTGTACAAAATGCAAAACTTCATATCATCCAAGGTGTGATTGTAAGACAGAAATTGTTCAGTCAGAAGAGCCTCTTGAATATGATTTTTAATTCTAGAGTGGTGTTCAGGGATCCTAATTTTAATTTGTTTTGTGTTACTACTCACATCAACCTTATTGGAGGAGCATACGACACAAAAAATGAATGTTGCAGTTGCTAAAAAAATTTAAAGGAATGTTGATGTTGTTATCACTAGGATGTACAAAAACCTTTGTCTGCCAAACCAAAGGACACCCAGACAGCCCTCACAAGGAAAATGCCCCACGGTCCTGTATTTAATAATATTAGAATTCATATCAGAGTGTACTATTAGATCTTTGATATTTCTAGTATGGCAAAAGTGATTTATTTTAAAATCTGTCAATGAATCTGGAGATAAATCAACACAAATCTTACCCTGACCTGCTTGCTTTTAATTCCTGGTGGGTGAGGGTATGTAGCTTTTAAAGTCAGTTTTCAATATAATTTTGATTGGTTTTTGAAGCTTTTCAACTTTAATTGTGTAAAAGGCATGATGCAAATGTTTTAAATAAATAAATCTGCCAGCATGAAGGGCAATTAAAATTATTTTAAAATAGATAACAAAACTTCAAGATAAGATGCACTGGAAATTCACAGAACTGTAATGTTTACATTTTGGTTTTCTCTATGTATACCTCAGTCCACCAGTTTAGATAATTTACTTTGGACAATGGCCCCACATCACAGCATGTTGTGACCTATATGCAAGGTAGCAGTTTGCAGGGTAGCCTTGAGACCCTTTTATCATAATCTTTATCGCCCAGTTATAGGGAATGCTATAAAATGCTGGAGGGGGCAACATATGTTTAAATGCTCAAGTTATGCTGTAATCCCCAGTTTACCACACTCACATTACAGAATGGAAATTCTGAGAGAATTTGTGAAGAATCTTTATTTCAGCATCTCCCCAACAAAAAGACAATGAGTTTATTAAACAGTGTATATTTGGCCTTAAGTATTGCTGGCTACACTAGAAATATAATTTCACAAGATCTGCATGCTAGAAGTGATGCTTAAGGCCAAACTAGATGTGATGTGTGTGTGTGTTTTAAATGAGTCAGGTCTGGACCCTGATCTGACTCAATTTCCCTGCAGCCCTATAGCATCTGTGGGAAATTAATTTTTAAAGCACCACAGGGACTGGGACCATAGCACAGGAGGAAAGAGGGGCTTTTGCCTGTGCCATTCTTGAGTAAAACTGGCCCCAGTTGGGCCCATAATTGAATTTCAGTCAGTGAAAACCATGAGGACCACATTCTCTTTCTCACCTGCATTGTGCCCTCCCCTCAATTTAAATTGGTTCCATAAACAAAAACCCTGGGAAGATCTGTCGACAAGTCTCCCAGTACCATACCAGTTTTATGTTGGCATGAAGTTTTGAATAATTCTTGAACAAAAAGACCCCAAAACATATACTCTAAGGACAGTCTTAAGGGCACTTTCATGTGAGTAAACCATAATTAAAAACATAGGGGTTACTTCTGAGTAGTCCTATATATGATTTCTCCCTCTGTGACTTTTGTTTCCAGTGCTACCACTACACACTCAGTAACCCTGTCAATCTGGACTTGATTCTACAGAAAGAGGTTGTGGCAAGCAACTATTAACTATGAGGAAGAAACAGCAATAGCTATAATCTAATACCAGCTATCTCATCAAGAGTTGGCAGCAAAAGGCATTACAACTGTGAGTGCATTGGCTACTGGCTATGGCACTCAGGTCCAGTGGCAAGTGCTGCTTCTCACCATTGTACCTTATTCACTTGTTTCAAAGAGTGGCCAACTAGATCCTTTCAGGAACTCCATCGTCAGAGCACAAAGGAAACAGCCATTAGTTGTTCTCTTAACCCACAACAAAAATAGTATCAAGAAGTAAATATCACCTAATCAGGAAGGTTCCGTTTAACCAATGTATCTGTTATTGCTTGACAGATCTATTCTTCAACCTAGCTATATTTGAATTAGGACAATTTCAAATGGAGTGGATTTAAGCCCTCTTCCCCATGCCATTTCCCTAACCTGAAACAAACCTCTATTTGCCCCACTGGGGAAACTATATGTATTGTTGGGCTACACATAAATTTCTCCAGCAGGGCAAATATCACCCTCTTAGTCTGTTTCAGTTCAGCAAAAGCACACAGAGAAGCCTAAACCTCCTCTCACTGATTGCCATGGTCCTGGTTCAAATCAGCTTCTATACACCTGAGAATAGAGTTACAGTGTACATCTGATTGCCAGAACTTGGGGAAGATGTGAGGGAAATGGAACATAGCTAGGAAGTGGGACTCAATTACTATTTTGACCTAAGTCTTCTGTATTCCAACACTGCTAGATCCACTGTTTTACATAGAAGGATATTTTTCTCCCTTTCTACTTAAAAAAATGTAGTTTCAGCTTTTCCTACATAGGAGGGAAGAAAGAAAAATACCTTGGACACATTTTAAGACAGAGAAAGGATATGTTGACCAAGGAAGATGTGTTGACCAAGGAAGATTTATAGGGTTCTTTCAAGACTTTGGCTTTGTTTAAAAGGGGGAAAGAAATCACTACATTACTCAGTCACCTTTTCTCATGAAAGAAGTATGTCACATGAAAGTCAGGTCATAGATTTGGTTGCATATGTTCTAATGATGGGATAGGATTGCTTTGAGGAAAGTTCTGGGATGGAGCTTTGCCTGAGAGATTGAGAGCATGATTGATAAAATTATTGTTCTAGGTCTGAAAAAGTTCGAGGTGTATTCTTCTGCATCCCTGATCCACTATAATCCTGCATGTTGAAGGGCTTGAGTTGCATGCAAAGGAATGGCTTTATAATAGTAATTTTGATTTAGTATTAGACAATCAGGGCTGAATACAGGCTAAATTTTCCAATGCAGTATGTGGGGACATGTGAGGCTTAAGCTAGAACAGGTGTGTCAAACTTGCAAACATTTTGGCTTGTGCTAGAACAGGTGTGTCAAACTTGCAGACCAGGGGGCAAATCAGGCCCCCAGAGGGCTCCTATCAGAAGCCCAAGCAACTGGCTGTCATTTGCTTCCTTCTCCCTCTCTCTTGCTTCCTTCTACATCACAGCTTGCTTTAACAGACTTGCTCAATTGCACAAGAGCTACAGAGAAAAGCCTATATTTTCTCCATTGACTGAGGCTCCTACCTTGGGAAGGAAGTGGGGAGGAGTAGCTTACTTTGCAAGGCTCTCTCAATCACACAGCAGAACTACTGAGCCAAACCTCTCTTTCTTCTATTGGCTGAAGCTTCTCCCCCTTCTGGTTCCCAGGAAAAGGAAAGAAAGAGCCAGAGCTTCTTTGCCTAGCTCCCTGGATCCCATGGGAGAGATACAAAGAAAGCACCTCTAAGACCAATGAGTGCTAATGGTTTAAGCATGTTTTATTTTAAGCTTAAAAAAAATCTTTAATTGTGTTTGTCTGTATCCTTTATAAAGTTTATATCTGTGTTACCTGGCATTACATTTTATGACACGCTTGAAAGTCAAAGTTACTGAATTCTCCTCCACACAAGATCTTGTACAACCAAGTCCTATTTCTGCTTGTGCATTCATGGATCCAATATTTTGGGGTTTTTTTTAAATGTCAGCTATTCCAATAGTCAATATACACGTGACTCAAAATATAGAACAGAGATACACATAAAAGATTGTTAGATTGTGTCCTTGAAGGAATAAATAGAAAAAATGTCTATAAACAGATCAATATCAAATAGTACAAGATGAGTTCCCAAAATATGTTTAACATCCAACACCATTAATGCAGTGTAAGGAACAGAATTCTCAGAACAATCTATTCTTGTATGTCCCAAGTCTGTCATATTGGTAGCTAAGACTGGGCACTGTGGCAACTTTAACAAATAATTACAAAAACAGAGGGGGGAAATAAAACCTAACTCATAATGTCATGAATAAACCAAATATATAACCACATGGCACACTCAATACTTTTAAGTTGAGATAGTCCAGCTGGAGCTTTCTGTTATGGTCCAGATGCTTCTCTTGTGTCCCCTGATGAGTAGTCGGAGTGGTGAGCATTTTTTAACCAGATGGGTGACATTGTCAGTCTGCACCACTCAGGTTTCCTCTGGAAGGCTGAGCAATCCCTGAAAGTTTACTTGCTTTCTTCAACTACTCAGCCCTGGATTTTGAGAGTGAATGAAGTGAGCATGTACTTGTGCCTGCATCTTCGCAATTGGTTTTGCAGAGTCAGGGGAAAATGCTCTTCCCCCAACTTAAAACTCAGAAGTAGATAGGGACATCAGGAAGTTATCCAATTTGATTGGCACTATACAAGACCCATTGTGTTTTAGACAAAAAGAAAAGAAAAATCTTATTAAAAATCCATCAACTGAGCCCTACTGGCTGTGCAGTATGGAGAGATGCTGGTGGGGCCTGTCAACTCTCGACACAACTCTGTGCAAAAAAATAAATAAATATGGAGCCAAACACTTTATTACCAGTATCCTAAAGAAAAACCCCACAATAGAACAAGAGATGTTAGGAAAGTACATAATGAAAACAAGAGAGCCACAGAAGCACCTGAAATGAAGTTCATGCATGCTGTGTTTCTGATTTGTTTCTTCATTACATTGGTCAGAGGGAACAGGAGCACCAGTGATAAAGGGCATCTACAGCTCCTGAGGCTCTACCTGAAAGCCAGAAATGGTATAGGCTGCAGATTGCAAAAGGTAGCTTGGGTGCCTCAAATCCCCTTTCCTCTGGATTTCTTAGACCTTCCTTGTGGAAGTATGTGTGTGTGTGTGTGTGTGTGTGTGAGAGAGAGAGAGAGAGAGAAATTTTTTTTGCCAGGTTTACATAACTGCCTTCATACTGCCTTCATACTCTGATTTGGCATTGGTTTTGTTGTGCTTGCCATGTTGACCAAGGATTCTGTCTGGCTTCCATAGTCTGACACTGTTGTATTGGACTTAAACAGAGTCCCTTACTTCAGTTGGTTTAGCTTGGATTCTCATATTTGGCACAAATTCTGTTGCATTTATTTATTTATTTAGCAGATTTCTATTCTGCCCTTTCCCGTGAACGGGCTCAGGACGGAGTACAATGTATCAACAATAACAATAATAAATCACCGTAAATTAATAGCCACTTTTGTGGGAAGGGCGGGATACAAATCATAAACAAATAAATAAAAAATAAATAAAATAATAAAAACATGCAATTAAAACAATTATCACATTAGCCTGGGTTTTGATTGATTTCCAAGGTTTGACACTGGTTTTGTTGGGCTTGTGATAGTGTCCTTTGCTTTAGTTGGTTCGGACTGGATTCTCTGGTTTGATATTGGTTCTGTTGGGCTTGTTGATTCTGTTTGGAGGCTTTTGGCCTGTGGTTCTTCTTGTATGTCTGCTTATTTGTTTCTTTTCCTGGAGAAAGCATGCTTCTCCCCCCCCCCCATCCCCCCGTAAAACAATAGAGACAAGTAGGATGGCTGGGAGCACCTTTTCAGAGGCCTATAGAATTGGACCCCTTGATGAAGTTTGCTTCAACCTTGAGAAGTAGGTCCTTAGTAAACAGGCAGCGCTAGCCTCCTTGCAATACTGTTTGGTTGAAAAACAGTCCCTCCATTCCACCCACCACCGGAAACAGTCCCCCATAGGGAATAATAAACCCTCCATATTTCAGAATTTGTGTGTGGGAGGGGGGACTGAATCAGAATTCCAAAACAGTACAGGAGGTATTAAATACTCCATTATACCAATATGGAACCTGTTAATGTAATCCACCCACCACCGGAAACAGTCCCCCAGAGGGAATAATAAACCCTCCATATTTCAGAATTTGTGTGGGGGGGGGGACTGAATCAGAATTCCAAAGCAGTACAGGAGGTATTAAATACTCCATTATACCAATATGGAACCTGTTCATGTAATCCAATTCATAAGCACTTTGTTTTCTATTACCAATGCTGCTTACTTTTATGGGCAACAAAGATAATGTCAGTCATTTTAAAACTAATTTAATCAGCAAATTTATAAAAGACTAAATAAAATGCAGTACACATTAAATAGGAAAGGGGTGTTTGGATGAATATAGCACCATGTATATTTAGTTAAGTGTTACTAATGGACCTGGGGTCCACCGGAAATGCAGGCACTTGAACATAGTAAGAATGTATTGTATATTTGTGTTATAATTGGAAAAACATTTGTATTATTACTGCATTTTGGGGTTTTTTTGTTGCTATATTAGTATTTGTTACTATTTATATGTGTGAGGAGATATGCTATATTTCTTGCTATTTATATGCGTAAGAATCAGTAAATAAGAATATAAGAAACAAACCACAATGTGGCAAATTTCAGCAGATTTTTCTTGTCTTTGTTATGTTAATATGATTGGCTGGATCCTAAAGGGCCAAGAAACAGAGTGCATTTGATGAAGGGAATTTTGCCTGATTTTCCTTCACAATGCATTTTCCTTTGCCATCCCCAAAATACTTCTGCCACATGATTTCTGAGAGCCAGGAAATCATTTTCAGGGAGATTATGGGACTGAGGAAGAAGGAAGGAACTGGCAAAAATTTCTTCTCATGTAATCATTTCACAAACAGTTCCTTAGGATTCAATCCAATATTCTGACTCTCATGAACTAAGTCTTTCTTTTTTTTAACAAAGGTTCCTGCAATACAGAATTGTCATTTGTGCCAACTTTTCAATACAATTAAGGGTGCTGTAGTGTCTTTATACAAACCTGCAGTGGGAACAGTCTTCACCTGTTGCAAATCCCATCCAAATCCCACTATGCAAATATAATCAAGTCACAGAGCACATACATTTTATCAACTCTCTTCTGCATTCTTATTTTTGACAGTTGTGTGTCCATGTTGCTTCAGGGGTCCCCCCCCCCCCGCCACCTTTCTGCATTCAGCTGATCTCATTTGTGAGCCTGGTAATCTTATATTTACTTGTGATCCTGTCCATATATGGAATGGATTCCCAACATAAGAGGACTACAGTAACTCAGTTTATAATGGAAGAAACTTTGCCAACTCAGCTCACCTCCGGATCACAGGCCCTTTGTGACACACAGGTCTACATAACTGGTTCTTTCTATAAAAATGTTTTATGAACTGGTAAAGTGAATGGGCCCTGATCTGAATGGCCAGAAATTCAGCAGGTTCACCCCTGGTTAGTACTTAGTTGAGAGACCACCAAGGAAGTCCAGGGCTGCTATGCAGAAGCAGACACCTGTCTTCATCTCTTTACTTGAAACCCCTGTGGAGTCACAATATGTCATATGTGACTCGACAGTACTTCCCCCTTCAAAATGAATGGATTGTAAGTTTAAGTTTCCACAGCTAGTAAAAGCATTTTTTTAAAAAGTTAAACATATATCTGAATCTTTATATGCATATATATGTCCATACAAGAGCCCCGTGGCGCAGAGTGGTAAAGCTGCACTACTGCAGTCAGAGCCCTCTGCTCACAACCTGAGTTCAATCCCAGCGGAAGCTGGTTCAGGTAGCCGGCTCCAGGTTGACTTAGCCTTCCATCCATCCGAGGTCAGTAAAATGAGTGCCCAGCTGGGAAAGTGTAGATGACTGGGGAAGGCAATGGCAAACCACCCCGTAAAAAGTTTACCGTGAAAATGTTGTGAAAGCAACGTCACCCCAGAGTCGAAAACGCTAGTGCTTGTACCTTTACCTTTTATACAGTTTTATACAGTTCATACAATTTTATTTAAGACAATCATACTACAGAAGTCACAGTCATTTAATCCCTGTGCCATGTTATTCAGACCTGCGCCCTCAGAACGGTAATTTTAAACTCAGTACTTTGTGAGGATCTAGGTCAAGGGTAGTGCAAGCAACAGATCGCTTGCAGAACTTGCTGAGGTAATGACAGGGTAAAGAAGTAGCATACCTGTAGTCAATAGTCTGACATCTCATGGGTACATAAGGGTCAAAAACATATTCTTCCACTTTGTTAGCCGGTGAGGCAATTTTTCTTGGAATACAGGAGGTAATGTTCTCCATCAACCAGGCAGTGTATTTTTTTAAAAGGCAGTCTGACAGCATCTGGACATGTAGTATGTATTTGCAGCTCTCAAGGTAAAATATACTTAGTTTCAAGTCCTATAATAAAGTAGTTATATAATCTTTCATGATCTCCAACTTCATAAAACGCTCTAGGGCTATACAATAATTGTAAATGTGTCTGCTCTGTAGACTAGTAGAATATTAAGTATCACAGTCAACTGATACAACAGATATCAAGAAAGACATTTTGAAAAAGATTTATGGTGCGTCTGCTCAGAAGCTTAAGGCATTAAAGATATTCAGATAGACACACTGACTAAAACTGCAGCTCTGCTATTCCATCACATTTAGAAGATGTTGCTCCTCTAAATACTTCTGGTAATTTTCTGGCATCCCACATATAGCATGCAGCATCACAAGAGAGAAAAATAAATTAAAATGAGATTATGGTTGATGAAGTGTCAAAGCAACAGATTTGAAATGTACTAGCATCCCATATAAACCACTTTAATATAATATATAATCAAAATAAAAGTGAAAGGAAATCACATTTGTTTGCATGTGCATTCAGGGTTTTATCTAACTCATCAATATTCCTTTTAATAATAGAATTCTTCCAAGATAAGTGCTTCCAATGAATGCACTTTTTATGAAGTGCTTCCTTGCCATCCTGGTGTGAATTTTACTTCGATTGCACATATTAATATAAATGGCAGCCTATTCTACTATGTGTTTTCTATTTATGGTATGACCTTCAGCTGCCACCTTCATTTTACATTAGTTTATGCATTTCCATCAAGATTGAATTTGTCAACAGTTGCAGTACTAAGTGGTACACCAGTCATATTTACAGTCTAACTAGAATAGAGAAGATGCAATCCTGAACACACATCACACATTCACCCCATTTCCAAAAGGTTGATAATAGTGTGGCAAGGAGATGTAGTTTCAGCTCCACTTGCATGATCCAAGCAGGCCAGATTACATATTTGAGTGGTTGAAGGCTAATAGGAGGAAAGCTCTATGCGCTACATACTGCAAAAAATCATCAAGTCATAAAACAAATTATGTAAACAAATTTCAAGGATGAGAGAAAATCTTCAGAAGTAAATCATCCACTTAGACTTATTGTTCACTGCCAATGTTCTTTGAGTGAGAGGTAAAACAAGAACTCTGAGTTCTTACATATACACAATCAACAGAAAAAGGTAGCAACTGCTTGATGCTAGAGTTGGCTACGCCATGTAATGCGATCAAGCCCTCAGGGGGTTGGGCATTTTAAACACTCCTTTATGTTAAACAACCCTTACCCCAACACTGGAATGTCCAAGAGTAGTTATTACATACCTTTGGAAAGCATGTGTAATATTCCCTCCATGTGCTGCTTCAAAGTTAAGTAAATTATTTCCAGGTGGTGGGGGCATTTCAGTGTCTGGAAACAGCTTGGGGAGCAAGCAGGAGCCCTTCCCACAAACAACTGTTTGATTGAAAAAAGACTCTCTCTGATCTTTAAAATTACTTTCCTGTGGATGATTTGGGATTTTACGGGGAAAAAACCCACCGCATTTTGTTCTGGAAACCAAGAGTCATCTAGTGAACAAACATATCCTTTATTTTGGCTTTTGGCCCTTTCTTCCTAGAGAAGAGGGCATTTGAGGAAGATGTCATTTTATCTTGAGTCTTAATTGTTAAGTTATCCTGTCTCAAGTCACAGCCAACCTTGACAGTATGAAAAGCGTGTGTGTAAAAATGGAGAAAACATTAGCATCATGCTGGTACAAACCAGAAGTGACATAGTGGATGCTCTAGAATTCACAAGAACTCTATGGGATTTTTTTTCTAGCAGCCAACAGCATGCTGCTAGGCTGCTGGAACGTCGTTGCCTCCCTGGGAGGAAAGTGAGGACTTTTGCAGCCCATTTGGGTGTGCTTTTGAAGGGGTGCGGCTTGCTGTGATAGCAGCAGCTTCATCTGCCCCCTACCTCAGTCTCAAGGCTGAGATCGGGAGGCTGAGCAGTGTGTTCGCTTGCTCCTCTGCTTCCTAATTGGATTGTAGATAAAGCATGCTCCTGAAGAGCGGCCTGGAAAGAGGCTGTAGGGGCTTGGCTGAAGTTCAGCTGCTGCAATTGGGCCTCTGATAAGGCCCCACGGCTGGCTGGTTCAGGGTTGGGACTGGTGGCATTTTAAAAGAAGAGCTCCATTTCAGGGCCTGTTATTTCTTCCTCTTCTCCCCTTCTCCACCAAACTAAGGATTTGAGGGTTCTCAGGGTGCTGGTGTTTTTCTGCGCACCTTTCCCTTTTACTTTAGCCAAGGGGAAGAGGATTTTGTATGGGGCAAAATTTTTGTTTTCTGGGCTGCTTCAAGCTGGGTTGGCCATATTTTCTTCTTCTTCATAAGGACAGTGACCATTTTGGAGGCAGTGGAGTGGAGGCCATTTTGGGGGTCTGTTCCAATATAAGGCAGCTTCATGTAGGCATCCAGTATCAGCTTCTGGTGGTTGTTCTTTGTGAAGGTGTAAGCAGCCATTTTAAGTGGTGCCTGACGGCAGCCATTTTAGGGTGGCAGCCATTTTAGGTCTGTTTCAGTGAATTCAAGGGCAACCATTTTTAGGGGCATTTCGTTAGTTTTTATTCTTATCTTGGTTTGCAAAATGCCTAGGAAGAAAGGGTCTGGGAAGCCTAAAGGCAAGCAGTTGGCACCCAAGGCCCCTGAGGCCCCGCCAAAAAGGCCAGACCCCCTTTCATCTTCAGATAAGGAGGGCAATGAGGGGGTTAATACAGCTATTCTGCAAAGGCTTTTGGCATTGGTGGACATTCCTTCCTCGCAGAGGTCAGGCTTGGGCTTGGGAAAAACCTCTAAGGTGGCATTGCAGGCTGATATATTAACTAGGTTGTCCATCTTTGAGGGCAGGTCTGCAGGACTCAGTGCTGGAGGAGTCAAGGGCAATGGCAGTGCAGATGGAGGTGCAGCTTTGTTTCCAGCAGATGCCGGAGCAGGGTTAGTACTGCTGCCAATTGGATCCGGGGCTAAGGCTGGGGGCACTACACAGTCATACACGGGCATGGCTTGGCGATGGGGTCCTTGGGCCCCCGCTTCTCAGGCGGTGCCAGGTGCTGCTGCTGGGGCTTCAGGTATCTCCCCCTCCATGAGCACAGGTCCGCAGCAGGTTTGGTCACGGCCAACAGGCCAGTTTAGGCCCTATGGACCCTGGCCTGTGGCCGGTCAGCAAGGGATGCCATGCCCCTTTTCGGGGGGATGGGGATGTTCCCTTCAGTTTGGTGCTGCATATGGTTCGGTCCCATTTACTGCTATGCCTTTTGGGGATGTAGCGTTATCTTTAGGTGATCATTTGTTGCCTGCAACAAAGGATAAGATCCTAAAGGGTGAGTTTGTTGACATTTTCTCCCTCCTCATCTGTGAGTTGCAGAAGAAAGATAAAGAGGAGTTGGATGACAAAGAAAAAGAGAAATTGAAGAAGTGCAAGTTGGACCGGACTTGAGCCAATTGGCTGCCTGGGTTTTTTATATATGCTGGTGTGATTGCATGCGCCCAGCCTTGGCGGGTGGCTGCGCTCATCCAGTATATGGATATCATTTATAAGGGATACACGATGTTTAGTGGGTCCACGTGGATTCAATATGATGAAGAATTCAGGATGAGGGCCACTTTGTACCCTTCCCTTCAGTGGGATCGCATCCACCAGCAGTTGTGGCTTCAGGTCATGTGTCCGGCACAACCAAATTTGGGTGACCGCTCTGACAGTGGTCATTTGGTTGCTAGGACATTGGCTACTTCTTCTGCTTCGTCATCCTCTTCCTGCAGTTCTGCAGGGCAGGCGCTTCAACCCCGCTTGCTTTGCTGGGAGTTTGGCTCCCAAAGAGTGCAGCAGGAAAGCCTGTCAGTTCAAGCATGAATGCCCCATGTGTGGTGGCCCGCACTCCTTTAGTAACTGCCCCAGAGCCCAGCCACGTAAGGGCCAAAAGAGACAAGGTGGGAAAGGAAGTACTTACCAAGCTGGAAAACGGCCCCAGTCCGATAAAGGTGGGACCTCTTGAGCAGTGGCTGTATAGGTACCCACGAAGGGCTGATAGGGTTTACTTGTTAAATGGTTTCATGTTCGGTTTTAGAATTCCTTTTTAGGGTCCCCGGGTTGCATTTCAATCTGGAAAGCTTAGTTCTGTTAAAGGTTTAGAGCAAGTAGTTAAGGATAAGATTGCCAAGGAGTTAGCAGAGGGCAGGATTTTGGGCCCATTTCTTAATCCTCCAGTGCCTAACCTTAAGGTTTTCCCTCTTGGGAGTGGTGCCAAAGAAGGCATTTGGTGAATTTCATTTGATACACCATCTTTCCTACCCAAAGGGTGCACCAGTTAATTATGGGATTCCTGAGCATTTATGCTCAGTTAGGTATACCAGCTTTGATCAGGCCATGGGCGTTGTATGACGCTGTGGAAAGGGGGCAGAGATGGCTAAATGCGATATTAAGTCTGCGTTTTGCCTTCTACCTGTCCATCCGGCTGATTTTGAGCTTTTAGGATTTTCCTTTGAGGGGCAATTTTACATGAACAGAGCTTTGCCAATGTGCTGTTCTGTCTCATGTGTGGCTTTTGAGTGTTTCAGCATGTTCTGGGAATGGGCTGTTGGTGAAAAAGTTGGATCTCAGGATGTTGTTCATTATTTGGATGACTACTCTTTGTGGGTCCTGTAGGGACTGGGCATTGTGCAAGGCTGCTGTCTGGATTCATTGAGCTGACTGCAGAACTGGGGGTTTCGTTGGCACAGGAAAAAAACGGAAGGTCTAGCCCAGAAACTTATTTTTTTAGGGATTGAGCTGGATACCCTAGCACAATTGTCCAGAATTCCTATTCAAAAAGTGGAAGATTTGAGGAGTAGGATTAATTCCTTCCTTCTTAAGAAAAAGGCCACATTGCTTGAGCTCCAGCAGCTGGTTGGGCATCTTAACTTTGCTTGCAAAGTGGTTGCTCCTGGACGAGCTTTTCTTCATAGGCTATGTGATGCTATAGCAGGCCTCCGTCTGCCCCAACATAGAACACGGGTTACCAGCAACATGAGGGAGGATTTAAGGGTATAGCAAGAATTTGTGGAGTCCTTTAATGGGATTTCTTTTTGGAGAGATGACATGAAGCTTGAGGTGGAGCTTCAGGTCATGTCTGATGCTGCTGGGTCTTTAGGTTTTGGGGTTTATTTCTGTGGATATTGGTGCATGGCCAGAGTCAGGTTTGAACTGAGATTTAACATTTCTCGAGTTTTTTTTCCATTCTTGTTGCAGTTTGGCTGTGGGTGAATTATATGGCCAATTGCAAAATTCCTTTTTTGGTGCGATAACATGGCAGTGGTCCATGTCATTAATTCCCTTTCATCCAAATCTCACAGGGTTATGAAATTGGTGAGGGCCTTCACTCTGCTCTGTCTGTAGCTTAACATAATGTTTTTAGCCAAGCATGTTCCTGGGGTAGATAACAGGGTAGCTGATGCTCTCTCTTGTAAACAGATGGAGAGGTTTCATCAGCTGGCCCCAGATGCCGATCGAGAGCTGGCGCCAATGCCCCAGAAACTATGGCTGATTGGAGAGCCGAGGCCTGTAGAGTGATAGGCTTAGCCATTGCGCCTAGCACCTGGATGTCTTACGAATGTGCTGTGTGGCAGTTTGAGGACTTTAGGGCTGAGGTAGGGTATTGCATTGTTTGGCCCCTCCCAGTGGAGCAATTGCTCCACTACTGTGTTTCTCTAAAAGGTAAGGGATTGGCCATGCGATTCATTAGGGGACGCCTGTCTGCCTTGGCTTTTGCTAGCAAGGCATTGGGGTACAAGGAGGAAACAGCAGACTTTCAGCTTTGAAAGATGCTGGAGGGATGGGCCAGAGAGGCTGGGACTAATCTCGATACTAGGAAGCCTATTTCCCCTCTGATTCTTAAGGGTTTGAAGAGGGTTTGGGGCACAGTGTGTGCATCTTATTCTGAGTCCACACTGTTCCATGCTGCTTCCTTGGTTGCCTTTTTTGGGGCCCTTAAGAGTTAGTGAGTTAGTGGTGGGCTCCAGAAATGATGTTTCTGGTAATGCTTTGTTGCTATGGGACCTGAGGTTAGTTGAGGATAAGGAGGTCATTACCGTTCGACACTCTAAGACTGACCAGCATCGCAAAGGGACCGTGTTGGAGCTAGGCATGTGCTCTGAGTTTGAGTTGTGTCCAGTTTCTGCTTTGGCTGCTTATTTGGCAGTTCAGGGGACCAAGGAGGGGTTTTCGTTTTGTCACCTTAATGGCAGCCCACTGACAAAGCATCAGTTTTGGGCCGTGACTTTTCGGGCTTTAGCTAAATTGCGGTTGTCTGGGGTGTGGTTTGGTACCCACTCCTTTAGAATTGGGGCAGCCTTTACAGCTGTTGCCCTGGGATATCCTTCTTCCTCCATTCAGCACCTGGGCCGTTGGCGGTCATCGGCCTATAAATCGTAAGTCCGCCCTCTGCTCAGTTCCTAGCTTTGTTGTTTGTAATTGAGATGTTATGGTTCTTGTTTTAAATTTGACTGTTTTTTTTTTGTTTTTAGATGCTGTTGTTGCTGGCCAGAGGAGCCGAATTCTCATCTGTGGACACAGCTATGTGTTTGGGTCACACACCAGGCTTGGAGAACTTCAGTCGGCTCTCAGGTGGGACTCAGTCAATATGTTACTGTTGAATGGCGTGGCCACTAGGGTCTTAAGTGGCCTGGCCTGCTGCCATTGTTATTTCATGGGAATGTGGGCCCTCCTCCTGAGGTTTTAATCATGCACCTGGGAGGGAATGATTTAAGGCTAGTAAAAGGAAAGGCTTTGAGATGTATGTCTGGTGGTTGGGCCCTCTAGGGCTTGCCTCCTTGCTGGGCCGGCCTGGCGGGAGCTGTGCCACACAGCTCTGGCTGGGGGGCTGGGTCTCTCGCCTGCTAATGGCGGGGGAGTGGTATATTGAGACCCCTGGCCCTGACCAGGCCACAGTTCTTGTTCCCCTTTGTCGTTTATTATTATACTTAATAACGTGGCCCTTAGTTATACCAACACCTTGTGTCTGACTCTTCATTCCGACCTGCAGGGCAAAGAGCATTTAAAAATGTCATTTCCAAAGTGATGTCAGTGTGCCAGTGTAATGCCAGCATTCCAGGGAACACCCACTGTAATTTCTCCTGGATATTGTTGGTTGCAGCATGATAACCCTAGCAGCTTTTCAGGAATAAATTATTTAGACTGGGGAAACAGCACTACATGTTCCCAGTGCTATTTTCCAAACAAATTTGCCAATCCACCAAACAAATCGCAGTTGATGAGAACTTGGTCTCCGGTCTCTCCCATCATGTACAGTTTGGCCCTTTGTATTCTGGAAAGGAATAAAGGTAACCTTATCAAATTGTTTTTAGTGCTACTAAATTTTAATAAGGTGCTGATACAACTATGAATGTTATGATTTATGCTCTTCTGGAAGTTTTTTTCCATTACATTTTTTATTGCTTTGTGGTTTTATTATTATTATTTTAGCAAGATTGCAGCTAATCCGCTTTGGGTATTGGACAGCCTTGATGCAAATATTTGAAATAAACATTTTCCGTTACATTAAGATGAAAGAGCCAAAATAACTTCTAAAATTAATGTTCAAGGGCTAAATTGGTATGAGTGCTTAAAAGGTACGTTGATGTTTTATGTCAACAAAGCATCCTCCATCTCAGTTACTTGATTTATTTTGTTGCTGGAAGGACATAGTAGCTACATATCTGAAAGCTATAATATTTGGCTAAAGGCTGCAAGGAAACCTTTTATTTTCATGAGTAAGAATTTGGTGCATCTATGCAGCCTGTGTAATTCTTGGGTGGTTCATTATCCCCAGTGACTGATTAGGGAGAAATGCATAAATATGTAACTGAAGCATTCCTTAAGAGATCTTATGACCATAGTTGTTCCACCACACTGCCACTTATTCTGTAAATTTGAATGCCTGGGCACCAGGTCAGTGGGAATGGCCCATATCTGTTGAATCTTGACACAGATGCATCTTCCCCTCATGGAATAGCACTCTCATGCAGCTGCAGGTACATCTAAGGGCAATTTAATACAAAAGAATCAGACAAAAAATATAGCCTTCTCCTGCAAAGTATCATGTAAACAGTTAATAGAATATTATTGTTTATATTAAATACATACCTGAAAATGAATCATATTACAACATTTGAAATGTTCATACCATTTTGACATATATTTGGCATAATCCAGATGTTAAGCATCCCAATAAAATTAACTTTGTCATTAGGTGCCTATATTTCATCTTCAAGGTATCCATCAAGTTTCATGAGAAAAGCCCCCCCCCCCCATCAGTATTTTAACAGCTTCCTCTTAAAGTTTTTTTCCCCCAGTTATACCACCTTGGCTAAAGGGCATTCTATCAATTATTGCTTATATCCCAAACTGTCGGTTTCCTGTGTGGCTGACTTACACAGGAATCCAGAGTTACTCTTAGTAGTTCACAGGAAGGAATGGTTATGACTGATTGCTGGTACACCAGTTTTTAGCCTGAACTAGTACCAAGTCAAATGTATGGGTATTTGGGGGTAGTGCCCGGTAAAGCAGAATTTTCGGAGGGCTTGTCAGGGATGCTGAGCCATAGAGTCTACACCTGGAAGCATCCACTTCCTCCAATGCAAATGTAGTTTGGAGATCAGTTGCAATTCTGGGAACTCCAGGCCTCACCTAGAGGCTGGCAGCCCTAGATGTGTTCCCAGTCACTGGAGTAGAGTTGCCAAGTCCAATTCAAGAAATATCTGGGGACCTTGACTTCCAGGGAAGGAAAATGCCGAGCTGAGCTGTCTCTCATAACGGGAGCAGGTTGAAACTTTTGTTAGGGGTAGTAGAGGGCAAATTAATGCCTACTGCCTACTTTTCTCAGTGAGAGAAAGGTCCAAGACTTGCACAGAAACTTTGATAAGAGATTTACCTTGGCTGAAAAGGAGCCCTGGAGGGGACTTCTTTGAGGCTTTGAGGGGTCTCGTGGAGTCTGCATAGTCAACGTCTGCAAAAGTTCTCAGAGTCATTGATTTGACATAAGCTCGTCAGGATCCTAACCTTCTTGGACATTTCTAAACAATTAAAGCTTTGAAAGACCAGTGGAAACTTGGATAAGTGGAGAAAAAGGTACAGAAGTTTTCTTTTCATTCCGGAGCTATTTATAGCTTAAAGAGAAAATTAAAAGGTGGGGAAAAGAAAAATAGAAAGCTTGCAAGAAGAAGAAGGAAGGGGTGAAGTTTGGATTGTTTAAATATAAAGGACAGTGCTAAAAACTGCTAAAAAGTGAAAAGGAATTCATTGTTTAGTCTATTTGCAGTTTTGAAGAAAAAGCAACTGCGTCACATTGGAACAGACCTGCAGCACTTCTGAGCAAGACAGGAAGTACGTCAAGTATCGTGAGATCTCCATGAGAGTTGATGGTGACAGAGGCAGGAAGCAGTAAAGAAAAAAGCCTACTCTATGCCATAGAGAAACATTGGCAGCCATTGCTGGGAGGCTAAATCCAAAACATCGTTCTAAAAAGAATCTGGGACTTTAAAAATTGACAGAATCAACTGGAAAAAGGGTAAGAAGACAGGAACTATTGGCTACATTATTTGTGGGCTCCTAGGGTGATTTTAAAAGGAAAAACATTTTTGAAGAAAGAAATATCTGGGGACCTTGGGAGTGGAGCTAGGAGACTTTGGGTATGGAGACAGGAGATGTTGGGGGTGAAGCCAGAGGCAACATTCCTGAATGTCAAAGGGAATTCTGTTCATCACATTTTAAGGGACCACACATCTTTTAAATGCCTTGCCTCCATTAGAAATAATGAAGGATAGGAGCACCTTCTTGTTGGGCTCATAGAATTGGACCTCCTGGTCCAATCCATTTAAAACCTGGAGGATGTTTTGAGGAGAGGCACCGGATGCTACGTTGCAAATGTGGTGCTTCTACCTAAAAAAAAAAAAAAAACCATTATTCTAGAAGAGGGTCCCTTTAAGGAGCAAGAGAGACATGGTTGCATCTTTAGGCCAGATGGCCCACCACACTTCCAACAGGCTGGTGACAGGCATGAATAGTTGCTTCCACCACTGCTTGCTTTGTACTGGTTCTCTTTCTCATTAATTATCCCCAAAAGGTGCGATGGAGTGTTCACTGACAACAGTCAGGTGGACATAGCTTGTTTTTCTTCACCCAGGCTAGGCCAAGACCTAAGGAATCTGTAATCAAGAAAGTACTGGCCTGATTTCCCCCAATGTTCTGTATTTTGTGTTCTCCTTCTGCCCTGCACTTCTTGGATAGTCTTCACTATAGGAGCAAGAAATCTTTCCCTTTACTGGTGACTTCAGATGTCTGGTATTGAAACAGGAATCTAGTACAGGCAAGAGATGCTCCTGTGCCAGCCAGGGCTATCTGAGGCCATAAGAAAGAGAGCTTGCAAATATACAGCTGTTGCAAGCTATTACTTTCCTCCAAATTTTAGACACCCCCCCTTTCTTACCCTCATTGTGCTAGTTTTGGGAATTCCAACTCTACATGTTCCTGATCACCATTATGGATATATTGTTACAACTAGAGAATCTGCAGAGAGTTTTATAACTTTTCAGCCCTTTGGCACACTTCCTGGCAGTCTCAGTAATGACTATACTTACTCTTAATTGCCTTCAACACACTTACACAAGAGTTACATTTAGTTGAATTATTTCCTGGATTCTCTCTAATTAATCTGAAAGCAGCTGCTTTAGGCCCTGGGCTGATTAATAGTTGCAAGACAGCTAAATGCCTTGTGGAAGGGAATCTCTCTGAAACATATGTACATACAGCCACACTGTTGTCATCCCAGCAACCAGAGATTCAAAACCAAGCTATTTTCTGTTGAGTATGGTACCATCTCCTCAGATAATCAGTTCTAGTTGAACTTCAGAAGTGTACGAGCCTAATTCATCTTTTGAATGAACACCATCTTGTAACACATGTTTTTTTCAGTGAATGGTTTCAGTGCACATATTATATGAAGACACATTAAGCTCAAACTGCAGGCTTTGAAATACATAGGATGGAGATTCTCACAGCTCTGACAATAACATCTGAAGCCCCTTTTGCCACTAAAATTATTAGGAAACTGCTTTCTTCCAAGCTGTTTTATTAGAACTTTGGGGTAAGAGTTGTTGCATGTAAGAGAGATACTAACACTGAAGCATGTTGAAACCTGCCGTTATATTTCAGTGGATATTTTTGTATTCCTGCACATTGACACATCATGTTCCAGACATTTATTGACAAATGTTGATATGCAGCATTCACAAAATAGTTCCAAATCATTGCTGTGCATGTATAATTATATTCAAGTGCACATGTTTGCCATTCAGCAGTAGAGAACTGTAACATATCACACTGCAAATAGTTTTTTCCTTATTCAAAAGCACAGATATCAATATAAATGTACAGAGATCTGCATGTGACATAGGTAACAACTATTGCTATTAACCTGTCATTTTTTTAAAAAAAGAAATCTGGTAATATTCACAAATCTATTGCCTGTTCTGGGCATTTATTTGCAAAAGTGAATATAATGTTTTCATTTGGGAGCCAAGAATATGGATATTTATAGCATCTTGAATGTTGTAATCAAAACTTGCTTACATTGTGAATAAAAATATTAGACTAATTCAGCGCTTTTGTAGGAAAAGCCCAGCAGGGACTCATTTGCATATTAAGTCACACCCCCTGGCATCAACATTGTTTTGCACACGGCTTTTTTGTTTTGCCATCAACCACTGTACCATAATGCAGTATTCACTTGTGCTGAAGGACAGAGAAAGATTATCATTATTTAAAGAGTCCCATGTAACAGGGTTCTATAGATACTGCTATAGGGGAAATTTTTAACAATATCATTCTTCTTTGTATCAAGAACCTGTTGTAGAATTACAATTGGCTAAATTTAAAATGAATAAATAAGAACAAAAACTCTCTGATAATAATTGCATCTCAATTATTAATTCATAATTAGTGAACAATATGTATCCTTGGTAATACATGGCTGTTTGTTGACTGGGTACCTGTAGTATTTATTTTTAATTGTACAGAATTAGTTCAGTTCTTCATTATACATACATTTTCACATGATCTATGGAATCAAAATTCAACAGAAAATAATTAGACTTTAACTCTTTATAGTAGCTTAATGTTTTAAGCCTTTTTTCATGATACTTGTGCATTTTTTATTTAAAGGGCAATATTAAAGGGAATGGTTGTTGTTTTTTTTAAAAAAATAATTCTTTGGGACTATAATAGACCTCTCTTTCAGTAGTTTACGGAAGATTACTAGAGAGGGACTGCAAAAGGGTTCATTATATGACAAAGCCAGATATTACAAAACATTCACTTTCACAAATGTTTGCAACATGCTTTGGAAAAAAAAATCCAGACTGAGGGTTCTTTCAGTTCTAATCCAACATGTACAGAAACCAGTGTTCTTATTGTAAATGAGATTCTTTTGCCCTCAATTGCATCGACAAGAAACATTTTCCAATTATACAACTGACTAGTTGTATAATATCATGATGTCATCACATTAGGAACATGTTTGCTGATTGCCCAGGATCACTTGAGGAATGAAGAACATATTAAAATGGCTGCCTGAGTAGAAGCAAGCAGGGGAAGTGGATGCAACAGTAGCAAACACAATAAAAAATGACAGAATGAAGGTTTGCACACTCTCAAATCACTACTTTTTAAATGAATATGAACTATATTTTAACCCAATTTAATTTATACAGTATTTAAATTACAGAGATACAGCAGTGTTTAATCTCTGCATCAACTACACTTTTGAGAACATACCACTATACTCAATGGCAACATGTATTATTTAGTTTCACAGCTAGATATGCTGTTTTGTCAATCATTGTTTTAACGCAATAGTGTCTCTTAGGAATCAAATTATTTCCTTTACTTTCCTCTGTATAGAAATCTTCATAAAAGCTCAAATTTAAAATACCATGTTGTCGCCAAGAGAGAAATGTGCTATTTTGTAGCAACTAAAGGACAGCCATATATGTGAAAAGCATATTGTTTCAATACAACAAATTAAACTTTTTTTAAAAAAACATGTCCACTGTCATTTTGAAATTCTAGCATTATTAAATGAATCTGAACTGTACCCAGTGATCCCCCTCCCCACGGCTCTAAGGTTTGAACAGCCAAATCCTTCCTTAGCACAATCCTTTTTATCCCTTATTATGTCATTAGGATTCTTCTGATTTATATCAACTTTAGAATTCTGATACAATTGGGGGGCGTGGTGTCGGACAATAGATGTCAGACGTACTTTAGGCGAGCTCTCTCCCCCTGCCTCCCAAAATTGCCAACAAATTTATATATAATGACAAATTGAACATAAGGAATGGCAGGTAAAGCTGCAGAGAATAAAAAACAACAGTCTTCAATAAGGAATACCTCAGTTAGAGCCTTCTTTAAACAAGAAGCCGCCTTTAAGAAGGCCTCACAACAGCATAGAATGGAAGCCAAGATGGCCACCGTCACTGTGACAGAAGAAATGGAAACTAATCTTTCTAATTCCCAGATGCGAGATCTTCAAGGCCTATTTGATTCTTTCAAAATGGACATGCTGGAAGAAATCAATTGCATGTTCCAACCAGTGACTGACCAATTATCAGCTATACATCATATATTACAAACTGTCACAGACACAGCTAATTCTGCTTTTGAGATTGCCATGGCTAACTCAGACAACATCCAAGACCTGCAAAAGGCTGAGTTGTGGGCAAGAGAAAAAAATATTGTGCTGGAACAGAAACTCAGAGAGACATCTTAAATTCCGTGGATTTGAGGAACAAGTGGAAGGTAACCAAGAACTTTCCTCATTTATATCTTCCTGGCTGGTCTCACTTTTGCAGCTGGATAAAGGGGTTGCTCTGGTTATACTAAAAGCATATTGAATTGGCTTTCCCAACAACTTTAGACAAAAAGGCCCGTGTGATATACTTGTGGAATTCTTTGACATCAGAACAAAAAATGCCATACTTCAAGAAGTGAGAGGGAAAAAAAATGGGCTCTCCTTTAAGGACATTAAGATTTCTACTTTTCCTGATCTCCCAGCAGAGGTATTACAGATCAGACATGTTTTAAAACCCATCACTACCCGACTCACCGAGGCAGCAATTAAATACCAATGGCTTTCAACGAGGAAGCTACAAGTGTGCCATAATTCTATGATTTTGCAAGCCAACGATATAGACTCTGGCTTATTATATGCTTTGAAGCTTGAAATGGAGTTGACCCCCCAAGGAAGACAATGAAATGCAAACTAGATCTTACAATTACCCCGCCACGTTGGAGCAGATTTTCCTCTACAAGATGTCCTGACTCACGGAAGAAGGACAAAAAAGGAGACAGTTAAATTCTTTTCGCTAAAACTCTCTACAAATCTAAGGGTGGTTGAAATGTTAATATTTGTTGGCTTTAATAGTTATTTAGCTTAAATTTGGGAGGGTAAGGGGGGGAAGAAACTGGTCTGACAGCTCCTGAAGAGCAAGCAGCAATGTTCTATTCTTCCTTTTTTTGTTTTGTTTTGTTTATATCTTCATGTATTTTCTCAATTTCAATGCTCATGGTGATTTTTGGGGATGAAGGTCCTGTTCCGGGCCTTTGCCTGGAAAATCTTCTTTCCTTAGTAAGGAATGGGTGCTTATAACCCAGTCATCTCTGTTTATTAGTGGCTACCTTTGGTAGCTGAACAAATTTCTACTCCCCCCCCCCTGCATAATACTGTTCATTTATGCTTTGCATTATAAAAACAAAGGTAGCACATGTTTTATAATAACTCTAAACAGATTGATCTTGCCGCAATTTGACCCCAGAGAAAGTCCGGTCCTTCCTGCTTGGTGCAGCATACAATCGAGTCATTTCTGTCTGAACAGCTCATCCGCGATGCAGCCAGTTTGCACTTCCCTCAAACTGTGAGCGTTTCTGGCGCCATTATTAACAGACGAATTCATGCGTGCGCATGACCACATAACCGTTTAGCAGAGTTTTGCATTTTCCCTGTCAATACAGGCTACACGGGAGCAGAATCTTTCTTTTTTAGAGGAACTGGAATATAATATCCCCAGTATGTGGGATCTCCATGCGTCAATGTCAAGTCTCACTTCTCCCTGAAAGTAGTTCTCTGCTGATCGGCAGTTTGAATGCATCTAGCTAGGCTTCTCTCTCCCTCCCCTCGCGAGGATCCCTTCCCACAACAGCTGTTTTTCAACTGCACAAAATGCATTGCAACTACCTCAGGCTCAAACACACTGCACTGAAATTGTCATTCTCCAGGAAACGCTCCTGCTTCCCAACTCACTCTCTTCCAAAAGTTTAACTCACCCTGTAATAAAAGAACATAATCCTAATTCGACTCTCTCTCTTTTAAAAAAGGTTTTGGAAAGGGCTGCTTTTTTTTCTTGGAAAGTGATCCGTAATCAGCAATAACACTAATAACAGGAGGGAGGAAGGGTTGCAGGAGGCGTGCAAAGCAAGAAAGCCCTCCCTGCTGTCCGGGGTCCGAACACAAGTCCTTTCCTCTCACCATCCATCTACAAATGTTTTGAGTTCTAGAGCAACCATATCGACAAAGAGATTGCAAACCTCCCCACCCCCGTGGGAGGTGTGTGCACATGTTGGGGGGGGGGGAGAAAAAGGGAATTCAGGGATGCTGCTTTTAGCTGAGGGTGCAGTGTGCAATCCAACGAATGGTTCCTAGGGAAAGAGGCAATCGGGATATCTTCATCATCCCCCCCAAGTGTGTGCACGTGTTTGCTTCTCTCTCCACTGCAGGTTTTGCCGGAATTTGTTATTTCAAGCACAAGGAAGAAGCGACACAGGTCTGCGATGTCTGATCATTCAAATACGGGACCAGTGCGGGACCGCTCTTTTTTGGGAGTGGTTGTCTGATTGGAAATGTGCCGATACAAAATTGGACGGTTCAAATTGCAGCATGATGCATCCACTTTTAGTGTAACATCTGACTGAACCCCTGTGTATTCAGGAGACTCACCTTGAAGCATCAAATTCAAAGCTTTTTTATTCTAAGAGATTTCCATATCAATATCACGCAGCTGGCACAACAAAGTCTAGAGACATAGCCGTAATTATTTCAGATAGACATAAATTTAATTTTGAAGATTTGGTTTCAGATCCTAGAGGTAGATATATCTTTTTAAAAGGAAGTATAGATGACAAGCCAATTACCATTGCATCTATATATGCACCGAACAAAAACCAAATTACTTTTTTATTAGAAGCTTTTACTCAAATATCTTTGTTTGCTACAGGCGAATTAATTATTGGTGCTGATCTAAACTATATTATGAATTTAAATATAGACAGATCCAATACCTTACCCCATTTTCAAAACCAAAACCCACCCACCCCCTTTTACAGAATTATATTTTTTGTTAGTGAAGTTTGGTTATTTGGATATCTGGAAAATACTCAATCTAGGAAACAGAGACTATACTTATTACGCCGCAATGCACAAAGTGCACACAAGAATAGATTACCTCCTAGGTTCACAGGCAATAACTTCTAGAATCTCTTACTCAGAAATTGGGCCAAAAATTTATTCAGACCACGACTGGGTCTTTGCCAAAATTAAATGGAACAACAATTTAAATAGTCACAGACAATGGACTTCAGACTCCTCTATTTTATTACTAGACTAGAAGTATCTAATCTAAAGAGAAAAATCTTCAAAAATAAACAAACGTTTTTAATTCGTAATTCTTATGCTCTAAGAAATTTAGCGTGGAAAGTTAATAAAAGACTAAAATACCAGCCAATTAAATTAATTCGTGATTCTCAAGGTAATTCATTTTCAAACAGCAATCAAATCTTAAATCAATTTTGTACTTATTTTAAATCGCTATATACATCTAAGGCAGCTGATTCTGATTTCATAAATTAATTTCTTGACAAGACTAAAAACATTCCAAAATTGCAACAAATCCATAAAGACTCCCTGAATGCCCCAATTTCTGAATTAGAAGTACGTGACTTTATTAAAAGGATAAAAAATGGTAAATCCCCAGGAAACGATGGTTTCACTGGGGAATTCTACAAATCCTACATACATATATTCCCACAGTATTTCACAAGAGTCTGCAATGATTTATTGATTAAAGGAATATTACCACCTTCATGGTCTGAATCTGTTATGGTCATGATTCCCAAACCTGGCAAGGACACAACTGACGTGAAGTCATCTTATTGAACCAGGACTTTAAATTATTTCCTTATTGAACCAGGACTTTAAATTATCACCTTATTGAACCAGGACTTGTTTTCTTCTATTTTAGTTCACAGGTTAAACCAATTTATCTCTTTATACATACATAAGGATCAATCTGGCTTTGTTCCAGGCAGAAATATGACTGACAATATTCGAAAATCTCTAAATTTAATCAATTATGGCCGTGCAGTTAAAAATGATTCCATTCTTTTATCTTTGGATTTGGAAAAAGCTTTTGATTCTTTGGAAATTAATTATCTTCTTAAGTTATTGAAAACAATGAATTTTGGTGAATACTTTATGACAGAAATTTCAGCAATTTATGAAAAACCTAGAGTTAGTATTAAAATTAATGGACTTGCCTCAGATCCCTTCTTTCCTACAAGAGGCACTAGACAGGGCTGTCCCCTTTCCCCTTTTGTTTATCATCACCCTGGAACCATTATCTCTTCAAATCAGGTCAACTAAAGAAATATCAGGTATTAATATTCAAGAGACAGTATAAATTATCACTATTTGCAGATGATGCTGTATTGTATTTGACCATTCCTCTCAAATCTTTAGAAGCACTACAAAATCTCCTTAATAAATTTGGATTAGTCTCTGGACAAAAATCTGAACTCTATTCTATATTTCTTCAACCAGAAACAAAAAAAGCCATCAAGAATAAATTTTAATATAATTGGGTGAGCAAAACTTGGAAACATTTGGGATTAGTCGTCCCTCTGGACTTAAATGAATTAATGACTTTTAATTTTAATAAGACACAGTCCACTGTCAGATTGAAGCTTAAAAATTGGAAGAAACTCAAATGGACATGGCAAGAACATATAGACCTGGTCAGAACCTTTAACTTACCGATATATGTTTTTCTGTTCAGAGCCCTTCCTATTGAGATCCCTAAACACCTTCTTCATGAAGCCCAAAAGCTGTTGCAATTTTTATGGGACTCCAAACAACCAGGAATACACTTTCAAACACTCTCAAGACCTATATCCGAGGGCGGTTCTGGCTTTCCCAATCTATTGCTTTATCATGACGCAGTGCATTTAGCCAGCCTCCTTAGAATGCTTGACATGAACAATGTGCCAGACTGACTCCCATAGAACAAGTTTCTTCTCCTCATAGATCTTTACAAGAAATCATTTGGAGCTTACCTGCAACCAGGCATAAATTCTTAGCTTCAAACCTATTTCTAGCCAGCACACTTAATGTTTGGGATAGAAACAAAAAAAAAACTTATTCCAGTATTATCACCAGTGGCTACGTTCATTAATCGGGAATGGTTACAACCAGCCCTTGACAATGGACAATTTAAATTATGGACTGGCCAGCATCTCAATAGGCTAACAGATATCACCTCTAAAGGTACTTTAATGACTAAACAAAATCTTGGGGAAAAAAGCTAAGGTTCAGATACAGTGGTTCCAGTATCTGCAACTGCAGCATTTGTTATCTGATCCTCATCTTACTCAGAGGCTAAAAGCACACTTAACTCCCTTTGAAACATGATACCATCCTATTCTAGTAAGATAGTACCAAAATCCTTATTGTCTGTTATATGTATGTACTGTTTTTATCAATAATAAACGTCTATTTAAAAAGAAAAAAAAAAGAATTCTGATACAATAAACATCAATCCACCTCTCGCATTTCTAAAAAACACACACACACAATTAAATGAGACTTAGCAGCAATTATACATTTATTTCATGAAGCGTTATATTTCCAGTGATTAAATTATATATCTGAAGAATAGCTTGGTTTTTAAACCTGACAGTTTAATGGCTATAATTGATTTTACAGTGAAGGGTTTGGGCAAGAGATGGTGAAGTGTCAGTTTAAGTTTCATGCAGAGGTACATTGATACACTAATGGTGAGAAGTGGGTCAATACAAACAATTCTTAATTATTGGCTAAAAATGAAAAGAAGCATTTAAAAGCAGATTAACCAAGTAAGCAAGGCCATACCATTATATACTAAGCACTATGCCAATTTCTGAGATTCCACCATGCATAATTTGCATACTTTTAGAGAAGGGGTCCCCAACCCCCAGGCCGTGGACTGGTACTGGTCTGTGACCTGTTAGCAACCGAGCTGTGGAGTGAGGCAGAGGCACCGTCCCTTTCTCCCACCCAGGACCCAGGCGGATGAAAGAGGCAGTGCAGCCTCACTCAGAGGCTGCCTCCTCTTGCAGGGGAGGCAGCTTCAGAATACGGCAGAGCAGCCTCACCTCCCCTTCCACCTGCCTCAGGCAGATGAAAGAGGAAGTGCAGCCTTGCTCCAAGGCTGCCTCCCCTGTGGAACAAGGAAAAGCAGTCCCGCCTTCCCTTCCGCCCACCTGGGAGTCAGGCAGATGAATGAGGCAGCGTGGCCTCACTCTGAAGCACCACCTCTTTCATCTGCCTGGGTCCTGGGCAGAAGGGGCAGTGCAGCAGTGACCTTCACCTACACCTCATTTAAAGACCCCCATGGGGGGCAAGTATGGGGCGTGGGTGGGGGGAGGCAGTCTGGGGTGGCAAAAATCCCAGCACACACCCCACTGGTCCATGGAAAAACTGTTTTCCATGAAACCGGTCCCCGGTGCCAAAAAGGTTGGGAGTCACTGTTAGAGGTTACATGCCAATTACAGACATGAAAATTTGCACCATGTGAATTCTTCACCACTTCTACTTTCTCTCTTGGAATAGTATAATTGTAGAACCACAGGATCTGAAAAAGAGTAATGTGGTAGCACAGGATGTGGTACTATAATTTGTGATTTTGTTCAGAGAGTGTAATAAAAAAAAGTGGAATTTTTTTTGGGGGGGGATTTAATAAAAATATAAAATGTTTTTATTTTATCTTTCTCCCACAAAGGAGGCCCCATGGCAGCTTGCAATAAAGGCCATTCTAAACAGACATTAAAATCCAATTAAATAGCACTAGAAATCTCACAAAGCATGTCACAAGTAGTATAGGTCCTAATTTTATCCTTTTTCAAAAAATAAAAAAATATTTCAGTGCCCCAGGTACACAGAAGATAAGGGGAAAGTACCTGGTGTCTCCATCCTGGGAGACTCTCTCTCTATCTAGCAAGAGCCTCCTGAAGTAAGTGTTCTTATAGGCCGTTTTCGCACTAGCGTTTACTCCGGCGTAGCACCCCATTTACCTCCGGATCTTTTCCTGGTTTTCCCACCTGTTGCTCCGGCGCTGCGGTTTGCTCCGGCGCTGCAGGGGTTTCACGCCGGAGTATCTAGATCCACCTCCTTCCGGAGTTTTTGAAAACCTCCGGATCCACACCAGATCCACTCCTCGGAGTTTGCTGTGGGAAATCCATCCACGCCGGATCGACTGCTTTGTGGGCATCACCCTCTCCCTTTCCGTCCTCCCACCCCATCCACCCCCTTGGCCAATCATCAGCCTTTCACGCGCTTCCCCAAAGTGCCGGCACGGCCATTTTTTTTTAAACTTCACAGTTTTGCGTAATAGCGATATTTCGAAATTAACAAATAGAAAAAAAAAACCCCTCCTGGAATAGCCTCAATTGCCACTTCAATTGGTTTCGTTAGAATTTTTTATTATTATTATTGACTTTAGTTGCGTTATTTCGCTGTTGCGTTATCTCGATAATGCGAAAACGACCATTGTTGGGGGGGGGGGGAATCTAGTGCCGGTGCGGGCCAAAGCGTTCATGTGTGTGTGTTTTAAAAAGGGAATGCCTCCCTCAGCTGTGCCACCTGGATTTCTGGACCTGCACAAAATCGCCATGTATAAAATGGGAAGTTGGAGTCCTGCATTCTTCTCCCTGCCTACATTCCGCTCGGTTAGAAAATAGACGCGAGCTCGCTCTTCACACGCGCCACAGAAGGGGAAGGAGAGAATGGGGCGGGGGGGGAGCTCTGGCAGCAGGAATCAGTCAGGTCCCCGTTGCAAGCGCCAGCCGGGGAGGGGAAAGAGAGCGGAGGAAATCCCAGCTTCGCCACCCGGGAGGGAGCGAGGCTGGGAAAGGAAGAAGCTGCCACACACACACACACACACACAAACCCCTCGATTTCTTTCTCTTCGTTATTGCGATATTTCGCAACTTCAGAATTTGGGGGGGGAATCTAGTGCTAGGATTCTCCACTGTGAATGCTTCTGTTAATACATAAAGGGCTGTGGAGGATTCTACAGCTGCAGCCAATCCATAAGCAGCAGCAGCACACGTGATGCGGTTTGTCCACGAAAAGAAGGGGAGGGAACAGCTGTGCCTGCTCCGATGTTACGTTAGTACGTTAGTACGTCCTTACGCAACCAGACTTGCGCTTAAAAAAAAAATGATTGACAGGGCATCGAACTCAAGTCGATGCCAGTGGGAAAACGATTTGAGCCGGGGCTTCAGGGAAGGCGACTCCGCAAAGAGTCACTAGTGCGAAAACGAGAAAAATGATCCGGACATAATTGCGCCACGGAATAAGGGGAGCAAACGCTAAGTGCGAAAACGACCATAGTGAATCAGGCACAAAGGAAAATGGGGATTGGGATAGGCACAAACCTAACAATTCTGGTTTGATTTGGGTGTGTCCTGAACTGAACCCCAAACCAAACCAAAAATGCTCCAAACTGAACCCACAAAGTTGGAGCCCTTTTGGATCATGAGCTAGTTTGTGTCCATCCATAGATGGGGATGAGCAGCTGGGCTCTCCCAGCCCTGACTGAACTCTCTCTCCTTCAAAGGTATTATTCACTCAATGTATATAATATGAATATATTTATGAAAAAGAATTAGAGAATAATCCAAGTTGAATTTCTAGAGTAGGTAGTGGTTTCAGATTTTCATTCCTTGCAAACTGCAGAATGCCTTAATCTGTTCTTGTGACCTGAACTCCTCCCATATGCTCAACTTTTTCACCTTTTCCATCAAACTACTGTGACAAAGATATCCAAAGACTAGGAAACAAGCTATTTATTGCCCTACCTGGATGAAATATAAAAAAGATTGGAAAGCAGAAATGGCATGAGACTTCTTGTAATTACCAAACACTCAGAGAAAAAAATCTGAAATATTGGTTGAAATTTGAGCTCTCTCTTATCAGAATCCACTGATGGAAGCAGACTATACCTAGTTAGAACTAGTTCTAGCAGTGTAAAAGTTATTATTGAAAGGTAAGAGTTTCAATTTATTTTGAATTCAGTAAAATCGTACTCTCAGAGTTGCTAGCTATGTTTATAGCCAAGGTGGAGTTATCCAAATCCTGATAACCAGATCAGGCAGCCTTCTAGAAGTAATTCACACTTAACATTAAGGAGATCCTTTATCTGTGATGTGGATCAGCCATAAATAAATCCACATGAACCTATGCTCTAGTGCCCACGTCTTCATTCCTGGGTGAGGGCAGATCAAGTAATCCAGAGGCGGCCAATGGTAGCTCTCCAGATGTTTTTTGCCTACAACTCCCATCAGCCCAAGCCAGCATGGCCAATGGCTGGGGCTGATGGGAGTTGTAGGCAAAAAACATCTGGCAATGAATAGCTTGTGTCCTAGTCTTTGGATATCTTTGCCACAGTAGTTTGATGGAAAAAGCCACCCCTGTAATCTATTTACCAATTAAAATTACCATTAATTATTTTTATTGTGAAAAGGTTGAGTATAAATTAAAAATACCCTTAAAGCATCTGCAAGTGCCAAATAAACATGAATAATAGACAACATATAAGCAGGAACCCTCAAAGACTTGTGGGAGGCTTCCCGTTTCTTCCTCCCCCACTATTTCCTCTTTCTGTTTCTTTCTCTCCTTAGTGTCACCAGCTTTAGGATCTCCAGTCCCAGCAGGAGGTTTGTAGTTCTTGTTTCCATGGATGGTTTGGAGGGTAGAATCTGTGACATTATACCCAAGGTCCTTCCCCTCATTACACCCCACCCCCCAGATCTACAGATATTTCCGATCATGGAGTTGGTAAGCCTACTCCTTCTCACCCAACAGACAACCTACCTTTATCTGCCTTGTGTCATAAACTTTTCCTCCCCAACAGACTTTATCAAAGAAAATGGTGGCCCAGTTGTGTGATCGCTGGGCAGGCCCACTTGCACAGTAGGGAATCCTCAAAGATTTGTGGGGTGACAATTCACTTTCCCCTGTATCCCTCTCCCCACATTATTTCATCTTTTTCTCCTAATGGCAACCCCCATATACTCTCCCATCCCCCGCCTAATTCTCTATTAGCCATTCACCAATCCCACATCCAGCTATATTTATTTACTTCGTTTATATCCCACCTTTCTACACGGGGGAGGGGGGGGAAATCAAAGCTGCTTACATTATTCTCCTCTTCTCCTTTTTATCCACACAACAACCCCACATGAGGTGGGTTCAGCTGAAAGCATGTGACTGGTCCAAAGTCACCCAATGAGCTTCCACAGCTGATGAGAATGTGAACCTAGATTTCCCAGACTCTGCTCTCCCAGACCCTACTCTGCTATAGCACACTTTTGTAGGGTAGCTGTAGAACAATAGCAAACATCCAGGCCTATTTCAGTCATTCAGTTTGGGTGGTATCAAGTCACCCAGCTATTGCTAACAGGCTTAGGGTTGCCAATCCCCAAGTGGGATATACCCAAGATATCCCAGACTTACAACTGAACTCCAGATGACAGAGACCTGCCCCCCCTCCCCCAGAGAAGAGGAGTGAAAAAAGGAGGGAGAGACTTTTGTAGGAAACCACAGAAGATGACTGATTTGGAAGGCGGACTCTATGGCATTATATTTGGTTGATTTCACCCCCCTCCTCAAACCTTGCCCTTCTCAGATTCTACCACAAAACGTCCTAGTCAGGCCTGGCCCCACTGAGTCCTCCAATAAAGGCCAAAATAGCCCTGGAAAGGACCCTGTCGCTCCCCCCTGCCTTTTTACTCTAGGGTTGTCAGGATCTATTCTCCATTATTACCCTAAGGGTAAACCACTTTCTGATAATCCTGAAGTAAAGGAAGGGCCTCCAAACCAGGGGATCTCCCATCCAAATAAATCACTTCTTGTTATTACATATATTTTACTTAATTTTTTTTTAAATTATTGAATTTAAGTAGCACTGCTTAAACAGGATACTTTCAGTTACCATGAAAGAGGCATATTCTAAAATGTTAATGTTCATTATTTGTGATAGCAAACTATAAATGGCTGCATTCTAATTACTTCTCAAATTTCTAATCTTACTGTGCTAACCAGGATTGAAAATCCTTTGTTAATGACAGAGAGATGTAATTAAATGTACACAAAAGCTGGAGCATAACATAAATCCTTTCAAAAATGCCAAGTTGCATTATATTTTTCCTATATGGGAATGTATTGTTATTGTTACACAACAAGGTTTGATGTTTTTGCAGCAGACAAGAAAACGAGCTAATTAAGAGTTATGCACTTTATATAAAAATCTGTACTTTTCAGACTGGGACAAAATACACAACTTGGCATCTTATTACATGACCTCTGATCATACCAGAGACTATAGAGCTGAGCATGTTTCTTCCATTAAGTATTATTCCAAAACACTGAACCTGCTCTCAAAGTAGTTACCACGTCCTAACTCTCCCTGTTGCCCTGGTCTGACCTAGTATTCTTACCAGACTGATTCTGTGTATGTTTATTCACAAGGAGCTCATTTTAGGTTATATGGGCCTTATAGGCAACCACATTTATTTATACTTAAGCAAGGGACACAGTTTAAAATGTTCATTTTAATCAGCCATTTAATGTAAGTGGAGTTTTAATTTACTGGAAGTAAATCAGTGGATTCATTCTCTCCCCCCACCCCCACCCCCACAATTCTTGATAATAACCAATGATGCTAGTGGAAATTCTTGATAATAACCAATGATGTTTAGTGTGGTCAAGTCTCACTCACTTCATGCCAGACAGTGAGCCAGGTAGGGTTGCCAAGCTCCAGGTGGGGCCTGTAGATCTCCCAGAATTACAACTGATATCCATATGACATATTCCCCCAGGCAGCAAATAATTTTAAAAAGACAATGGGAGGACAGCTATGCTTTTGTCCTCTAAGAAATTGTTCCTTATGAACTAGTTACTAAATTGCTGCCTGAAAAGAATTGTTTTATAACTCATATGGGAAGTGGATATTTAAGAGCCTTCCTCAGTGAGGGCATTCCTCACTTCACCAGAATGCAGGCCCATGTGGGAACTGACTGGACAGCTTGTAGGGAGGGCTCATCCAGGAAGCATCCCTGGAGAATTTAAGGTGGTGAACATGTATAAAAAAATAGAAATTCTTTAGAAAAACAAATAATTCCATATTATTTAAAATGCTTACAAATTAAAGAATTTACCCTCCTTCCACTTTCATTGTCTGGATTTCCAGCCAAGCCATTTTTCATGGGAAGGCAACATTCAACAGTGCCTCATCAAACCATGAAGAACTTGAACTGCATACTCAAACAGAAACACCAACAATCATCTTAAATCCAACTGATAATCTTTAACTATCAATTAACTCTGTTGAGGTCCTTCTGAGAAGGACTAACTGCAGTCTGTGAGCTTTTTCCCACACAGCTTACCGCGGAGTGAAGTCCCTCCTCACCGCGCAGCGTCTGCTCGGATTTCCCACCAACAGCTCCGCGGAAGCAGGAAGTGCCAGGCCTTTTGCGTCGCAAATGTAAATCGCTAAAACCCAGTTTACGTTAGTGATGCAAAAGCCGCAGATCTTCCTGCTTCTGTGGAGCAGTTGGTGGGAAATCCGAGCAGACGCTGCGCGGTAAGGAGGGACTTTGCTCCGCGGTAACCTGTGTGGGAAAAAGCTCATGTCTCTTCTCCCAAAGTCTACCAGTAGCTCATTGCATCTTAAATCATGAAGGAAATAAGGGAAGGAAATAAATCCCAAACAAATTGTTGACTCGAAGCATCTGAATAAGGAAAGAGGGAAAAGACCACTGTTTGCAGTACATGAAAGCAGAAAATAGTGAAAGAGATAAATTATCATTGTGAGCTTTCCAAGAAGGCAATATAATAACAAATGGCAAATATAATTAACAACATAAAAGGTGTAAAATGGGGAGCTATTTTTGCATGAGCTGTTTGAACAATTCCAACCAGAAAGAATAATTTAGAGAAGGAGAATGAAAATATAACATCAGTCCATAGCCATATTAGAAGCAGGGAAATAATACTGTGCAACATTATTGTCCTACAGTGCTAGTAGTAGTAGAGGAATATTTTTTTCTCGTAAGATATTTGATAACACCAGGCCACTGATTATGCATGACAAAAAGAGTGTTAAATGCAGAAAGGAGTCTCTCCAAATGGCAGATGGAGATTCCCCAGTGATAATGACAACCTAAATCAACAGCCAGTTATCTTGCCAGTTTCAGGCTGGTCCACTGAGGTTTACAGTCTACTTCACCGCCTTGCTGTTTAGAGAAAAGGAGACTAGAATAAGACACATACAGTGCTTCTGAAATCCTTTCAAAAAAGTATTTTTAACTCACTGCACAGATCTGAGTTTCAAGCAAGGATGTAATACATCACTTAAATCATTTCTGCATTTTCAGTAACTACAGAAGTGTATAAAGACCTAAGGAGAAGCACTAAGGCAAGAACCAGCCTTTCTTTATATTAGTGGTTTATTTCAGATCAAGTTGATGGGTTGAATAGATGCATATTTACTAATTCAAGAACATCAAACCAGTTCATCAGAGTATTTCTCATCTTTCACCTTATACCTTTGGAAACAAAGTAGAAAATAGGGTTGCACTTACCTATTACTGTTGTTCATCAAGTATCTTCTGTGCCCCCAGGACCACATGTTCCTGTACAGCAATGCCTCCATTCTCAGTATATCTTATGCCACTGAAAGAAGCATGTGGCAGGACAGTTGGGAGAGTATGTGTGCCTGCACAGAAGATTCTCAATGAACAACAGTTACAGGTAAATGCAACCCTGTTTTCATCATTGATCTTCTATGCAGTCCCAAATGGGGATTCTAGCAAGCTAAATACCAGGAGGCTCACCTATTTAAACATGGATTGGAGCACTGCTCTCCCCCGCTGATCTTCTTGTCTTGTCTGCATGTCCAGAGCATAATGGCAGTTGAAAATGTCAGCAGATGACTGGGTAGCTGCCTGGCATATTTCCGTCAGTGGCGGCCCACTCCAAAAAGCCTCTGATGAAACAATGGCTCTAGTGGAATGAGAATGTATCTCAAGAGGATATGGTATATTGGCTAGATTATAATACTGCCTAATAGAAGAGAATCCAACAAGAAATAGTCTGGGGCAAGGCCCATCTCTCCTAGCTAGGTCCCAATAAATAAATAAATAATGCCTTGTCCTTACAGAACTTTTTCATTCCCTTCAGGTAGAACAATAGTGTTCTTCTCACATCTAAGGAATGAAGTAATCTCTCACAGGGGAAAATATAGGTAAAATAATTTCTTGTGACAGGTAAAACCTTGAAATTACCCTAGGCAAAAACCTGAGACTTCAGCAAAGTATAACCTTGTCTGGGAAACATTTTCAAAAAATGGATGCTCAGTCTGCTAGCTCACCTACCCATCTAGTTGAAGTTACTGCTACCAGAAAACATACCTTTATGGGGAGCAGGTTCAGAGGATAAGTTAATAGGCGTTCAAAGGGCCTGCCCTTCAAATGTGTTAGCACTATCAACAGAAACAATTGAGGAACCATCAAGTCCCTAGGTAGACAGAGGTTAGTCAAACCCTTGAGATACCTTATTTAAATGATTTTCTTTCTACCCCAGCATAAAAACAAGAAATTACTACTAAATGTACCTTTTTAAAGAATAGCATATACTCAAAACTATCCTGAAGTGGGGTGGAGGAAAGTGACATTCACTTCTCTGAACACCAAACAACAAACCACTTCCACTTATAACCATAAAATTTTCTGGTGGTGGATTTATATGAATTCAAGAGCACTTCATTCATCTCTTTGGGAAAACTCAGATCCTTGTCCCAATCTTTCAGGCTATCAACTTGTGGTGCTCCAGACTGTAATGGAGCACACTGCCTGGGCTGATTAAATCCCTGTGTTTGGGGAATCCAACATCCCTGTGTCATATCTAGAAGACTCTGAAACAAAACCTGGCATGACCAGAAAAGAGCCAACAGAATAATCTCATCTGGCTGATCAGTAAGGGGATTGGAGGGAATGCATAAAACCATTCCTCCACCCAAGATCTCTGGAAAGCATCCCCAAAGACCTATGCCTTTGCCATCACAGGAGCAGAACTTCCTGGACTTCACATTGAAAGAGGTTGCAAACAAATTTATCTCAGGAACCCTCCTCTGGGCAAAAATAGGCTCCACCAGGTGTATAGGTTTGTGGGAGGAGCCCCATGGTGCAGAGTGGTAATCTGCAGTACTGTAGTCCAAACTCTGCTCACGGCCTGAGTTTGATCCCAGTGGAAACTGGGTTCAGGTAGCTGGCTCAAAGTTGACTTAGCCTTCCATCTTTCCAAGGTCAGTAAAATGAGCACCCAGCTTGCTAGGATAAAGTGGAGATGACTGGGGAAGGCAACAGCAAATGACTCTGTAAAAAGTCTGCCAAGAAAACATCATGATATGACATCACCCCATGGGTTGGTAACAACTCGGTGCTTGCACAGGGGACTACCTTTACCTTTACATAGGTTTTAGCAACTATTAATGAGACAGATTCCAGCATCTACATTCAGTTCTTCTGGGATAGGTATAACCTGGATGAACACATTGTGTTCGAGTGTGATGTGCCAAATGGAGGCTACCTTTTGGCAGAGATCATTGGCTCCTGTGTTTGTTGATATAAAACATTGTTGTCATATTGTCTGTTTGGATTAAAATGGATCAATTCCACAAGGTATCTGAGAAACGAATAAGGGAATTAAACACTGCTTGTAACACTGGCAGGTGAATATGACATGCCTTCTCTGATTGTGACCAGGTACCCTGCACAGATGCACCATCACAAAGAGCACCCCACCCCAGTTGTGAGGCATCCATGGTAAGTACCACCTCATGATGAGGCATCCCAAGCAACCTACCCTGTGAGAGACTGTGTGCAGGACTTCCACCATAAGAGCACTTGAATCACCCACCTCGAATGGAAAATCTTTTCCATAAAGAATGTGACTAAGCCCTATAGTTAGCTAAGAACCTCAGTTGTAAAGACCTCATTTGTAACCTAGCAAGTGCTAACCCCACTATTGTGGAGGGCATGTATCCCAGTAGACAAAGAATATTCTTGACCGACTGGAACCAATTAACTATGAACTGTCCTACTAAAGCAGAGATGGCACTTATCCTATCTCGGGGTAAGAACCCTTTCCCTTGCATACAGCAGGGGTGGCCAATGGTAGCTCTCCAGATGTTTTTTGCCTACAACTCCCATCAGCCCCAGCCAGCATGACCAATGGCTGGGACTGATGGGAGTTGTAGACAAAAACATCTGGAGAGCTACCGTTGGCCACCCTTGCAATACAGAACAAATAAAGTGGATTCTTTGTGTTGGTACTAATCTGGATTTTTCCCAGTGAATGAACAAACCAAGCTTTTGGCAAAGTTCCACGACTGTTACAGTGTTGTACCAATTGTTCACTAGTGACTGCAACCACTAGCCAGTCATCTAGCTATAGAAAATATTACACCCCTTTAGATGTAAGTGCACCACAAATGGAGCCATGCATTTGGAGAAAACTCTGGGCATGGTTGCTAACACAAAAGGTAGGACAGTATATTGGAAAACATGGTCCCCACAGGAAAACTGAGAAAACTTGCAGGATTCTTGGTGAAAAGATATTTGAAAATAAGTGCCTTTAAGATCAATAGCAACTACAAACAAAGAATTAAACTTTAATAGTTGTAAAACTGATGGAAAAAAACCCATACAAAATTTTGAAACTTAGATAAACCTGTATAAATCTCTAAGATCTAACATAGCTCTCACACCTCCATCCTTTTTCTCCGCTAAAAACATCCTGGAGAAAAACCCTACTGGTGAGTGGGTCACACAAACTTCCTCCATGGCATCTTTTCAAGAAGTGTATTCAACACCTGTGAAAAGATCTCCAAGAAAACAAACCTACTCTTTGGACAGCAAAAGAGGAACTCTGGCTGGTGCCACTGCTTTGTGGGAGCACGTGGTCCCTGGTATGGAACAAGCTTTTCAGCTCCAGTGCACATTGCCCCCTGGAGGTTCATTTTGAAAAATCCTACTGATAGGCAGACTTGCTCATGTGCAGTCCCCATGTGCAACTGCAGAGAAGATTGATGATGAACTCAATATATCATGAAATAAACTCAAGAAAGTACATGAGAAATGACAAGTTATAGAACTCCTAATGATTAATTTAAGAGTATTTTGCCTTTCAGGGCAGTAAAACAGCTACCTACAGACAAGGTCAGGATTTCTGCATACTTGTGAAATTCACTAAATATACAAGAAGATAATTTGTAAACTAATGGGAAAAAACCTATTGACCCAATGAGAATGAAGCCTGTCATTCTCCTTCAGGAGCCATGCAAAGCTGAGCATCAGGAATTTTAAAAAATGGAGAGGGGGCGGGCTTAGTTTGCTGGGACTCCTAACAGGTTTAAGTACCATGGGGAGGGGGGAATGCAGTCAAAGGATACCTCAGGTTGCACATCTTCCAAATCTAATCTCCTCTAACTGGTACAGGATGCTCTTAGCTTTTATTGAAGCAAATGTAACCTGGACAAAATGTATACGGATTAGAGGCAAAGTACCCCCTCCACTGGCCTCCAGGATACTTTAAACTGCAGACTTCTCAGTATTGTAACAGATTAAACAATTCTGTATAACATGGAGTGAAAATACGATAGAGGAATTGTGCAGTAGCACATACACTCCATCAACACTCTATTTGTCCCTTACCAAATTCCCTCATGAGGAGGGAAAGAAAAAATACTGTCCCACCTGATCTGTTTTTCTCAAGTCTAGAGTGGATCTATTTTTTTGGCTAGGTAATCAGAGCTACATGGCAATTGTAGTAGATTTCTGAGGTTGAGAACCTGATATCCAGAAAACTTTATATTTTATTCAGGTTTAATAGCCTTAGGCCATACATCCAAGGACATTCAAGAATTGAAAATAACAACAAAAGTTAATTTAACTACTTTAATTGTGCAAGTTTTGCTGTAATTACTTAAAAGTAATCTCAATTTATGAACTTCTGAAATAGTTGAATATTTTAAAAGCCACTTTATGAAGAATTCTACTAGGCTGCAGCATATTTTAGACAGTAGAAAAAGACATGAGATAATGAATCAACCACTGAGAAAGAACAGTTGAACAAAGAACAGTTTTCTGGAGGTGTCCTAAGAAAATGACTAGGGATGGGCACAAATGACATTTTTGTCATGAACCATGAACTTAACCATGAACCCATATAAACTGGGAATTTGGTTTGTACCAATCCAGTTCATATTGGTTTGTGAGCCATTTAAAGTTTAAACCCCTGCTTCTGCTCCCCACAGCCTTTCACAGGGAGCAGAAAATAGAGGTTTCCAAACAGCTGAAAGGTGGGACCACCACTCAGGTGTTTGGTTTAAATGGCTCAGAGCCATTTAAACCCTGTTTTCTGTTCCCCTCCACTTTTCACTGTTTTTCATGAAGAACCACTAACTGCACCAAAATTTGTGGAAGTTCATGGCAGTTCTTCAGTTTGCGAACATTGTTTCATTAACCACAAACCAGCCAAATTCATTATGAGCTTTTGTTCATTAGCCAGTTTGTGCCGATCCCTAGAAATGACCCTTCATCTGAGCTGCGAGCAATGTGTTGCAGTGCACTATCATATAAAACTGCCTCACTTTGGAAACTGTCAGAGTGCAGAGATATTGGGGAAAAAATGCACTAGGGTATTTGATTCACACACAAAGTGGGAAATATTTCCTTTTGGTATCATTAAATAAAAGGTTCCAGTCCTGTTTAAGAAGTTTCTTAGAAAGTAATGCTCTTTTCCTCTCTGTTAAGAGGTTCATAGGCCTCTGTGGACTCAACTGAGTGATTATGTAATCTACAGTTCTGTTCCATAAGACCAGCAGCACTCATGGACTGATAATCAAGTGTAACCTGGGAGGTCTTCAGCATTAAGCAGTCTAACTTTGAAACTGATAATGGCTTTTCATATTGAAGTTGAGATATTTGAAAGGGCCATTTCAAGCTGTACAACTGAAGATGGTATACACAAGGGTAGAGCAAGGATTTTATGGGAAAAGGTTGTCTGAAGCTTGTAAAGTAGTTTCACTGGGCCTGAAAACTAAATTGGTGAACCATAAAGCATATGTGATAACACAAGTGTCTTGTGGGCTCTCAGAAGTGCTGGTATGTATTGAGCACCTTGGGTGAAGAAAAGTTTCCTTAGTGCTAACAAAAGTTAGTTCAGTTTTCGTATAGAGTAAACTGCTTGAATAGCTCTGGAATCCAGATTTATTGCACTTTCAGATTAATTGTGATTTTTCCCATTTATTTCATAACCTTCTCCCATATTTTTTCTTGCAAAAACCAATTTGTACTTCCTATTTCTGATACACAAGGAGCTATTTCTGATAAACAAGGAACTAAGGCAACAAATAAAATGTGATGAATTCTTTTCCAGAAACATTAAAATTCCCACCTATTTAAAATAAAGTTGTAACTTTACTATTTGCCTGTTCTCTTACAAATGCTGTGTTTTAGCTCATGGTAACCCCAGTCTATTCATTCTCATGAGCAACATTTTGTAAAAACAGGGAAACAATGATTACTGATCTGACCAGAGTTCACAACATCCTGCTTTTAGCACCAAGGATTATCTGTGGACACTTCTTTTGCTTCTTTTTGTGTACTTAATAAAGAATGAAGGAAACTTTTGGTATCCATATTTGATTATTCTAAAATTGATGACACTACCACAGCCAAACCTCAGATTCAGTGAGAGCTCGCAGGAACACAGCTCCTGAACCTTTCTGAGAGTTCCTTCTTCTGAGAGTTCCATCTCCTTGTCCGTTGAATAGTATGTGCAGCTGCATAACAATCCCTGGATGAGTTCCACCACCTATTCTTATACAAAATGACTGCTTACTACAGCAATCATCACAGCTGAAGTATTAACACTAAGCAGGGCTTTTTTTGTAGAAAAAGTCCAGCAGAAACTCATTTGCATATTATGCTACATACCCTTGATATGAAGCCAACTGGAACTGAGTTCCTGCTCAAAAAAAGCCCTGACCCTAACTATCACTTTATGATGGTGATAGTGATAATTATGGTGGCAGTGAGAGATACTGAGCATGGAATAAAGCAAAGTGGGCAAGATCAACTACTGCCTGTACATACGGTATGCATTCTCTGTAGTGGCCTCCACCCTAAAGAATGGTTTGCTAGAGGAAGGATCCTACACTTTTGGCTTTCCAAAAGCTATGTTAAACAGAACTGTTCAGGAAGACCTTTTTATGAAGTAGCTAGGATGGTATTATGACAGAATGATTTAGGGAGATGTTTCAATAAAAGAAATGGAACTGTGGACTATATTTTACTACTAATATGCATTGTTTGTTGTATGTTTCATCTTGCTGTTACTGTATTTTACTTCTACTTATGCAATACCATTTCTTGCACTGTTTAACCTGCCACATTTAATAACTAATCCCTGTTTCAGAATTCTGCAATCCTACTACTGTTACACTGTTTATTAGGTGACTCCTCATTCTATTGATTGTACTGAATTACATTATAGAATCTGCCTTGAGTCTCAGTGAGAAAGGTGGACTGTACATATATAAATAAAATAAGGACTAAGCAAGTGTAAAAGCTAATGTTTCTAACATTTTATAATACAAATGCATGAAAATACATAAATGCAATCAGTAAATAATAATAAATGTCGTTCAATTTCACAGGGACTATTTCACATGCGTAACAGATGGTTTTCTAATATCACAGTTGTGATTATGCTAGTGTTAATAAATCTTTCACATGGGGGATGCACAATATCCTTAATCTTAAATTATTCACATACGTTATTAAACAAGGACACCAAGTTATCTTTACATGTGATTCTGTATTATACAATATATTAACATATTCACCTTTAGACAAATGCATAGATGGAGACCTAGTCAGACCAATTACAGCAACCAATGAAAAGAACAGTGATTGTAACTACACCTTAGTTCACTTCCTTCAAAGTGAAGGCCACCTTCCACTTTTAGAAACGCAGCATGCCATGTAGCCTGTGGATTACAGGGAAGCTAACAACACTGAGGTCTCTGACTGTGAACACTGGATGCTTGAGAACCTCAGAGAAAGATGTATCATTGGTTAGTAGAAAATCACAGCATGCGAGGATGGGGAAAAAGTAAATGGGGAAAAAGAGACTGATAAAATGAAAAGGGTCAGCATTTGGTTTATTTTCAAGATCTTATTTTCGTATAAGTCACACTGAGTGTTATAAAATTCACTGTGTGCTAGAATATGGATTTAATCTTTCAGATAATAAAATATCACACTCCTGCATTCAGTGAACACTTCTGGGGTTTTAATGATACTTCCATAGGGGTGGACCCTAACTTATTTTCTGCTCATAGAAGCCTCTTTGGTGGACAACAGTTTTCACCAAGTGTGTTACTTAACAGATTTTTTGTCCTAAATTTGATGCTGAAGGGAAGTGGGGGTTTTTCTTGCTTCCCCACAGCATAATAGTGCATTTGTGCCCATAAGTGGTTCCCCTTGCCTTTCTCCAAACTCTCTCAAACATGCCTTGCTCCAAAATTTATGGAAAGATTGGAGCAAAGCTTGGGTAGCTGTTATAGATTGGAAAAGTTCAGATTTTCCTTTCACAGAGCAGCCATATTCCTAGGGTTGCCAATCCCCAGGTGGAGGCAGGGGATCCCCCGGTTTGGAGACCCTCCCTCCGCTTCAGGGTCATCAGAAAGCGGGGGGGAGGGGAGGGAAATGTCTGCTGGGAACGCTACTATTCCCTATGGAGATTTATGCCCATAGAAAATCATGGAGAATTGATCTGCGGGTATCTGGGGCTCTGGGGGGGGGCTGTTTTGGGGGGTAGATGCACCAAATTTTCAGTATAGCATTTAGTGCCTCTCCCCAAAATACCCCCCAAGTTTCAAAAAGATTGGACCTGGGGGTCCAGTTCTATGAGCTCCAAAAGAAGGTGCCCCTATCCTTCATTTCCTATGGAAGGAAGGAATTGAAAAAGTGTGCCGTCCCTTTAAATGTGATGGCCAGCACTCCCTTTGGAGTTCAATTATGCTTGTCACAGCCTTGATCTTGGCTCCACCTCAATGTCTCCTGGCTCCACCCCCAAAGTCTCCTGGCTCCACCCCCAAAGTCCCCAGTTTGGTGTAGTGGTTAAGTGTGCGGACTCTTATCTGGGAGAACCGGGTTTGATTCCCCACTCCTCCACTTGCACCTGCTGAGATGGCCTTGGGTCAGCCATAGCTCTGGCAGAGGTTGTCCTTGAAAGGGCAGCTGCTGTGAGAGCCCTCTCCAGCCCCACCCACCTCACAGGGTGTCTGTTGTGGGGGAGGAAGGTAAAGGAGATTGTGAGCCGCTCTGAGACTCTTTGGAGTGGAGGGCGGGATATAAATCCAATATCTTCTTCTTCTTCTTCTTCCCAGTTATTTCTTGAATTGGACTTGGCAACCCTACATATTCCCCCTTCAACAACAGACTCCCAACTTCCCCCAATACTGTTCCTCATAGACCATTCACTCCTAGGGACATGATTTGGAGACACAAAAGGCTTCTGGAAAGGGAAGGATTAGAGGAGAAAAGTTGATGAACACAGCTTTGCTCATGCTGGACAGGATTTTATTTATTTGTTTACTCCATTTTTAACCTACTTTTCTCCCCAGTAGAGACTCAAAGAATCTTGCATCATTCTCTTCTATTCTGCACTCACAACAACCCTATGAGGCAAATTAGGCTGAGAGTGTGCCATTGGCCCAAGGTCACCTAGCAAGCTTCCACTGTAGAGTGGGAATCTGAATAAAATCTAGGTCTCCCAGACTCTAGTCCATCACTCTAACTGCTACCTGTTGGGATATTTGCAAGATCACTATCTGATGTCATGAAAGAGTTAGCCTGTTTGTTTACGGTAATTGTTAGTTAGCTTTAGAACCAATGAGCTGTCCTAAACATAATTCCCACCAGCCAAAAAGGCCAATTCATAGTTGTGTGATGTTACCTGATACTTTGCACCCAGGGGTTTTTTCCTGCTCCCTTTGTTCTAAAATCAGTGTGGGTGTGTGTGATGCTAGAATCATCTTGGAACTAATAGTAACTAGATGTAGCTAGCTAATTAGGCTGTTTATTGTTTTTTATCCTTATCATATAACCTTTCCTAATTTTATTAGTAAACTTTCTTACAGCTAATTTACATGTATGTGCTGTATGGTTTCCTTTTACTCTGCTAAAATATCCAGCACTACTACTATGAATCCATATCATGATTAAGAACACAGTCATACATATGTGATGTACTTCGGACACTGAAATCACAATATAAATGAGAATCATGATTCATATTATTTATATCTCTGTACATCCCATGAATTCAGTATGTCTTTCAAAATCTTACAACTGCTGCCCTTCAAAATCTAAGAAATGCAACTATTTGATACACAATAAATTCCCAATAAATTCAGTGGAAATTCCTCCCAAGTAAATGTGCTTAGGAATGGTTTTCAAATATTCAATAAAAATGGCATTTCATGGATATAAACTATAGCTATTGAAAAGCAGAAAGGTAACATATAAATATAATATAACATAAACATAAATATAAACATATGTATTTAGTACATATATATTTTCTTAAATGACCATTTCCATTAGAGCTGTCAACCTCCAAGTGGTGGCTGAAGATCACCTGGGATTACAACTGAACTCCAAGTGACAGAGATAATTCACCCAGAGAAAATTGCAACTTTGGAAGGTGGACTTTATACCCCATTAGGGCACCTCCCCTTCCCAAACACCACCCTTCTCAGGCCCATTCCCAAAATCTCCAGGTATTTCCCAAGCTGAAGCTGGCAGCTCTCTTCTCCAATTTAAAACATCACTTCTCCCAGGAAGGTCTATTGTTAGGGTTGCCAGACATAGCTTGGCAAATGGTAGCAGATGGGGGAGGGGGGAACACCTGCGTATTTGGCTCAAACCCTATTTTTAAGTCATTGAGTTTTGGCCATGTGCTAGAGCATTGCTGCAAGTGTGAAGATCTCACTTCTAGGTTTCACTAGGTTATACCCTGCAACACTTCACCAGACAGTTCCCTCCTGTTACCCAGCTGAGCGGTGGTCAGCAGTGGTGGCAGGGATGGGGGGAATCTCCTGTTCTAAGTGGGAACATTGTAAGCTTCTATATTTTCTATTCCCCTCTGTCTACACTATATTCTGCAAAAGCCTGGACTTGGGTCCCGCCCCCCTCAAAGAAATTTATTGAAATTTGAAATAAAATCAGGTAGGGGGTACAAAAGGAAAAAGGGGTTAAATACCATTTATAAGCATTTCTACTAATATTGGAAACTGCAGCGAGTGCAGATGCAGCAGCTCGCCTGCTGACTGCATCACCTCGCCTGCTGACTGCATCACCTGTACAAGTAAGCATCTGGCTGGAACTTCGTGGCCTGCACTGGCTGCCCATAGAATACCAGGTCCATTTCAAGGTGTTAGTCTTGACTTTTAAAGCCTTGCGTGGCCTGGGAACAGAATACCTGCGGGACCGTCTCACCCCATATGTGCCCCGGAGATTGCTTCCTTTGGCTTCCCAAGATCTTCTGACCATCTCTGGCCCAAGAGATGCCTGCCTCACTTTCACCAGGGCCAGGGCCTTCTCGGTCCTGGCCCCAAGCTGATGGAATCAGCTCCCTATGGAGTTCAGGGGCCCTACCTGGCTTGTTAGCCTTTCGTAGGGCCTGTAAAGCAGAGCTGTTCTGCCAGGCCTCTGGATGAGGCGGTGGGCATCTACTTGTTAGATCAGTTGGCTTCCCCTGCAGTACCACACTGTGCTACCACACTACTGTACCATCCTACTATATCATTCTGTTGGACCATTCTGCTGTACTACTAACTTGCTATTGTAGTTGATTTTATTGTGATGTTATTTTAATTTATTGTGATTTTACTATTATCTATATTGATGTACTTTGCCATGAGCCCCCATGGGGGAATGGGCAGAAAATAATAATAATAATAATAATAATAATAATAATAATAATAATAATAATAATAATAATAATAATAATAATGTTATGTAACTCTATTATAGTCTATGATCTAAACTATCATAAAAATCTTAGTAAAATTGCATGAAACTCTAATATTAATTTTTAATGCTAATATATAATATATCCAATCTATGACTTGGGCTTTTGTGGTGGCTGCCTCATAATTGTGAACAGCCTTCTGGAAGAGTTCAGAAGGGATTCCACCACTGACAAAAATGCGCCTTCTCAAATATATATGTGTAATTTTTTTAAAAAATAAACAAACCTTACAATATATTTTATCATACATTAATAAACAGACACTTTAATGTGACATTAACACAATATGAATAGGAAAATAAAAACTAGTTTTAATGAAAATATAATTGAGAATTGATATGAAATAATAATCTGAGGTTATTATAACTTCATTGGTAAAGAAATAAGGAAGATGTTCAATTTACGTCAGAGCAAAAGATGGCTTCAAAGGGGTAATTGGAAATACATTTGGTAGACAGGACAAGGTATTTCACATTTTTAAAGATGATATTAAAACAGCTTATTAAATTGACTAATATTTTCATTCCATTGTATTTGTTGGTGATAATTTTATGAGTATTATATCAAATTAGAAAAGAATGGAGGAAAATCATTTTCTATTTAATACTAGGACCAAAAAAACTTGGTTGTCAAATAGTTGAAGCATGTCCAGGTATTTCCAGCACATTTTTTGGCTTGTTTATATATGGAATATGGCCAAACTAATAAAGCTGATTTCTATTATTAGGTTTGGGAAGATATCATGTTTAATACAGATGGAATTAGGTATCGCAAGGCATTTTTTGGTTTCAAAGCAATGCAGAATTTTTTTTAAACGGAAAAATTGCTAATTTTTGCTTAAAGGGCTGTGATTAGTGAATGTATTTCACAATGTAAATAGTAAGATTTTATAGGCATTGATTTCTCCATATATATATGTTGATATATGTATAGGCTTGCCAAGTCCCCCACAGCCTTTGGTGAGGGACTGTTTTTGTGTGCACATAGTGTGTACAGTGCAATGACATCACTCACAAGTGAAGTCATCTCACTGGTGACGTCGCATGCCAGCTGCTCTAGGAGCTTCCAGGAAAACTGGTTTTTCCATACGCTCTAGCAATTTGGCCAATTTATGGTACCATAGAGTTTGCCTCCCAAATTGCTTGAGTGTCTGGAAACAACCATAGAGTTTTCATGGAAGCTCCTAGAGCAGCCGGTGCACAATGTTGTCGGTGTGATGACGTCACTTGCAGGCTGGTGAGTTGGGAATCTCCAGAGCGGGAGAACCCCCACCCCACCTGGGAGCTTGGCAGCCCTATATATGTAAAAAACAAAAGAAAAAGGCTTAAAAGCTATGCGAAAAAATTTCCCAATAGCAGCTTCGAAGACTTGAGAAATAGGCATTTTCAGCCCCTATCAAATGTCTATGGCTGCTAGCCTTCAGACAGTGGCTGGAGATCTCCCAGAATTACAACTGATTTCCGGAGTATAGAGATCAGTTGCCTTGGAGAAAATGGCTCCTTCGGAGAGTAGGTTCTATGTCATTAAACCACATTGAGGTTCAAAAACCTGCCCTAATCAGGCTCCACTCCTAAATCTGCACAAATAGCTGGAAATTACAAATGCCTCATACCCCATGCATGCGCTGTGGCCTGCATCTGATGCCCATTTTGCAGTTTACACATTAGGTACACTAATTGGTTTAGTGGGGGAAATACTGATCTGGTTTGCTACCCAGGGGGAAAAAATCACACCAGACAGAATACCTAAACTAAAAACAAACAAACAAAAAAACCACCTAACAAATCAAGTTTTCATTGTAGATTGAATTATCGGGCATCTTTGTTAAGACTGAGTTTGTGGAAAATATCTATCTATCTATCTATCTATCTATCTATCTATCTATCTATCTATCTATCTATCTATCTATCTATCTATCTATCTGTCTGTCTGTCTGTCTGTCTGTCTGTCTGTCTGTCTGTCTGTCTGTCTGTCTGTCTGTCTGTCTGTCTGTCTATCTGAAGTATATCAAAGATTTACTGCCTGGGGATTTTATTTTTATGCCCAATAATCTAAAAAACTAGTCTGATCAATGGAAATTTTCCAACAATTTGGAGCTAGTCCTTAGAGACATTACTGTGTGATCATTACATCTGCATATCTCTAAACTATATCAGAATAGCAATCACAGTTACAAAGCAACCGCACTGTTTGATAAGTTGGCACAGCCCTAGGTATATTTTCAGGCACATACATAACTTAAATGATAATTGACTAGGGAAAAGACCCTGTTTGGAGAAATCTAACGACCAATTTAGAAGCCTTAAACTTTCAAAAACTCTCCCACCCACCCCCACCTCCGATATCAGTGCACACTGGTTGAAAAGCTAAAACCAAATTGTTTGCTTTCAGGGGAGATGACTAATAACAGGAGTGTCAAATGTCTAGCATGTGGGCCAGAATTGGCTCACCCAGAGCTTTAATCAGGCCTGCCAGACTCTTTTCTCCCCCTCCTCCCACTCATGTCCTCAGCCTGAGAAGCTCCAAGGCTGCCAAAGTTCCCTACTCTTTCTGCCTTGTCTTTGCTGGCTGCAGCAGGAACCAAAGCTGCAAAGAAAATGCAGAGTGGATTTTTATTAAGGTCTCTGTGCCCAGATAGACATTAATGGAAAATCCATTCCACATTTTCCTTGCAACTTCGTCTGTGCCTCAATGTGTTTCAATAGAGTGGAGACCAGTTTCATTTTTTATTGTTCCTATAGCCAGGCATGGAAAACCCATTCCACATTTAATGGAAAATCCATTCCACATTTTCTTTGCAACTTTTCCTGTGCTGTAATGTGTTACTTTGGAGTGGAGATAAGTTTCACTTTTGAAAGGCTGAAGCTCATGCTTCCTGGAGTTGTGTCCTTGCAAATGAAGGGTCGATGCTTTGAGCCAGCTTGCCTCTGTTCAATGGACCTGAAAACTGGTGCTTATTGAGTAGGGAACCCACAGCCAAAGGGGGATATTACACTGGAGAGCCATTGCCAATCTGAGTAGACCCTGTGAAGGGAAAAGCTTGCAGTGCCATTTCATTATTTTCACAGGCTCAGAGCATTTTTTTATCTTTAGTTTCTGCTGTGTGCTTTTTCTTGATGTTTTATTTGTAATACTGAATTGCCAAATCCCACGATCTCACCACTTTTCCATTTTAACAAAATATTGCAAGAGTTTTAAGCATGTTTATATTTTAAGTTAAAACATAATATCTTTAATTGTGTTTGTGTCCTTTATAAAGTTTATAACTCTGCTACCACACATTATGTTTTATTACAGAGATGGCCCAGCTCCACAAGGTCTAGGCTTCCCAACCCTCCCGCCCTGGCGGGGGACCCACGAATTTTCAGCCTCCTCCCCCACTCTTAAAAAATCTGGGGGCGGGGGGAGAGAGAACATACCTGTAGGCATCATGTTGTTTTACAGCTTGGGATCCATTTTTAAAATGTGTTCCTTTAAGGCTGCACAGGAAACAGGAACGACCCCTCCCTTTCTTTTCCTGTGCAGCCTTACTTTCGTTTTCACAGCGAGCAAATTCTGCTGGAAGAAGACCAAGTATGGTAAGTATTTATGTGTGTGTGTGTGAGAGAGAGAGAGGGAGGGGGCAGAGAGGGGGGATTCCCTGGTATGGAGGCCCTCCCCCCCTTTAGAAAGCGTGGGGGGCAGGGAAATGTCTAGTAGGCACGCTATTATTCCCTATGGAGAACGATTCCCATAGAGAATAATAGGGAATTGATCCATGGGTATTGGGGGTTCTGGGGGGGCTATTTTTTGAGGTAGAGGCACCAGATTTTTAGTATAGCAGCTAGTGCCTCTCCCCAAAATACCCCCCAAGTTTCAAAAATATTGGACCAGAGGGTCCAATTCTATGAGCCCCAAAAGATGGTGCCTCTATCCTTAATTATTTCCTATGGAAGAAAGGCATTTAAAAAGGCGTGCTGTCCCTTTAAATGTGATGGCTAGAACTCCCTTGGAGTTCAATTATGCTTGTCACATCCTTGTTCCTGGCTCCACCCCCAATGTTTCCTGGCCCCACCCCCAAAGTCCCCTGGCTCCGCCCCCAAAGTCCCCAGATTTTTCTTTAATTGGACTTGGCAACCCTAACAAGGTCCCATGGTATGATTGATAGTGGTCAGTTCTATACTTTCAAATTTTACAGAAAGGGAGTTCTTGGCTATACCATTCTTTGAAAGACAGTGACACTCAAGATATTTCTGTGCTCAAATCCAACACAATGTTTTAAGTCAGGACTGTAGCTATATCTTCACTTGCAGGGCTTGCCACATTTTTGATGGGCCTTTAAAAAGCGACAGCAAAGTCAGTGGGTTCCACATAACCAACAGATAGAACTCTGATATCAAGTCTTATTCTGTTTTTGTATTTTAGCATTTATGCATTGTTGGCATCAGTTTTCAAGCACTGAAACCAAATTATTAAATTTCTAAAATGCATGGAATAAACAGCTTTATAAAGTTTACAGAGCCTAGCCAGAGTTGGTGTATTCTGGATTTCCTTTTACAAATCTGGTTGCTAATCTCCAACTGGGATCTGGAATTCTCCCAGAATTACAAGCAATCTCCACAGTACAGAGATGAGTTCTCTTTGGAAAAAGCACCACTTTGGAGGGTTGGATTCTATGGCATCAGATCCATGTTGAGCTTCCTCCCCTCTCCAAACTCCACTCTCCCCAGCCTCTGCCTCAAAATTTCAAGAAGTTTACCAAATTACAGTTCACAAACCTACTGGCAATGCATTCCACAAGGAAAAAGGAACAATTATTTTACCAAGTGCTGCCCTTGTTGGAATGCTGGGATCATAAAAGGAATTATAAGGAAGACCTGAGTTGGTAAGAGGGCCTAACCAGAGACAGGCAATTCCCCCGGGGATTTAATTAAGCACTTGAACTGAACCCAGAATCACAGAGTAGATTAGGGCAATTTTTCAAGACTTTAAATGTTATATGTGCACCACCTTCAAGAAGCATGTTATATGTGCACCACCTAGGGTTGACAAACTTCAGTCTCCAGTGTTTAGGGTTCCAATTTGCTGGTCACCAGTTGGCTGGCAGGGGAAACCCCACCCCAAACAAGATCCCTGATGAGATGACATCACTTGGAAGTGACATCATCAGGTTGTCGATACTGTGCAATTATACTGTGGGTTTTGGGCAAACTCTATCGTTTTGTAGCAAAAACCACAGAATTTTTACTCAAAACCTAGAACATGTAATGTCAATAACATGATGACATAATTTCCAAGTGATGTCATCATGCCATGTGCACAACACATACAGCGCAAAAAAACTCCTTGACCAAATCCAGGATTCCCCCTTCCTCCACAAGCAATGAGGCAGGTTCTGGCAACCCTAGCACCCTGAAGGTACTAGTCCAATCTGGAAGCATAGCTCTGAATGACAAGAAGCAAAAGAAGTGACACACTGATTTCCCACTCACCCTACGCTGCTCTGACATTCCTCTTTTCAGCGTGACATCCTTCTGATTTTCCACTATCTGCCCTGGGGCTTCAGCTTGCATCGGCGTTTTTTGCGTGGTAAACAGAAACCGCTAAAAAACAGTTTCTTGTTGCTGCGCAAAAATCCCGAGGCAAGTTGAAGCCCCAGGGCAGATAGTGGGAAATTGGAAGGATGCCACACTGAAAAGAGGAACGTCAGAGCGGCGTAGGTGAGTGGGAAATAAGTCACAGTTTTTGTATCAGATACGATCAAAAGAAAGCCCTGTTGGGAACAGTACCAACCTGCTCCTTGAAGGTAAGACTGAATCCAAGACGATTTCAAAACGATGTCAAAACTTACTTAGAAATCGACAAGTGTCTTCCACCTATTCCAGCAAATCAGTCCCCTTCTTCAAAAGTTGTTTGCATAGTAAAATAGAGAGTAAAGAGTAAACCAGAACCTTTGGTTTCCCCCTATTAGTCTGAAGAACTTGATTGATAGCAGATGGTTACATTCAACAAATCTGTGAGTAAATTTGCCCCAGTAAGATCACAAAAGTGTGGAATTAAAAACCATTTATTTTGACTGCTCTGTGTGTGTGTGTGTGTGTGAGAGAGAGAGAGAGAGAGAGAGAGAATGTGAGGCTGCTGGGGATAAGGTAATGAAGTCTGTATTCAGGAGAACTTCAATGCTGTATTTTATTTATTTATCTCCTGACTCCACCCCCAAAGTCCCCAGATATTTTCTGAGTTAAACCTGGCAACCCTGATTAATGAATACCTTTCTTAACCAATAACTTCCTTCAGCTATTGTTCCAGACAGCCTGCCAAATTCACAATCACAGTAGATAAAGGAGTATCTCCCCCACTCCCATAACTTAAAATATGGCTCTTAAAAATATGACCAGGAGGCTGGGGAAATTTTAAGTGGCAGATCAAGGTGGGTGGAGTTCAGAGTGTTACTTCTTTCCAGGCTATCAGTTGCTGTCATTTTTTTTTAAATCTAGAACATATCCTATTCTAAAAATAAACCCTGGCTATGGCTCAACTTTAAGCTGGAACTGAAAACTACATTCAGGCAGCAAAAGACTATTCATGATAAAGAAAAAGTGTGAGGAATGAGGTGCTACAGAAATGGCAGCAAGATCAGCAGCCATGACCTTTTTAAAAAACACAGAATGAGCACACACTGGACTTGTCAACAGCACAACAAGCACATGTTGACTTGTCATCAACTCCTTTTCAATTATGTAAGATACTCTGTTTCCCTTGGATGGTGCCAGCAAGTATGTGTGTTCTACTCTGGGGCTAATGGGATCTCTTAAGATTAATACTAGTTACATAGCAAACTAGGATTCTTGCTATACTGTGTTTACAGTTATGGAGATTAAGTCAGTTCTGCTTTCCAAATTAAACAAAATTGCCTGCAGCAGACAAAATTTAATACCATAAGCCTATGCCAGTGGAGAGATCAGGGCAGCATCATATTGATTATGTTTGCTACGAAACTTTTGGTTAAAAAAAATAAGGCATACACATAACAAATGTAGAAAACTGTTGTATATTATGCATGCTTATGTAGTAAATGAACTACTTCAAAGCAAGACATGTATTAAAAACTCATGAGTGTTTTAGGACAATATTTCAGTTAAATGTCTGAGATAATTTCTTAATTAGTTTGCTTATACACAGAGAAACAGCATCATGTACTTTTGGCTACCGAAAAAATATATATACCAATAAATATAGCATTTTATAAAGACCAGGGGTGGAATTCCAGAAGGAGCTCTTTTACATATTAGACCACACACCCCTGATGTAGCCAATCTTCAGAGATTACAAGGCTCTTTTTTATAAACTCTTGGAGGATTGGCTACATCAGGGCTGTGTGGCCTAATATGCAAAGGAGCACCTGCTAGAATTCCACCCCTGATAAAGACAATAAAAATGTTGGAAATTACAGATTATTGATACATGTTAATAATCTATTAAAATCCTTTGACAATTACACTCCCCTTCTTTGCTTCCATGATTCACAAGAAGCATTGTGATCCACCAAGACACACTAAAAATGTCTAAAAGAAGCCTAGATGAAAAAAGGGGTTTTCCCCTCAATATAAAGACTTTTCTTCAAAAAATTGTTCAATTTCTTCTTCCTGATTTACATACTAGTTTTTCATAGTACACTCACTTCAGCCACAGAACAGAGGCACCTTTAAAACAACCAGGTTTTATTCTAGGTGTAAGATATCTATAAATGCATATGAACATGAAAGCTTGAACCTACAATAAAATTTGTTGCTTCAGACCAACATGGCTACTCATCTGAATTAATTCAGGTATCACCAACAAAATCTGTTTCTATAAAGTGCTTGTTTGGGGTTTTTGGTTTCTTTTGATGAGAAAGTGATTGGTTTGTTCTCAGGTTCTTCTAATCCACCATCCTCTGAGTTTAGTAATGCCAGCCTCCAGGTGGGATGGTGAGATCCCCTGGAATTACAGCTCATCCCAAGACTATAGAGATCAGTGTTCCTGGATAAAATGGATGCTTTGGGTGGACCCTATGGCCTTGTATCCCACTGCGGTCTTGTCCTTCCTCTCTCCAAATCATCAAGAATCTCTCAACCTGGATCTGGCTATCCTACCCAACCCTCCATCCCCTGCCGGTGGCTAGGGGACAACTGGAAACCCTATCTGACCCTTATGTCAGACTGAACATTTCTTGGTTTAGTCTAGATTTGTACATAATAAATCACAGTTTGTTAACTTGTCAGTTCAGATGTCACACTGACCTACTGTTCTTTCTAGTAAGTCTTCGGTTTCAACACTACATGCAAGTACAGAAGGAAAAGGGGGATAAGGACAAGAAATGACCTTGAATAAATCAGACTTGTTCTCATCACAAACAAATTAGAGTTTGTTAGGGCTGCCAATCCCCAGGTGGGGCAAGAAAAAAAGTCCAAAGGTCATCCACATCAAGCCAGCCTCCAATCTAGAAATTCAGTTTTATATAGCAATATATTTGTTGAAAAATACGGTGTTATACAAAGTGCAACAGGAAACCACTCCCGAATAGACCATTCATGTACTTATAGTCTACAGTTGGTTTTTTAAAGCTGGGATCTCGGGAAGTGGTGTGGTGAGCCGCGAAAATAGAGTCCAATGCTCCAATTCTTCTTTTAGCCAGAGTAATGATTGAATGCAGCAAGGTTGCAACAGGGATGCATCTAATGCCCTGTTTCACATGAGGCTTCAACGAGCTGCATAAATAGAAGTTTAAAATCCCTGGTACATTGGCAATACAAAAATGTGATAATACAAGGCATAATTATTATAAACACCTTCAAAACAAACTGAAAAAAATCATTTTTTCTGTTTCAAAGTCTTTCATATTAGTAGAATTACATTTTGCTCTTATTAGTTGAGAAACAGGTAAAATAGGATTTACAAACAGTTCAAATCATGAGGATATTTGGATCACACTTTGAACACAGCCTGTAAACGGGTCAACAACCTGCCTCATTCAACTATGTTGACTAAAAATAACCAGAGGGAAACTGGGGAGTTGAGAGTGGAAAAAAGATTGACCTGCACATTCCAATTCTCCCCACTGCCCTATCCCATTCAAAATAACCTTAGGAAATTTTGGTTCCTAGTAAAAGATCTGCCTGGGTGTAGTAACTTTCCAAAAATAGGATATCATAGAACTAGAAATTTATCAGACCATTTGGTGAGATCTGACTTTAACAAAATATCACTTCCAACCTATACGAGTGGGGAACCATAAGTGCGGAATTTGTTCCACTTGCCCATTGTCTTTAAAATTAAGGGAGTTTCAACACCCTAAATCGGGATTCAAAATAAAATTGAAAGACACTACAACCTGTTCTACTAAATGCTGTGTGTACATTATTTTATGTCCTTGTTCAAAAATATATTGCGGAAGCACAAGAGTTGCAGTCTGTACTTGTATTTTGGAACATAAATCTTGCATAATTTTTTTTATTTCTGAGGCTCCCCTTGTGGAACATTTCTGATTATTAAAACATGACCTCAATGACTTAAGATTTTTTGTCCTGGAAAAGTTTCTCGCTTGGCTTCATGGAAAAGTAGACACGAATAAATGCCTGTTAAAGCGGGAAATACGTTGGATTTTTAAACTCGACTCTCTGATGCCCAGTGGGTTAAATAGTGACTGGGACTTGTGCTTTTTGTAAAAGAATTCTCGTTTACCATGTATCAGGTTTGCCACTGTAGATTTTTTTCTCTGTTACTTTAAGAAAAGTTGTAATTGACAACACCTGTTGTTTATAAGTGCATTATGGTCTATCACTTTATGCCATTGTCTAGCTGCAGAATGTAGGAGAGTTGGTCTCCCATATGAATTGTTTCAGTTTGTTTTGAAGGTATGTATAATAATTATGCCTTGTATTATCAAATTTTTGTATTGCCAATATACCAGTGATTTTAAACTTCTATTTATGCAGCTCGTTGAAGCCTCATGTGAAACAGGGCATTAGGTGCATCCCTGTTGCGATCTTGTGCCTTGCTGTATTCAATCTTTACTCTGGCTAAAAGAAGACTTGGAACATTGGACTCTATTTTCAGCTCACCACACTACTTCCCAAGATCCCAGCTTTAAAGAACAGACTGTGGACTATAAGTACATGAATGGTCTATTCAGGTGCGGTTTCCTGTTGCACTTTGTATAACACCGTATTTTTCTACAAATATATTGCTATATAAAACTTTGAATTTCTAGATTGGAGGCTGGTTTGACGTGGATGCCCTTTGGGCTTTTTTTCTTTCTCTATATTTTCACATTACTCTTTTTGGTTTCTGAATCCCCAGGTGGGGACAGGGAATCCCCTTTTTGGAGGCCCTCCCCCCACTTCAGGGTAATTAGAAAGTGGGGGAGGGAGAGGGAAATGTCTGCTGGGCACTCAATTATTCCGTATGGAGATCAATTCCCATAGGGTAAAATTGAGAACTGATCCACGGGTATCTGGGGCTCTAGAGGAATTGTTTTTTGAGGTTGAGGCACCATATTTTCAGCATAGCATTCAGTGCCTCTCCCCAAAATAGTTTTCAAAAGACTGGACTGGGGTGGGGTCCAATTCTATGAGCCCCCAAAGAAGGTGCCCCTATCCTTCATTATTCCAAATGGAGGGAAGGCATTTAAAAGGAGTATGGTCCCTTTAAATGTGATGGCCAGAGCTCCCCTTGCAGTTCAGTTGTGCTTGCCACACCCTTACTCCTGGCTCCACCCCAAAAGTCTCTTGGCTCCATCCCCAAAGTCCCCAGATATTTCTTGAGTCACACTTGGCAACCCTAGCTATTGTTCATAATACGTAAATTCTCTCTCTCTCTCACACACACAAAGGTTGAATTCAATTCAAAATGTCTGTGTAAATTTTCTGCTCCAAAAGCACTTATTTTGGAAGGGGTGTTGAAAGACCTGAGTCAGATTGAGGTGACAAGAGAGTAGGTCCTACAACTGATAGACAAATAAAAAACTAATAAGTCACCAGGTCCAGATGGCATACATCCAAGAGTTCTGAAAGAACTCAAAGTTGAAGTTGTAGAACTTCTGACAAAAATATGTAATCTTTCATTGAAATCTGCCTCTGTTCCTGAGGACTGGAAGGTAGCAAATGTCACCCCCATCTTTAAAAAGGGTTCCAGAGGAGATCCGGGAAATTACAGGCCAGTCAGTCTGACTTTAATACCGGGAAGTTGGTAGAAAGCATTATCAAGGACAGAATGAGTAGGCACATTGATGAACACGAGTTATTGAGGAAGACTCAGGATGGGTTCTGTAAGGGAAGATCTTGCCTCACTAACCTGTTACATTTCTTTGAGGGGGTGAACAAACATGTGGACAAAGGAGACCCAATAGATGTTGTATACCTTGACTTCCAGAAAGCTTTTGATAAAGTTCCTCATCCAAGGCTCCTTAGTAAGCTCGAGAGTCATGGAGTAAAAGGACAGGTCCTCTTGTGGATCAAAAACTGGCTAATTAATAGGAAGCAGAGAGTGAGTATAAATCAGCAGTCTTTGCAGTGGAGGACGGTAAGCAGTTGGGTGCCGCAGGGCTCAGTACTGGGTCCCATGCTCTTTAACTTGTTCATTAATGATTTGGAGTTGGGAGTGAGCAGTGAAGTGGCCATGTTTGCAGATGACACTAAATTGTTCAGGGTGGTAACCAGAGAGGATTGTGAATCACTCCAAAGGGATCTGTTGAGGCTGGGTGAGTGGGCATCAATGTGGCAGATGAGGTTCAATGTGGCCAAGTGCAAAGTAATGCACATTGGGGCCAAAAAATCCCAGCTACAAATACAAGTTGACGGGGTGTGAACTGGCAGAGACTGACCAAGAGAGAGATCTTGGGGTCGTGGTAGGTAACTCACTGAAAATGTCAAGACAGTGTGCGATTGCAATAAAAAAAGGCCAACACCATGCTGGGAATTATTAGGAAGGGAACTGAAAACAAATCAGCAAGTATCATAATGCCCCTGTATAAATCAATGGTGCGGTCTCATTTGGAATACTGTGTGCAATTCTGGTCACCACACCTCAAAAAGGATATTATAGCATTGGAAAAAGTGCAGAAAAGGGCAACTAGAATAATTAAAAGGTTGAAACACTTCCCCTATGAAGAAAGGTTAAAACGCTTGGGGCTCTTTAGTTTGGAGAAACGTTGACTGCGGGGTGACATGATAGAGGTTTACAAGTTTATGCATGGGATGGAGAAAGTAGAGAAAGAAGTCCTTTTTTCCCTTTCTCACAATACAAGAACTCGTGGGCATTCAATGAAATTGCTGAGCAGTCAGGTTAAAATGGATAGAAGGAAGTGCTTCTTCACCCAAAGGGTGATTAACATGTGGCATTCAATGCCACAGGAGGTGGTAGCAGCTACAAGCATAGCCAGCTTCACGAGGGGGTTAGATAATAATATGGAGCAGAGGCCCATCAGTGGCTATTAGCCACAGTGTGTGTGTGTGTGTGTATTTATATTGGCCACTGTGTGATACAGAGTGTTGGACTGGATGGGCCACTGGCCTGATCCAACATGGCTTCTCTTATGTTATGAAGATTTGCTGCCTGTTAGTCCATACCTGCTTGCTGTCACATTCTAAATTACCAGAAATTTCCAAAAACTCTTCAAGGGCAGCATAGAACAGATTGTATTATAATAATATAACTTGAAATTGACAAAAATACACATAACTATGTCCTGTCACATTTAGGCTTTCTTGAGAGCTTGAATGATTTGCCAAGGCTCCTTTTTCTTTATGCCCCACCCAGAGACAGGACCTTTTCTATTGTAGTTTCTGATGCAGGTAATGTTCTTCTTAAAACTATTTGCTTGGCGCTTGACATTGTTGTACTTTCATGCACCAGGATAAAGCATTTTAATTATCCAGAAATTCAGCCAATTTTGTAGAGTCCTTCAGTGGTATTATTATTATTATTGTGGTATTATTTTCCTTTCCCCACCCCTCTGTCTGAGTATTGAGTACTCTGTTTTATTGGTTTTAGTGGCTGGGCCTTCCGTTCCCTTTCTACAAGACTTTAGGTATTTCATTTTTAAAATGTGCTTTTGCTTTTTATCTTCTTGTTAGTCACTCCAGGAAATTACATCGGGGGGGGGGGGGGGAGTTGCCCAAAAATTCTTCAAATGAATAGTTTATTTATGGGCTCTAATCTGTTTTCTATCAAAAGGGAGTTTCTTGATTCAAAGACAGTGCTGTTTGCTTATCCATTCTATCTTGGAAGAAGAAATATGATATTATAATTGCCAGGAATTCCATAATCCCCATTGTATTATTTGGAGATTTTATTTTTCAGTATTTCAAGATGTCTGTGGTCAGCAGGATAATGAAGGATATTGCAGGCTCTCTGGAGACAATTTCAAGCATAATGTCCAATGACCTGTTTAATTATTAAGAGAAAATGCGAGAGGGTGTATACAGTGAGATCCTTTAGAAAGACACAGTGAAACTCAGGGCTTTCTTTGTAGAAAAAGCCCAGCAGGAACTCATTTGTATATTAGGTCACATCCCCTGACATCACCATTGTTTCACATAGGGCTTTTTGTAGAAAAAACTCAGCAGGACCTCATTTGCATATTAGGCCACACCCCCTGACAACAAGCCAGCTGGAACTGCATTCCTGTGTGTTTCTGCTAAAAAAAAAAGCCCTGGTGAAACTTATATAGGCACCAAATATTGCCTTGTTAAGTTAGCCCTGAAACATCTTCTGCTAGACTTATGCAAGTAGAATATTGAAATTCTACATCAAGAGCCTCTGTTTTTTTTCTTGCCACTAAGCTTGCATGACAATTGTCTCTTCAGACTGCCATGAAAGGCTATACTGGCAAAAACAAATGAAGGAAAGAAAATTAAATGATAAAATGCCCAGAGCAAAATTGTATATACCTCATATGATGTATTCCTACTTGCAATGTTGCAAATTTTAATTAGCCTAGAACTAAAATGAACAGTATGTAAAGATGTGTTTACAGCAGTTCCTGGTTATAGTCATAGGGATTTAGATCACTCACTTTAGAAAAGACTTACAAAATATTTCAAGCCAATAAAAAGTCTTTTGTTGTATGTTTTCTTTCCAGTTTTCCTGGGAAATACACAACAGATCAGCTAAGTTACATTGCAAGCAGCTACATACTTTCAAGGTTCTTCATATTTATTTACTTCTTGCCTAATTAGAATTATAAGATAGATAACAACATAGATATTAACTATATTATTAATAAAGTTAATAGTAACTAACTATAATGACAATAATAAAGGTGACAGGTGGCCAAAGCTGGCCAGAAAGTATCTGTGTATATTGAGTTGCTGTCAAGAAGATGACTACCCACTAAGGACAAGTTTCACTTTAACAATGAAAATAGGGAACTGTAAACCTATTTTATAAGCAATTCAGTTCAAGGCTTGATTTATCCCAGACACAGAACATATAAAGACAATCTTGATTCAAGCAAATATTTACTGTGAATTGCATCATGTTTAAACCAGATCAGCTCACCCTATGTATGCCACAGCAGGAATAAATAGCCCAGAATTACGGTATGCAGTGCTGGTGACCTTATTTAAACAAGACCCGTGACAAAGGCCATGTCAGTGAGATGCTCACTAACTCCTTTGTTGATGTGTAGGCTCACTTAACCATTCCATTTGGTCACTCAAAATTTATTTATTCTGTGCACAGTACTTGGGGACAGGGTACAACAGGAATAACAGAACTGAACAGGGTCCTTTTGCTAATTTCTAATAAAGCCTTTCCTTATTCATTTTGAAGCAACTTGCTACAGAGGGTATAAAGGAGTCTGTGCAGAGTATTGTCCAAGGTGAGATGATGTTGCATTTAGGGTATATTTATAAAGGCACTGGAAACAAGAAATATGATACCCTATACTTCCATCCTATACAGGATTCCCTACAGAACTTTTAGGGGGGGGGGGAAGCAACAGAAAATCACACACAAACTTAGTAGCAACAGACCAGTAAACAAACAAACCTCCATACAACCAGCAACATAAAATTAGCATCAAATCATTATCAAAACCAGGAAACTGTCCTTTTTAACAATCCTTTTTAAAAGTTTTATTTCCAATAGCTGGCAAAACATTAAGGAAAAGAACATTCCAGAACGGCATCACTCAACTCTCTCCTGGAACCATTCACACATCTCAAATGGTAGAAAAACATCAAGAAATAACTCTGATGATGACACTAGTTTAGTGGTAAGTCCATGTACAACAAAACAGCTTTTAAAGACATTTTGGTCCCATTCAGCCAAGGGCCATAAGCATCAAACCCCAAAAATTGCCTCAAATAAGGCAGGAAAGCTGGCATCTCCAGTGAACCTGAATTTGTAAGAAAAGTGCAACCCCATCAAATGTAAGTTCTTTATCTAATTGTGAAAGCATATTACAGGACAGTGTGTATTATAAAACCCCAACACCTTATTTTTTTAAGTAGCTTGCAGGAATGTGAGTGATTTTGAGTAAAGGAACAACAGCAGAAAGGAATGCTTAACTCTTTCCTTACCCAGGTTTTTTTTTTTTTTGCTAAACCCCCACCCAAAGTTTGTGTACACAAGAGATTAAAACAAATCTTTACTTTTCAACCACTGGGATAATAGCCTCTATCATACGGAACAAAACATTCTATATTTCCACCTTTATTCATATTTCCACCTCTATTCAAACGTCAATTCCTCTCCTCTGCTTGGAGCAAAATATTCCATAGATCCATCTCTATTCAAAAACAAATTCCTCCCTTTGCTTTTCTTTGAAAAATGGTAAACCCATCATGTAACCACATATACATGCTTGCAGATTGTTGGGAAATGGCAATATTTTACATCATAGATATTTATTTAAAGTCACTCTATAGGAAAAGGAAAAACATCTAAAGGGTTCTGGAATATAATGCTAAGGACTTCTGTCACAGTCTCTATGTTTTCTGAAGGATTTTTATTTTTTCGTATTTAGGTTTTTATCACAAACCTCTATTTTGATTCTTCCTCATATGTACCAGATAACCCCAATTTCTTCTTCTTCCTCTTCTTTCTGCTAGCATCATAATTAAAGCTATACAGAATATCATTTTCAGTGTGATACCTCTAAGGTTGCCAATCCCCAGGTGGGGGCGGGGGATCCCCCAGTTTGGAGGCCCTCCCCCCACTTCAGGGTCGTCAGAAAGCAGGGGGAGGGGAGGGAAATGTCTGCTGGGAACTCTATTATTCCCTATGGAGATTTATTCCCATAGAAAATCCTGGAGAATTGATCTGCGGGTATCTAGGGCTCTGGGGGGGCTGATTTTTGGGGTAGTATAGCATCTAGTGCCTCTCCCCAAAATACCCCCCAAGTTTCAAAAAGATTGGACCAGGGGGTCCAATTCTATGAGCCCCAAAAGAAGGTGCCCCTATCCTTCATTATTTCCTGTGGAAGGAAGGAATTGAAAAGGTGTGCCGTCCCTTTAAATGTGAGGGCCAGAACTCCCTTTGGAGTTCAATTATGCTTGTCACAGCCTTGCTCTTGGCTCCACCCCTAATGTTTCCTGGCTCCACCCCCAAAGTCTCCTGGCTTCACCCCCAAAGTCCCCAGATATTTATTGAATTGGACTTGGCAACCCTAGATACCTCTGTCAAGTGACTCTCACTAATTAAATGACTGGACCCAGCCTTGCAGAAAAAAAGTGATGGCACCATGAAAAAAGCCTCTTCTTATAGTATTTATTAAATATTTTTCTGTTTACTATAATGTGATGGAAAATGTGTTTCAAAGCACTGTTGCAAGATATAACCTACCAAGGAAAAAAGCTAATTTAAGACAGAAACATTACTTTAAGTTATCATTCATTTTTGTACTATAGACAAGCAACGATAAATTATAAATGAGAGAATTAATGTACATTCTGTTTTATATCCATTCATACTAATAAAAATTAAGTTTGGAAATGTAATAATGGCAAAAAAGAAAGAATAATGGAAGGCTAACCAGTTTCTTTCAAAAGTTAATCAGTTGGCTTTTAAAAGATCAGTATAATTTATACAGAGGAAGAAATCTCAACCATATTTAAGTCTCACTAGGTTTCATTCCTTTATAATAAAACCTTGATTATTGGACAGGTTTGATTTCTGACCAGGATACTGTAGCTTCATTAGAGCAAGCAATTATTTTTAAACCTACTTTTGTCCTGTCCAATCAGAATTATTTAAAGGGAAAAAGTTATTGGAGTTGGATATGCAAACGAGTAGACAGAAAATGGTGAATCAATGGGAACACTCTTGTAAATCTACAAATTAATTGAAAGTGTAAGAACCATTATCTTCTTTTAGTTCTTTACTTTTCAGGACTCCTATGATCAGATGATCTTGAGCAATGTCTAAAAGAATAATACATTATTTACTAAAGGAAAATATGCACCAAAGCTTAAAGCCATTTCATCTTTATTGGTGAGGGCAGGTTTGTATATTGCCACAAACTGGAAGAAGGATAAACCTCCATCTTTAACATTGTGGAAGGTTAAAACTTGGTATATTATCGTTATGGAGAAGATCTCTTTAATGGTTAACCCTACAGATTCAGATTTTAAGTTATCTCACTTTTTTGACAAGTAGATATCTCTTATTTCTTATTTGGAGGGAATTAAACGTCATAGTGGTGGGAGAGCCCTTCCAAATATTGGTTCCTTTTTGCACGATTGTGACCATAATGTCTGAAGGCCAGCCAGGGACACGTTGGGGGGGGGGGGGAAGGTAGGGGTGCCTGTCACTAATAACACAGGTCGAGATGCAGGACAGGAACCCGGAAGTGACCGACAGGCTGCTTCAGCGTGCCGCTGCGCCGCCCCCCTGGGCCCCACAACGATGGGACTGATGCCACAGGGACGGGCTCGAAACACTCTATAACCCCTCAAAAGAACAGCAGTCTAGCTCGCTTCCCCCGAGCCCTGCCGCCATAAGCCTCAAGGGGGCTCATTTTGCGGCATCTCCCGGCGGGAGGGTGGCACCCGCACGGGACACATATAAAATGAAAGAGGGGGCGCAGGGCTATCAGAAACAGCCGGCGGAGGGAGTCACAAGACCACCTCACTGGGGGATCCACACCCCGAAAGTGATGAAGGTGGCGCAGACAGAGCCAACAGAGCCAACAGGACAAAATAAATAAGCTGCATTATGCAGCACAGTTGAGAAAGTGCCTTATCCCATATACTGATGAAGTAAATACAGGATCTGAGAACAAAATTGCACCAGAAGACACAAACACAAAGCTCCCTTACACTGAATCAGTGCTTGGGTCCACCAAAGTCAGTATTATCTACTCCAGTCACAAACACAAAGCTCCCTTACACTGAATCAGTGCTTGGGTCCACCAAAGTCAGTATTGTCACATAAGAACATAAGAGAAGCCCTGTTGGATAAGGCCAGTGGCCCATCCAGTCCAACACTCTGCGTCACATAAGAACATAAGAGAAGCCCTGTTGCATCAGGCCAGTGGCCCCTCCAGTCCAACACTCTGTGTAACATAAGAATATAAGAGAAGCCCTGTTGCATCAGGCCAGTGGCCCCTCCAGTCCAACACTCTGTGTAACATAAGAATATAAGAGAAGCCCTGTTGCATCAGGCCAGTGGCCCCTCCAGTCCAACACTCTGTGCCACATAAAAATATAAGAGAAGCCCTGTTGCATCAGACCAATGGCCCCTCCAGTCCAACACTCTGTGCCACATAAAAATATAAGAGAAGCCCTGTTGCATCAGACCAATGGCTCATCCAGCCCACCACTCTGGTCACATAAGAACATAAGAGAAGCCCTGTTGCATCAGACCAATGGCTCACCCAGTCCACCACTCTGGTCACATAAGAACATAAGAGAAGCCCTGTTAGATCAGGCCAGTGGCCCCTCCAGTCCAACACTCTGTGTCACATAAGAACATAAGAGAAGCCCTGTTGGATCAGGCCAGTGGCCCCTCCAGTCCAACACTCTGTGTCACATAAGAACATAAGGAGGGAAGGAAGGGAGGAGGGAGGGAAGGGAAGGGAGGAAGGAAGGAAGGAAGGAAGGAAGGAAGGAAGGAAGGAAGGAAGGAAGGAAGGAAGGAAGGAAGGAAGGAAGGAAGGAAGGAAGGAAGGGGGGAGGGAGGGAAGGAAGGAAGGAAGGAAGAAAGGAAGGAAGGGAGGAGGGAGGGAAGGAAGGAAGGGAAGGGACTGAGGGAAGGAAGGAAGGAAGGAAGGAAGGAAGGAAGGAAGGAAGGAAGGAAGGAAGGGAGGAGGGAGGGAAGGAAGGGAAGGGAGTGAGGGAAGGAAGGAAGGAAGGAAGGAAGGAAGGAAGGAAGGAAGGAAGGAAGAAAGGAAGGAAGGGAGGAGGGAGGGAAGAAAGGAAGGCCGCCCCCCGCCCCCCCGCTTTTGGCTCCCTTACCTGCTTCCAGGGCGGCGGAGACTCCACCGGCGGCGGCGGCGAGTCCTGCGGCGGCGGCCTCTCCTACGCTTCGCTGGCCTCCGCCGGGCCCCGCGCGCGGGCGGGGAAGGCGGCGAGGGAGGGAGGGAGCTGCCGGCGCTGGCCTCTGGAGGCCTCCAGGGACCAGCGCCGGGCCTCTCCACTACCGGCGCTGGCCTCTGGAGGCCTCCAGGGACCAGCGCCGGCTGCTCCGCGGCCTCTCCGCGGCCTCCGCTGGTCGCTGGGGGCCCTCCAGAGACTCTGGAAGGCCCCCAGCGACCAGCGGAGGCCGCGGAGAGGCCTTCGCTGGTCGGCGCTGGTCCCGGAAGGCCTTCCAGAGGCTCTGGAAGGCCTTCCGGGACCAGCGCCGGCTGCTCCGCGGCCTCCGCTGGTCGCTAGAGGCCCTCCAGAGTCTCTGGAGGGCCTCCAGGGACCAGCGGAGGCCGCGGAGAGGCCTTCGCTGGTCGGCGCTGGTCCCGGAAGGCCCTCCAGAGTCTCTGGAAGGCCTTTCGGGACCAGCGCCGGCTGCTCCGCGGCCTCCGCTGGTCCCTGGAGGCCCTCCGGAGACTCTGGAGGGCCTCCAGGGACTAGCGGAGGCCACGGAGAGGCCTTCGCTGGTCGGCGGTGGTCCCGGAAGGCCTTCCAGAGGCTCTGGAAGGCCTTCCGGGACCAGCGCCGGCTGCTCCTCGGCCTCTCCGCGGCCTCCGCTGGTCCCTGGAGGCCCTCCAGAGACTCTGGAGGGCCTCCAGGGACCAGCGGAGGCCACGGAGAGGCCTTCGCTGGTCGGCAGTGGTCCCGGAAGGCCTTCCAGAGGCTCTGGAAGGCCTTCCGGGACCAGCGCCGGCTGCTCCGCGGCCTCTCCGCGGCCTCCGCTGGTCGCTGGAGGCCCTCCAGAGTCTCTGGAGGGCCTCCAGGGACCAGCGGAGGCCGCGGAGAGGCCTTCGCTGGTCGGCGCTGGTCCCGGAAGGCCCTCCAGAGTCTCTGGAAGGCCTTCCGGGACCAGCGCCGGCTGCTCCGCGGCCTCTCCGCGGCCTCCGCTGGTCCCTGGAGGCCCTCCAGAGACTCTGGAGGGCCTCCAGGGACCAGCGGAGGCCGCGGAGAGGCCTTCGCTGGTCGGCGCTGGTCCCGGAAGGCCCTCCAGAGTCTCTGGAAGGCCTTCCGGGACCAGCGCCGGCTGCTCCGCGGCCTCTCCGCGGCCTCCGCTGGTCCCTGGAGGCCCTCCAGAGACTCTGGAGGGCCTCCAGGGACCAGCGGAGGCCGCGGAGAGGCCTTCGCTGGTCGGCGGTGGTCCCGGAAGGTCTTCCAGAGGCTCTGGAAGGCCTTCCAGGACCAGCGCCGGCTGCTGCGCGGCCTCTCCGCGGCCTCCGCTGGTCCCTGGAGGCCCTCCAGAGAGTCTGGAGGGCCTCCAGGGACCAGCGGAGGCCGCGGAGAGGCCTCCGCCACCGCTGCCGGCCCCGCGCGCGGGCGGGGAAGGCGGCGAGTGAGAGAGGGAGCGTCCCTGTGCGTGCGCAGGGGCCCTGCGCAGGCGCAGGGACGCTCCCTCCCTCACTCGCCGCCTTCTCCGCTGGCTCCCGCGGCCCACCGCCTCCGGGGCTGGCTAAACCGGGACCTCTAAATGGTCCCGGTATAGCCAGCCCGGGAGGCGGGAATAGGGGGCCAGAACCGGGACATTCCCGGGCTCCCGGGACGGTCTGGCCACCCTAATCTAAGTCTCCTGTAATAGTGTTGTATTTTGTTTATTTTAATAAGCAACAAATACATTTTTTGAAATGAAAGGAAAGTATGCTAGACAGAAATCTGGCGACCAAGTAAGTTGTGTTCAGGTAATTGTCTACCATCAGATAGGTGTAGGCTTACATAGGGAATATTATCACATTGTGGTTTATTAAACAAAGAGTGTAGATTTTACTCTGACCCAAGGGAAGAGACAATCTGAATATGGAATATGACAAAATCTGCCCTGTAATATTGGGGGGAGGGGTGGCATTAAGGCAAGCTAAAGTAAATGCCCTAAGAAGGTGGGGGGGCTGTCAAGTGTCTCATGTATAATGGCAGAGTCCAAGGAGATAAGATACCAAATAATTGAGTTGAACGGACTCTGTGTTAACAAATCACTTTACTGTTGTAATCCAGCAAAGGCGATGCTGGAAAAGTGGCAGGTCTGGCAGGCCAAATCTTCCTGCTTCTGGCAGCCAGCCAGCTGCAAGAAACAGTGAGACCTGCCACCTCTTGCTCTCCCATCCTGCAGGAGGAAAGGGAGAGGCGGGGCCAAAAGGCTGGGTCTCTGTGCTTTTGCAGCCAGCTTTAAAGCTGGCTTCAAGAAGCAGGAAAATGAAGACCCTCTGCCTCTTCCTTTCTATCCTGCTCAGGCAGAGCAGGACAAGAGAGAGAAGAAGCGTTGGCAGCCCAGGGGAACTGCCATCTCTTTCCTTTTGTCCTGCTTGGGCTGAGCAGAATGAGAGAGAAAGGCGGGGCTGGCAGCCTGGGTCTCTGTGCTCTTGTAGCTGACTTTAAAACCACTGCAAGAAATAGGGAGAGCACAGACCTGGGAACCAGTGTTCCCTCTAAGCTGAGTTAGTGCGAGCTAGTTCACAGATTTTTAGCCTCCAGCTCACACATTTTTTGTCTTAGCTCAGGAAGAATGACCCCAGAGCACACTAATTTATGCAGTAGCTCACAACTTTCATGCCAGTAGCTCACAAAGTAGAATTTTTGCATCTTAGAAAAAAACATTGCTGGGAACTCTGCTATGTTTGCTACCAATGAACGTATAGGTGTGCACTCAGTATATACTGAGCTGATTAAATATCTGAAAAATACTTTATTGGTATGTTTTTGGTTATTTATTCAGCCAAATATATATTAGACAATTTGATTTGCTGAAATAGTCATGCCAAAATAAAACCCAGTATTATCCAGCTTTTATTCAGGTGTGGCTAGAAGGCATTTAAAGAAACTGTAGAGGAAGAGCAGATCAAGAAGTGGAAGTATGGAGAATGACTGGAAACATTCCTCTTCTCAAAAAACCAATATATGCATTAATATTCTGTATACAATATACAAATACCAGACGCTAATCATATAGGATCACTCTGATTATCTTGACAAGTTCAGTTCAATCCTGACTGACAAAACTTGGCTATTTTGCTTTAACTCCATTAACCACATTTTCTTTACAATGCACAAAAGAAAAGAAAAGGACTGCTGGAATTCAAAGAGCAATTGAACAAAGAGAAAATAAGAGTATTTCTCTTTAACAACCCTAATAAACATAATCAGACAATAGGATAGAGTGACTTGTGTTTCTGCCAAAATAGTGAGGTTAAGAACACTGTAACCACTCTCTCTTTCTCTTTTTTGACAATCTTGAGATAAGGTGATGGTTGAGGAAGGAGAGCTTACACATATACCTACCGTAATTCATTTCTCTGAATGGAATCAGAGTTTCCAGTTTAAAGAATTGATAGGTTGCGTTCACAATAAAACAAGGGTTATTAGCTGTGATTTCATCAGGCCCTGATTAGTAGTGAAATTTGAACTCAATCAATCACCAAACTGGGATTTCCCTGGTTAACTGTGACATCTGACTACAGTGACAACCACATTGTTGTTTATCTAATATTACCCATTGTGCTTTCCTGGCCACAATGAAGACGTGCAGCTAAGATGTGAGCTGGAAAGGAAGCAGACACAAGAAGCATTCAAGCAGGTTCATGCACAAACTGGGAGGTATGCCTGGTAAAGGTGTGATGATCAGCTCATAAAAGCTTAGTGGGTCTTTTTGATGTTTTCTGTCTTCAGCTGTTAAATTCCCTGCATGGCAAGGCAAGCTGCTTTCAAAGAAAGACACTGCTTGGAGTTGCCCAAAAAGGATTAGTTCAGGATGAACAGTTTTGGAAATTAAACTAGTTACTTGCAATTATTTACTCATTTCTATTACATACAGTACACAAGTGGACCCAAAATCATTTTTTTGTTATAAGACTGAGAAATTGTTAGAGGCCAAAAGGGTATGGGGTGATTCATTCCTTCCCACAGCAGTGTTTTTTAAAGGTAACTTTTCATATAACAACTCTGTAATAGTTCTCTCTCACCTTTTTGATTCATTGTTTATGAAGGTCTGCTAAGAAAGAACTGGGACACGCTGAAGGCTACAAGGTTACAATGCAATCAATATGCAGATTACATCAGGCTTTAAATCATAAGGAACAGACAAACACCCCTAGCTGTCCTTGTATCTGAGGAAAGCTGCATTACAAAAATAGCTAATCTTAATTAAGATGAATCAGATATTAGAAAAGAAGATCACATCTCCTATTTAAGATTTCAATTTGGCATGAAGAAATAGGGATTTTACTGGCAACACATTTCTACCAGTCAATATATTAACAAGTTCTTTTATTTTCTACAAGATTGAATTAATCACTTACTTCCACCACTGATTACATGTGCACAATAATCAGTCTAGATGCCATGGCATCTGAATGAAGGCTATTTTGAGGGTGAAAATTCAGCCAGAGCAAGCTAGGGTTTCATCTTTTACCATTAGTAGAAACACAGTCAGTATACAGAAAAAAATACATTACTAATTCTTCATTTTATAGAGGACAGAATTTGCAATAGTGTTTAATGTCTTGCGAATATTTATATTCATACCTCATATGTCTTATATCTGAGGCAGGGAACTTTGAACTTTTAATGCTTATACGTCCAAAATCTTGTTGGTCTCTAAGGTGAGTGGACTTGAATCTAGCTGACCCTCTGCAGAACAACAAAATTACTCTCTGAAGGAGACTATACACTTGCAAACACACACACACACGTGTGTGTGTATGTGTATGTATGAACTAATAAACGCTTTGCAGCTCATCTCTATTTTCCTAGCTCTTTTGTGTGTTTTTGTACTGCTTGTGTGTGTGATTGTATTTTTACATATTTTTCTAAGTAAACATTTTAAAATATACTAAAACTGGACTCTTCCTTCTGCTACTGGACATTCATATTATTGGTAAAAGATCAGCTCCTAAGCTCTACCTAGGTCTACCTCTGCTAATTCCCCCCCCCCCCCATAAAAAGAGGAGGCCTTTAGCATTTCTAGTAACAGCTTCAAAAGTCTTGGTGATCTGAAGCATGATTCCGTCAAGATTCTTTTTGCATACTGTATACCAGTGTTCAGGAGCACACAAAAATATCAGCCCCATAGCCAGGGTTTAGAAATCTGGGGTGCCTGTATATTTTTGAGGGGGCTCTCTAGTGGCCTTCCCTCTTGCCCTGCTGGAGTCCTGCACTATTTAAAGGCCCCACCAATCAACTGATCAGCTAGGCCTTAAATAGCATGGGACGCTGGTGGCTACTCCACTGCCCCCCCAATGCAATTTCAGAATCATGGGGAAGGAAGTGGGGGAGGGAGGGAGGAGGCTGGGAAAGTGGGGAAGGATGTGGCAAAGCTGGGAAAAGACTGCCGCAGCCCTCAAACCACAGAAGAGGCAGTTAGTAGCCCCGAGTCAGGGGGCCCCAGCCTAAAGTCAGGGACAGGGCCCCCACAGGCTTTTCCATGGCTATGGGCCTGATAAATATTAATAGCAACAGTAATATAAACCAGAATTATGATATAAATAGACACTTCTTCATTGGTTTGCATGTACATCAGGGAGTTAATTTAGCATAGCTAGTTAAGACAATAAGCTGTGCCTTTGAGGTCCCTGTTTAAGCCTCTCCTCTGACAACTCATTAGATGGTCTTATCAATACACTGTGTTGGATCCAAAGGGCTCCTTCATTAGTGGAAGATCATTTTCCTATTAATGGATGAATGCTGCACCACACAGTTAGAAATCATCATCAAAGGCAACATATCAGCTAGTTCACAACCATCTGAATTGTTTAAGGTGGCTCAGCATCTACTGATGCCTAAATCTGAGCCTTTACTGTCCTGGGAGCTGACAGTTACATCCAGGTAGGCAGTCCGGTTGGTTTGAAGCAGTAAAACAAATTTTGAGTCCATTGGCAATTTTAAGACCAATAATAGTTTATTCAAGGTATGAGCTTTTGTGTGCAGATATACTTCCTCTGATATGGATAAACCTTGAATAAACTTTTGTTTAGCTGTGATACTGTTGTCAAGTATTGTTTTTTCCTGATGGAATACTGAGAATATGCTCTGGATGTCAGTTGTAACACAGGCAACACCAGAAGAAATGGTTAGAGATGTATAATTTCTAGAAATTTTGGAGCCAAGAGGGGGAATGTAAATTTAGGGTAAATTGAATTATAAACAATATTTATTTTATTTTTATTAGATTTATATTCCACCCTCTCTGCCAGAGCAGACTGAGGGCTGCTTACAGGCCAATAGGCCACAGTTACATAAAACCATTAAAACAAGAATAAACATTAAAACCGTACAGGTTAACAGGGCATCAATAAAATGTTAATATATTATTGTATTTACTGATGATGGAGTACTGATTCTGGGTCAAAGAAAGAAAGAACTTCAGGGGCTGATAGTGATAAAATGATATACAATTGTAATTCCCTCTCTTTCTCTCTCTCTCTCTCTCTCTCTCACACACACACACAGATGTTCCATTGAAATTAGAGATACTTACTTCTGAATAAATGCAGTTAGAATTGGACATTAAAATTTTCTTTTCTTACAGTGAGTAAATTATATTTGATTAAAAGTATGTGAAGATACTAAATCTATCAAGATCATGTCCTACCGCTTTTAATTTTTTTTAACTTATCATTCTGTACCTTTACATTAAAAATACAGGTAATTATCTTCTATGGTCCTGTTAGTGACACCTTTGTTGAAAAAGACCTGATTTGACTTAATCTGAATAATTCTGCAAAATATTACAATTGTCCAATGCACAGTGCTTTGTTGTTGCTATTAAAAAAATGCTGACACATAATTTCTACCAAAAGACACCCCCCCCCCAAAAAAGGTGCCAACAGGCAGTGCCAGTGAGTACCACCACAAAACAAGTCCAGCTATTGCATCACTGTACCAGGAAACTTCCTTTAAAAATCATAGCATTGGAGCAGAACTGACTGCAGGAAAAATTGTCTGGAATAATATATAACTGTGCCCTAATTTTTTATCACATTCCTCTAATAATAGTATTAGTTGCTATAGAGAAAGCTGGCATTTCAAAAATTAGATAAAAAGATAAATCTAGTAAAGTAGCAACAGGAAATGTGCATTTTACATAAAGATGATACCAGCAAAAATTACCCTGAGCAAAAGTGCCAACAAATTTCAGCACTGCAATCTAAAGTATGACCTTTTCCTTATATGCTAAACTGCTTCTTATGTGTTTTTGTGCACATAATGATCATATTTCTCCCTCCATTCTGCAAAAAATGGTACACTAATAAATGTTTCAAATTCAATGTGGAAAAGATTTAAAATAGTCAAAATTGTGGCATAAAAGACTATCACTGGCTATAGCAGAGGTCTCGATCTTGTGGCCCAGGGGCTGAAGCAGGTCCTGGAGGGCTTCTATCAGGACTCTGAACAGCTGGCTGTCATCTGCTTCCTTCGCCCTCTCTCTTACTTCCTTCTACATACTTTGAAAGGCTTGTTCAATCGCACATAAGCTACAGAGCAAAACTTCTGTTTTCTCCATTGGCTGAGGCTTCTCCATTGAGGAGGAGTGGGGAGAGAGAGCTTGCTTTGCCAGGCTCTCTGAATTGCACAGCAGAGCTACTAAACCAAGCCTCTCTTCTTCTTTTTTTTGGCTGAGGCTCCTCCCCATCCTAGTACCCTGAGGAAGAATGACAGAACCAGAGCTTCCTTTGGAACCAGAGCTTCCTGTGGAATTCCCTGGATTCCACAGGAGAGATACAAAGAAAGCACTTTTAAGACCAACAAGTGCTAATGTTTTAAGCATATTTTACATTTTTTAAAAAATTATTTAATTGTGTTTGTGTCCTTTATAAAGTTTATATTTCTGCTACCTGGCATTACATTTTATTACACACATGGCCCAGCCTGGGAAGGTCTCATTTATGTGAGATCCAGCCCTCATAACAAATGAGTTTGACACTCCTGGGCTACAGCTTCTGTTTTCTATTTTCTTTTGAGCAGCAATTAAGAATGGGCATGAACCAGGAAACGGTACTTCGTGTTGGTTCATGGTTTGTTTGATTGCATAAACCAAATGAAACACAAACTTACATGAACCACCATTTCCCTGAACTTGTTTGTGGTTTGTTTGGTTCAGGAAGTGGTAGAACATCCCCCTCACAAGTTAGAGATGCTTAACTCACTGGAAATCTTCAGCAGGCTCTCTCCACACCACCTGCCCTCCAAGTTTGGTGAATATTGGATTTGGAATATCCAAGTAATAGCTCCCCAAAGCAGGTGCCCCCAGAAAAGCTCAGCTTCAGCTCTACCTTCAAGTCCAGTCCCTGAAACCACAGCAAAGAACACCTTCCAAGCTAGGAAAGGTGTTTAAAAAATTGTATCACTGTGTGGGGAAAAAAGGAGTCCCTCAAAGCCTCCCCTAAAACAGCTGAACAGCAGACAACTCTTCTTCTGCTCTCATGAAAACTAACTCTTCTCTCTTCATGCTGCAAAGTGAAAGCAGATGAGTCAGGGTGTGGTATTATACTGGTATATAATCTGCTCCCATGGAGCAGAATGGGAGCTCCATGTTTGGCTCCCAGATCTGCCAATCAAGCTATAGAGAACTGTGTTGGGTGTTTCTAGGATCCCTAGTGTTGACTAGGAATTGACTGAATCAGCACAGGCTATCTGGAGAACAAACCACAAAAATTATCCACCCAAATGTCCATGGAAAAAAGGTGGTTTGTTTTTGAGTTCAGGAATGTTGTGACCAAACTAACTGGTTCAAAACGAACCATTAACCAGCCCAGTTCATGCTTGAACCATTGTTCGTGCCCATCCCTAGTAGCAATGCTTATCAAACAACATTTGAAAACGGAACAGTAAAGGTATATATCTTATTGCAAGGGCATGGAACAACTTAGTTAATAAGAAATAACATCAGAACACGTGTTCATGCATGAATATCCACATTTGTCTCTATTGTTTTTGTTTATTAATGGCATGGAAATAGGAAAAGAGAAAGACAATGAAATGTAATGAACAAGATGAAAAGGAGGAGGAGAAGCCATAGCCAGAAGGGGGAAGGGAAGTAGGACAGAGGCAGGAATAGGGAAGGAAATTAATTTGGCCAGAAAAGGGAGATGAGGAAGCAGATATCCAGGAATAGCTAAGTATGAGTCAATATAAATGAAGACAGTAGGAACATGAATAACAAAGAACAGGTAGGATTGACTGGTCTGTAACTTTATACTCCTCTCAAATAGCACAGCAGCAATCATTTCAGTGAAATAACTGAAGAGATTTCTCTGACCTCCATCAACAGGAATATTAAAACTCTCTTAACAAACACTTTCAAGCACCTTCCTTTCACCACAGAAGAAACACCAGCTGACATACCTACACATACTGAAAAATTTACATGCAAAAATACCTTTACCCTACACACAATTTGCTGATGTGCTTTACAACCAACATGAAAAAAAGCCTTGAAATTTGGGAAATTATAGATGCCCCCCCCCCTGCAAATATTTAGTTATTCCTATCCTATCCTGTATGTGTAACTTAACAACAGCCTACAAGCTATATGCAGTTTGGTGTAGTGGTTAAGTGTGTAGACGCTTATCTGGGAGAACTGGGTTTGATTTCCCACTCTTCCACTTGCAGCTGCTGGAATGGCCTTGGATCAGACATAGCTCTTATAGGAGTTGTCCTTGAAAGGGCAGCTTCTGGGAGATCTCTCTCAGCCCCCACATGGTGTCTGTTGTGGGGGAAGAAGATAAAGAAGATTGTAAACTGCTCTGAGACTCTAATTCAGATAGAAGGTCGTGGTATAAATCTACAGTTTTATTTTTATATTTTATAGATAATTTGTTGCATAGATAAATATGGCTAGATCACATGTGCACTTTTTATCCCCAGTTTCTGCTGTTCAGAAATGTTCTGAACACAATCAGCCCAGGGAGTAATGTATTGTTTGTGAAATGAATTGTAACGGGGGCAGATGAAAAGGATATGGGCAGTTGAGTCAACTTCATCCTTGAATAAATACAAAAATGTTTATTGGGGGGGGGGGATTCTACTAGAATGGCCCTAATATTTAGTTATTTATTTAGCAAATTTGTGTTCACCTCTTCAGGCAGCCTTCCTGATCCTATGGAAGAAAGAATACAATGCTTTCCAAAGCAACCATATTAGCCTCCGTTGATTCTAGGTCAAGTATTATCTTCATTTCACTGAAGTTATGTACTAGTAACTTATCCAGCATAAGAAATGACCACAAAAGGTAAAGATTTGCCCATGAAAACTACCCCTCTCTGATTTTATTACTTTTATGTTTAAACCATATAAAATGCTGGAACCATACAGCAGCATAGTATAGTAGCTGCAGGAGTGGCAACATGCATATCAATTTGAAAGCCTAGAACTTTCCATGTTTTCCAGAAAAGATTGTAATTATTGCACATCAGATTAATTATTCCTAAAATTTCTTTTATGCATGCCCCCATCTTGTTTTGTATTTCCTCATCCGGTACTACATACCTTGTTTTCATTTTTTGTTTGTTTAATAGCTCCGGAGAGCCACCAGATGGCATTGCAGTGTTCAATTATTTTATTAAACATTCCTTATAGCAAGAAATGATAGAAACTTAGTAACCATTTGAATCTTTCTTCTCTGGTCTGCATCACATTTGATTAGTATTTCAACTCTCCATTAGCAATGAATCCTCATTCTCCATAATAGGTGCCTCATGGCTCAATCAGGAGCAAGAATATAATAAAGTTTAGCAATCATCACTTCTTTCTGGAACATATGCAGACAAAATTATAGCAACCATGCTGGAGTTAAACAAAATTCTTGCAAATTACCAGCGATGTAAAACATGTGCCTACCAAGAAGCACATTTGTTTTTATTTTGGCTCAGAGTTTAATTTGAGCTGCACAATGAGATACCTTCAGAGAAACCATGGGAGCCAAGCTATTTAGAACACACTTCAATAAAGTTGGCTAAACATAAATAAGAGGCATAGCTAGTTGCTAATGGAACCACCACAGGTTTCCTTTCTGTTTTAGAAATAAGTCCTTTCACTACCAATGCTGCATTAAAAAAAAAAAGACTAGCAAAGTTGTCTGTGGGGTAGGGTACATACTTTGAACTTGAAAGACCTTAACCGGATTCAAAACAGGAACATGCTGTACATCTGTCTGGTCTATAGTCCCAGCATCAGCAAAACAAGTAATAAAGATCTCATACATAAGAATTGTATTTGAGACCTCTCATGTTTTTGTGTCACATATTTATTTGTTTCATTTATAGCCCACCTTTCTTACTAAGTCTCATGGATGATGACAAAATATAGAAATAATTCAATCCAAAAACATATGGCATGCAACAATCGATACCACAGGCCTAGGATTACAAAAATTAGAATACAATGCATAGAGGGGAGGAAGCTGAAAATATGACATACCATAAACAATGCAAAGTATAGAATATGAAAGCGGAAGTCAACATAGCAGAAGCAACATAGCAAAAACTGCCCTCAGCCCATTAGGGGAGGGCAGGATATAACTCTGATAAAATAAATAAATAAGATACAACAAACAGTGCAATACACTATTATTATAAAGACACCCTCCTGATCCAATATACTACTATCCTATTTCCTTGATAAAAATGCCTTCTTGAACATTTCTGTTTAACACATTCAACAGAATGATAGCAATATGGTGTTTTTCTGACTTCCTCAGGCAGGTCATGCCACAAGGTGGGGTCCACAAGAAAGAAATGGGCCATTATTTCCCCTAGCTTGCAGGGTTGGATCTTCAGAAGGCTTTGTTCAAGTATATGAAGCTGCCAGAGTGACAGCCCATACACACACACACAAGGTCATTAAAACCTTTAAAAATTATAATCAGCACATTGAATGGAACTCAGTAATTTACTGGTAACCAAAAGAGTTACTGTACAATACTCATAAAATGCATATTTCACCTGGCTCCTATTAATAATCAACCTGCAATGTTTTGTACTAATGGGAATTTCTGAGTTGTCTTTATGCATAGACCCATGTAGAGAGTGATATATTAGTCTAGCTACCATGATCTGGATCTATGTGGCCAGATAGGCAAAGTCAAAGTAAGGAGCCATCTTCAAGCTAAATGATGACGGCAGCACTAGCTTGATTCTCCAGCAATAATGCTAGGTCCAGTTATAATCTCTAAACTCTTAACCAAACCCCTTAAACTGTGGAAAGCTCAAATCCCTTAAAGACTTCAGACTTCCAAACAAGCATCATCTATGTGTTGGCAGGATTCAGTTGCAGCTTGTTCACCCTTAGTCAATTAACCACGACAGTCAGGTGATAGCTCATAACCTCTACAGCATTGGTGGGGATCCGGTTAAAGAAATATAGACCTGAGTGTCATCAGCATAATGACAACCTACAAATGATTTCTCCTAAGGACTTTAAATAGAGATTTAAAAGCATGGGGAAACACCACATGATAAATCCTGCACTGATGGTAGCTGTTCTCCAACAGTAGCACCCCTCTGACTCCTGCCCTTGTCTGTCAATGGGGGCTTTGAGAGTCACACAATATGTGTGAAAGAAAGAGCCACATGTGACTCTCGAGCCATAGTTTGGCCACCTCTGATGTAAAACTAGCCTAGAGGAAGCATCTGTGTGTTTAGACTGAAAAATCTGTGCGCATTTGCTCACGTGCTCACACTAAAAGGAACCTTGCCTGTAAGATGAAAAAAACCTTCCCTTTTCCAATTTACTCCCTAGGTTTCCCAGGGCCTCTCCTACTGTGAACCCACCTTACTCATCCTACCAACGGACATTAGTATCAGTATCATTAGTGGTCAGCATCAAAGGCTGCTGATAAATATGATATTACTTATGATGCCCATGTGGAGAAAATTCAAAAGAAATATCAAACCCATATCCCAAAATAGAGGATTGCAATACATTTAAAACAGGTAAACAAACAAGGACAATTTAAACTATATTGTGAAAAAATGGCCATATAGCTAGTTCACAAATTTGTACATTCAATGTCACTGTGAAAGTCAACAGTGGGGTAGTGCATTTCATTCTCCTCCCACATGAAACTTTGATGTCAGTAAGCAATTTTTCTCCTTGCCAGTTTGGCAAGGTATCCTGAAAGTTTTTGGCATCTTTTGAGCATGGACCAGGGGTCACTGGGGATGCATGTGTGTGTGGGGGGAGGGTATTTGTGAGTTCCCTGCATTATGCAGGGATTTATTTATTTATTTATATTTCGATTTATATCCCGCCCTTCCCACCGAAGTGGCTCAGGGCGGATTGGACTAGATGACACTGGAGGCCCCTTCCAACTCTATGATTCTATTAGGCTTCCCAATCCCCAGATCCCAGAGGGGGATCCCCCGGTTTTACAGGCTTCCCCCCTCCCCCAGCCAGCTGGCTGATGGGGGAAGCCCCTCCTCCACAGCTATCATGCACCTCCATGAACGATTCCCATAGGGAATGATGGGGAATTGATCTGCGGGTATCAGGGGCTCTGGGGGGGGCTGTTTTTTGAGATAGAGGCACCAAATTTTCAGTATAGCATCTAGTGCCTCTCTGCAAAATACCCCCCAGGTTTCAAAAAGATTGGGCCAAGGGGTCCAATTCTATGAGCCCCAAAAGAAGGTGCCCCTAGCCTTCATTATTTCCTATGGAAGGAAGGCATTTAAAAAGGTGTGCAGTCCCTTTAAATGTGATGGCCAGAACTCCCTTTGGAGTTCAATGATGTTTGTCACACCCTTGTTCCTGGCTCCACCCCCAAAGTCTCCTGGCTCCACCCCCAAAGACCCCAGATATTTCTTGAATTGGACTTGGCAACCCTAGATTCTATGCTGCAGTCAACAAACTGAAACTGTATCCTGTCCTGATAGAGGCAATGTTGATTATGAAGGCTGAGGCCCTGAAGGACATGGGGCTCCACACTATTAATGGGATCTAATTGTCTAACTTGGGTAAGAGGGTAATTTATGTATTTAGGATATTTCTATGCTGTCTCTTCACAATCCTACTACTAGTAATTCTGGATCTATCTTTATGGCTACAAAAGCAAGCAGATGCAGCTGCAAAACACACACACACATTCTACTCAACCCCACTTAGCTCTGAAGATGGTGCTCTATCTTGCTTTGGCTGATCTGTCCACATGGATCCATCCATGGTCACTTAGAGGCTAGGCTCCTGTCATGCATTCCACATAGGTCTGCTCTTAAAGACAACTTGGAAATTCCAGTTGGTGCAGTTTCCCAGCAGCTATCAGGTGCTAAGCAGAATCTGAATACCACTACCACAAATCAGACACTCCTTTGGTTACTGATTATTTACTGCACTCAATTAATGATTCTAAACATCATCTCCAAAGCCCATAATGGTATTGGACACACATATCTGCAAGAACATCTCTCCTACTATGTTCTACAGTGACAGCTTCATTCTTCATAGCAAAACCTTCTGAAGGTCCTACTGAGAAAACAGGTAAAATTGGCAACAGCTTCTCATTTTAGTAGGCAACAGTTCGCAATCTATGCTGGAACGTTTTTTTTTTTTCCCCTTATCCCCTTTCTATAGTGTATGTGTGGGAACGAACAAATCCATATATCTTGTGCTTAGATTAATCTCCAAAACTCTAACTAGATCAGACCATGAATGACAAGGCTAGAAGTTTCTGGTACAGGAGTCTCCAGTGCTGATTTCTATTAAATGAAATATCTGTGCTGTTTTAAATACCACTGCTCTATTAAACAGTGTTTGAGTTATGCAACATTAAGCTTTAATGAATATTTGAGAACTCTGGGAAGAACTCAAAATATATGGAATATCAGAAAAGGATGCACTATTCAAACAACAATTTTGAGGAACCTGGCATCATGTAATGGAGGTGAAAGCAGGTAATCCAGAGAACAAAATAGATAATATAGTGTCTTTTACAGTCTTTCTTTGCTGAACAAATATAAATGGATTCATGATTAAGATTATTAATCTTATTGTCCCAGTCTCTTCCTAGCTCAAAAAAGACATAGGATGATACTTATTCAACCAGGATGGTACTTATTCAGCCAATGGGAAGTTTCAGTTTTGCCATGCAGACAATGCCATGTGCAGTTTACCTGCCCATCCTTTTGTAAATTATCATGAAATTAGCCAGTCTCTTCAGGACAAGTAGGAAATTTGGGGGATCAGGAAATGAGGGCTGGCTCATTGTAGTGTATCAGTAACAACATGCGCCCCGCGCAGAGGCAACTGGGCTGTCCCAGAAGCCTCCAGCGCAGGGCGCGGAATCACCCGCCAATCAACAGTCGCGGCGGGTAGTTCAACAGGTCAGGATTGGCCTGACCGACCCAGTAGGCTGTACCGGGAATTGTATATAAGCGGGGCCCGGCCCGCGTGCTCTCTCTCTTGCAACGTGCTCCTAATAAACTATGTTGCCCTACTCTCGTCTCCGCTTCGAGTACGTTACACTCATGTTGTTTAGAAATGAGAATAGAATGAAGAGGTATGGTCTTTGACCGATTAAGGATATAACCCAGGGATGTCAAACATGCAGCTAGCAGAAAACTAGCTCTCAGTTTAGACCAGGAGGATGCATTGTCTTGAGCTTCCTTATCAATTGTAATTCAGCAGTCTCTCTAATCTCCCTTTGAAATTCCTTTGTAAGAGCATTGCTACTCTTAGGTCAGCAACTGAATGTTGTGGTTTCTAATGACAAACTTATGCCCATTTATTCTTTGCATCCTCCTGAATTGAATCCTCCTGAATGGAACTAAGACCTAGGTTTCCTGTCTTATTACCAATGCTGGCATCTTCATGCTTACTCCCCTCTGATATCACACCTAATCCAATCAAGCCTGCTATTGTCATTCACCTGCTATTGCCATTTGACATCTAAAATCACCTAATAGTTTATGTTTCCAGAACCTTGTGTTACACTTTTATGGCATGCATGGCCCAGCCCAACACAGTGACATTTATGTCAGATCTGGTCCTTGTAACAAATGAGTTCAACACTTCTGCTATAACTAAACCTATATTTTGTCTCTTGTGTCTTTATCTAATGGAGGGATGCCAGTGACAGTATACTTCTCAGAACTCCAGATACTAGGCCCTGGATCCAACCCATGTTGTTCCATTAGCATGGAAACTTCCTCCAATATCAGGCTGCTTGTACCAGCAGAAAACCTAGCATTAGCATAACTGAAGCTTTGGATCCAACGTCATGTCTTCTGAGTCATACTGTTCTATATTTTAAAAGTGATTGCTCTGGTGTGCAGGAACTGCAGCAGTCTCCAGAAACCTCAATTTAACATTTTAAACACCATGAGTGTTTAAAGCCACTTTCAGTGCAGCAGCTGTAGCTTTAAATATAGCTCTTCCACGGAAATGTTCACAATATCATGAAATTCCACCTACCTATTGAAGTTTACAAAATAAGTGAAAAATGAGCAGAAATTTCTAGGAGGCAAGGGGCAAAAACTGTTCAGCAGCAAAACCAAGAAACATTTTGATACATCTTTGTAGGGCTTTAGAAGTTACCATTAAAAAAAACAACTGGTAGTAAAACACAATGCTTATGCTTTCACAAACAGTTCTGAGCACTGTTCTACATAAAAGCCACCTAATTCAGCAGAACTTCTTTTTGAACTTAAATGATAAATTCCTCATTCAACAAATGCAAATTGGGGCCCTTACATAAAACACAACAGGTAAGAACAGAGGGTGGAAAAGACAGATATTCCTGATTGTACTAATGTGGGAAATTGTCTTAGGCTGGATTGTTTTGGGCACACTGGGAACACTTACACATGAGGACAGTTGTTTTTATTTAAATGAAGGCATCAGTTTACACATTCTTTTCAATCTTGTCTTTATATGAACTAACTGAACTATGTGTACAGACGTTGCCTGTATGTCTAAAACCGCACATATATGCTGATTCAGGAAGTATTATAGAGACTTAAACATTTATTTTAACCTATGGATTTGTTGCAGTTTCTACAATTTCTCTCCATTGCTTCCCAAATACCTTTATGTTTTAGGCAACAGAATTGGAAGGAAGGGAGCAAGTCTCAAATCTGTTATAAACATACAATCAGGATGACTATTGAACAATCTACAGACATGTGTCTATTTTTTTTTTCATCTTATCAAAGGGAGCCCATTATGCCAACAGAGAAGTAGAAAGCAGAGCTTTGTGCCTTTGCATAAACAAAAGTGTGTGCTTTGAATTACTGAAAGGAACTTCATTTTTATTACACAGGGTGAAAAAAACAAAAAACACTGAAACATCACATTGCCCTACATTTTTCATTATATTCCTGTCTGATCTTTCGTAGAAATCTCAATTAATCGCCAGGTGCAGAAATCAAGTACTGAGTAAACAACTTTTATATTAATTTGTCAGCTTACATAGCACGGGTACCAAATTTAGGACCAAACTGGAAGCCAATGTTGAACTGTTTTTATATTAGCAGAATAAAACCGCTGAGCCTCACCTTCCATGTATTTTGACAGAGTTTATTTTCCCTTCATGATTCTGAGGAGAACTGAAATATAGAGGTTTATGACAGCACTCATGAGTCCATATCTATTTACTTATTTTTATTTATTAATCACCTTTGCATTAAATGACCAAATTGTATTTGTGGTGTATAACAATACAAAACAATAAACACCAAATAAACCCAACAAAATGCAAATCACCACATTTAAAAGTTCCCTAGAGAAGAAGGGTTGTTAAGACTCTGGGTTCGGAAGTTCTTGGGGAAGGAGCTCAGGGATTTTGGAGTTAAAACTTCCAATTAATGTGTTATATTTCCTCTAAAGGACCAAAGTCACAGTTTGGATGTGATCTTAGATGGTTCATTACACTGGCTTAGATTGGTTTATCAGCTGCAGCCTTTACTAGATAAGCTAGACCTGGCACAGCTCCATATGCTTTGATAAAATACAGTTTTTATTGGTCCTCCCAATGCACCAGGTGATGTGTCAAGGAAAGCAAGGTAGTAGCTGGTATCAAGAATTCATTCCAAGGTCAGAATGCCAGAGAATTGGGAGTCCAGTCCAGTCTAATAGTCAGAATCAAATAGCCAAGTCAACACAAGTCCAGGGTCAGAAGTCCAAAAGAGCTGGAGGTTCAATCCAGTCCAGGGTCATGGTAGTCAATGTGCAGTAGTATCAGAGCGGCTGGCTCAGTACCAAATACACTAGTTGCATCCACAGGCTTCCTACCTCTCCTGGCTGCTATTATAGCCAACACTAATGAGCTAGCTGTCTGACCAATTTACTCAGCATCCACTCCACAATCACTCTCACTTGACAGCTGCTGAAGGGCCATAAGCTGTTCACTCCTTCCCCAGCCTGAAGCTCCCTATGCCTTTTAGCTCGGGATTGCCTGGAGGAGTCGGGAGAGCTGAGATGATCTTTTGCTATCTGGCAAATTGCTTCTGAGGTCTTGGGCATTGGCTCAGTTGCAGCTGTAGTCATTTGATCTTCTAGCATAATTTCTTGTGGTTCTGTGCCAGCTGCAGGTGTTTGTATTGATCTGCTGGTAGTTCTCTTGTTCTATTAATGGCTGAAAACTGACAGGCAGCTCTTTGTCCAAGATAGAGCTAACAGACTCAGCAGACACAGGCTGCAACTCAAGCTGATGTGACACATATTGTTGATGGGATTGCCTTTTAATATGATGTTTCAACAGGTTCAAAAATACACAGGCTATGGTACTTACTGGAGAAGGCTACAGCAAACATATTACTTCCATTTTATGTACATGTTAGATTTGGTCTTTGCGGCTGGGGTTTTGGTGGACAATATTACCGCTGAGGCAGTGCCATGGTCGGACCACTTCGCCCTTAAGGCTCGAGTGGATGTTCCACCCCAAGCCCGTTTAGGCGGTGAACTTATTTTGGCTTGCCAATGGAGCCTGATGGACCCTGAGTTGTTCCAAATGGCTCTATGGGATCCCTGGCCCCCTGGCGATTCTCTCGATGACCTGGTGGAGTCTTGGCAGGGTCAGCTCTCCAGAGCCATCGATGAGATCACTCCTCAGCACCCTCTGCGCCCTCATGTTAAACTGGCTCCGTGGTATACCCCGGAATTACGGCAGCTGAAATGAGGGCTCAGATGGTTAGAGAGGCGTGCTTGAGACAAAGCGACTAGAACATCTTATAGAGAGTTTATGAGGTCCTATGAGATGGCAGTCACAAAGAAGACCTGCTTTGCAGCCAAGATTGCGTCTGCAAGTTCGTGCCCAGAACAATTGTTTAAGACAATTCAAAATCTTACAACACTGCCACCGGGGCGGGGGGGGGGGGGGAGAAGCAATTTCAAAGAACAAAAAAAAAATCAAGATAAAACTATCAATGCCAACAGGTCATTAAAAATGCACCAAAGTGAAATATTCTACTACATGCCACCAGATTAAGAACATAAGAGAAGCCATGTTGGATCAGGCCAATGGCCCATCCAGCCCAACATTCTGTCACACAGTGGCCAAAAAACCAGGTGTCATCAGTAGGCTTCCCAACTCCCCCGCTCTGGCGGGGGACCCCCGATATGGAAGCCTCCTCCCCCGCCCTCCCAAAATTCGGAAGCGGGGGGGGGGAATGGCGCCATTTTGGTGCCACTCGCTCTTGGGGCATTTGGAGGCAGAGCGGCCTTTTGCAAATCGCAATGACAAAAAAAAAAAGTGCCAGGGAGGCCTTGCGAAGAACAACCCACCCCCGCCTGGCACCCCTTTTGGAACAGCCTTGAGCCTTTCCGCTTCCTTTCCTTCCCTTCCCCGCTCTGCGATTCCTCTCCCCACCTTTAGAAAGAACTACAACTCCCAGCATGCCTAGCGCGGCAGCTTTCCAGGCTTGTAGTTCTCTGGGCCGCTCGCCTCCCGTTGGCTTGTGGGGATGAGCTCCAGACGGGGAGCTATGCTTCCCGCCATGCCCCGCAACAGGACCCGGGCTTCTGTGAGTTGTCTTCGTTCCCACACGGGGAACAGCTGAGGGAGAAGCGGAAAATGGCTGCAGGCGGCGGGGCGGCTGATGCGGGGCGGGGGCGAAGGCGAGCGAGCTGGGAGGAGACGGCAGGTAAGAGAGACCCCCCCCATCCAGTAGGGAAGGGGCAGTGGGGCTGGATCTCGCCCCCCAGTTGCAAAAGGGGAGAGAGAGAGGGAGGCTTGGGAATGCCAGAGGGCGAACGGGGATGGTGCATGTTGCTGCGCTTCTCCCGTGCCCCAGAGGACGACGCGTGAAAAAAGCACGTAGGAAGAGTTCAGGGTCTCCAACGGCCCGCCCAAAGCCGGTACACCTGAGCGTGGAGGTGCTACTGCTGATTGGGTTGCCAATCCCCAGGTGTTTAATTATGCTTGTCACAGCCTTGATCTTGGCTCCATCCCTAATGTCTCCTGGCTCCACCCCCAAAGTCTCCTGGCTCCACCCCCAAAGTCCCCAGATATTTCTTGAATTGGACTTGGCAACCCTAGTCATCAGGAGGTCCACCAGTGGGGCCAGGACACTAGAAGCCCTCCCACTGTTGCCCCCTCCCAGCACCAAGAATACAGAGCATCACTGTCCCAAACAGAGAGTACCATCTATACCTTGTGGCTAATAGCTGCTGATGGATTTCTGCTCCATACGTTTATCCAATCACTTCTTGAAGCTGTCTATGCTTATAGCTCCTCCTGCAGCAGTGAATTCCATGTGTTTATCACTCTTTGGGTGAAGAAGTACTTCCTTTTATCTGTTCTAACCTGACTGCTCAGCAATTTTATTGAATGCCCACGAGTTCTTGTATTGTGAGAAGGGGGGGGGGGGTACTTCTTTCTCTACCTTTTCTATCCCATGCATTATCTTGTAAATCTGTATTATGTCACCCCTCAGTCAACATTTCTCCAGGCTAAAGAGCCCCAATGTCAAGACAGTGTGCGTTTGCAACAAAAAAGGCCAATGCCATGCTGGGAATTATTAGGAAGGGAATTGAAAACAAATCAGCCAGTATCATAATGCCCCTGTATAAATCGATGGTGAGGTCTCATTTGGAGTACTGTGTGCAGTTCTGGTTGCCGCAGCTCAAAAAGGATATTATAGCATTGGAGAAAGTCCAGAAAAGGGCAACTAGAATGATTAAAGGGCTGGAACGCTTTCCCTATGAAGAAAGGTTGAAATGCTTGGGGCTCTTTAGCTTGGAGAAACGTCGACTGAGGGGTGACATGATAGAGGTTTACAAGATAATGCATGGGATGGAAAAAGTAGAGAAATAAGTACTTTTCTCCCTTTCTCACAATACAAGAACTCGTGGGCATTCGATGGAATTGCTGAGCACACAGGTTAAAACGGATAAAAGGAAGTACTTCTTCACCCAAAGGGTGATTAACATGTGGAATTCACTGCCACGGGAGGTGGTGGCGGCCACAAGCATAGCCACCTTCAAGAGGGGGGTTAGATAAAAATATGGAGCAGAGGTCCATCAGTGGCTATTAGCCACAGTATGTATATGTGTATATATATTTATATATAATTTTTTTTTTGGCCACTGTGTTTCACAGAGTGTTGGACTGGATGGGCCATTGGCCTGATCTAACATGGCTTCTCTTATGTTCTTAAGCATATTAACCTTTCTTCATAGGGCAAGTGGTCCAATCCTTTAATCCAGGTGTGTTAAACATGAAGCCCGGAGCCCAAATCAGACCCCTGGAGGGCTTCTATCAGGCCCCTGAGCAACTGGCTCTTGTTTGCTTCCTTCTTTCTCTCTCTTGCTTCTTTCTGCATCTCAGCTTGCTTTGCCAGGCTTGCTCAATCGCATATGAGCTAAAGAGCTGAACCTTGATTTTTCCATTCGTTGAGGCTCCTCTCCCTCCTGGTCCCCTGGGGAGGGAGGGAAAGAGCCAGAGTTTCCTTTGCCCAGTCCCCTGAATGCCATGCAAGAAATGTAAACAAAGCACCTTTAAGACCAGCAAGTGCTAATGTTTTAAGCTTGTTTTAAGGTTTTATTTTTTTAAAAAAAAATTTTTAATCATGTTTGTGTCCTTTAAAAAGTTTATATCTCTGTTACCTAATCTTAAATAAGTATACACATGGCCCGGCCCGACATGGCCCAGCCCAGCCCAACAAGGTCTCATTTATGTCAGATCCGGCCCTCATAACAAATGAGTTTGACACCCCTGCTTTAATCATTCCAGTTGCCCTTTTCTGCACTGTTTCCAATGCTATATATATATATATATATATATATATTTGAGGTGTGGTGACCAGAATTGAACACAGTATTCCAAATGAGGCCGCACCATTGATTTATGGGGGCATTATGATACTTGCTGATTTGTTTTTAATTCCCTTCCTAATAATTCCCAGCATAGCATTGGCCTTTTTTATTGCAGTCCCACACTTTCTCAACATTTTCAGTGAGTTTTCTACCAAGACTTCAAGATCTCTCTCTTGGTCAGTCTCTGCCACCTCGGACCTCATCAACGTGTATTTATAGTTAGGATTTTTGTACTCAATGTGCATTGCTTTGCACTTGACCATGTTGAACCTCTTTTGCCATGTTTACACCCACTCGCCCAGCCTCGACCGATCCCTTTGCAGTGTCTCACAATCCTTCCTTGTTCTCACCACCCTGAACAATTTAGCATCATCGACAAACTTAGCCACTTCCCTGCTTACTCGCAACTTCAAATTGTTAATAAGCAAGTTAAAAAGCACCAGACCCAGTACTGAGCCCTGTGGTACCCCACTGCTTACCACCTTCCAATGTGAAAATTGCCAATTTATACTCACTCTGTTTCCTATTAAGTAGCCAATTTTTGATCCACAAAAATGGATCATGCCTATTGAGCTTACTTAGGAGCTTTTGATGAGGAACTTTATCAAAAGTTTTCTGGAAGTCAAGATACACAATATCTATTGGGTCCCCTTTGTCCACATGTTTGTTCACTCCCTCAAAGAACTCTAATAGGTTAGTGAGACAAGATCTTCCCTTACAGAACCCATGCTGAGTCTTCCTCAACAGCTTTTGTTCATCAATGTGCTTACTAATTCTCTTTTTAATAATGATTTCCTCTAACTTCCCTGATATTGACATTAGACTGACTGGCCTGTAATTTCCTGGATCTCCTCTGGAACCCTGGAATGGGGGTGACATTAGTTACCTTCCAGTCCTCAGGAATGGAGGCAGATTGTTCCTGGCAGGCCTTTGGCTAATCATTTTATTTCAGCAGCTATTGGTCTGCCAGATATGTTTTCTCTGGAATATTTCTAGGTACAGGGAGAAGGTTAAGATCTTAACAGTTGTAATCTGTTTTAGTGATGAACTTTGTGGTTCAGGTGTATGGTTTTTTAAAAACAATGTTGTGAGGCATCTCAAGCCCCACGTTGTAGAAGTGGGGTGAGATATAAATCTAATAAATAAATAAATAGTATTTAACAGCCATATTTTAAGAGCCTGGTGGAAGGTCTTTACCTATAAAAATGGATTGGCTTAAAAGTCACAGGGGCTTCCCCTAGTAGGCCCAAGGCCCTTCTCCAGGCTTGTCCATCCAGTGATGACAAGGGTCCATGCTTGGAGGCAGCAGCAGGCTCGACCATGTGAGGAAGAACACACCCTGTTGGAGGCCTGCCTAGCCAGGAGAGGCAGTGTGTTGTCTGTGGGACTCTGCACCCACTCTGAGACCCAAACAACCCAGGGGAGGTGGCACCTATCTCTCCTGAGGCCTGTGTGACCCAGGGGAGATGGCATACAAGGTCTGCACAGGGGGAAGGCCACCTGAGCCCCATATAGCACCTTGAAAGAGTTGGCTCTGCAGGAAGGCCGCTTCTGCCTGCCTCTCTTGGCATGGGAGGGCTGGTTGAGCTGAATATATATAATTGTGTCCCCAATTTTTTTAAAAAAACTTAATGACTTAAATCCATATTTAGCAAAACTTTCTTATATTCCCTGCAAAGGCAAATCCAAAATCATTGCGATGGTGAACCTGGTTTCAAAAACACATGAACTGAAAAAGCACTGAAGTAAAGTCCGAAACTGAAACTGGTTTGGAATTCTTTTTCCTAGTTCTCTGGCTTCCGTAAGAATGACCACTAATTTAATTGTTTGGAATGATTATCAGTTTCTAATTTATATTCTCCTTCATTTTTCTCACAAGTTAAACACTGTACAATAGTGATAGAAATGACTTTTGACACAAAAAGATCTTTCAAAAGCTTTTACAAAATTTAAATACTTTTTTTGAGTAAGAAGCAGAAACTGAGGGAATTAGAAATCCAAGAGTGGAAAAAGACAATAAGGCACCATAATATAAACAATGAAATTGTAAAAAAAAAGAAAAGAAAAGAAAGAAATCTTCTCTTTAGACAGACAACTTAAGGAAAATGAGACATACCATTTTATCAAAAACTGTTCACATGGTCTGCACAGGGATGCTGGGGAGTTTGATCAGACAAATAAGGCATGTCATAGATATTTTGTATAATAACCTAAAATAAGTTTAGCACTGGAACATTATTTTGCAGTTAAAGTTATTTTGCAACATCTTCTTAGTGCAGGTTATTCAACAGATGGAAATGCAATCAAATATTACCCTAATCCAACTCTGTATTATTAACTCAAAGAAAAGCTGAAATCCATTCCAAGACAACACTTTTCTGTCACAAGGATGTGGTTAAGTATACCAGTTCCTGTGGCCTCCAGTAAATTAAATTGTTATCAGCATCATGAACACCTTTGGTAAGAAAAAGAATCAACAGCTGTAATTGCTATCAGAAAGAGCACTGCACTATCCTTTGGGAGCTCAATGACAATTCAAGCACACAGTCTTCAAACCAAACACTTGTCTAATCAACCATGGAGGGAACCCGATTACCTGCTTTATAGCATTTAACTTAACATACACTTGTCATATAGTACACTGTCTATAACTATTGCTCAGCTAAAATGGGAGGCATTTTTCAGAAATATTATTTTTCAATTTTTTTTCACAGTTCTTTGCAAAATGAAGAGGGAATGTTTCCCTATAACTAGGATGAAGAGGGAATGTTTCCCCATTACCAAGGCAACAATGTCAATGCTCTCTGACAATATTGAGTAGCTGTGAGTGACATGGTGTATTAAGTTATCAGTATCTTCACTCTCCCAATATTAGCCATGTGACTAGAAATAAACTCCAGTAAAAGTCTTGCCATGGAGGCAATTTAACTGCCATTGCAAAAGGGGAATATTAAGAAAGGAAGCTATCGTGGTGTGGCCTAAGCAATGGACTATATTCCTCCTTCCCCTCATCGTGAAAATGTGAGAATTCGGCCCCACTCCGGCCACGCCGCAACGCGGCTGCGCGCCATGGGGCCGTCTTTTGCAGCCCCGACAGGAGAGAGAGCAGCTTCCCGGGCATCCGGGGACTTTACTGGGGGGCGGGGGCAAAGGCTTAAGTAGCCTCTGCCCCGGGCGTCTCCACGCAGTTCCGTGGAGTCGTTGGCCCGCCCGCCCGCCCTGCAGCAGTACAGGTTTGTTACTGGTCGCCTTATTAGGGGCCAGGTAGGAATTTTTTCACATCACCTAATTGGCCTGGGGTGGTGTGTTTTTCGCCTACCTTGTACTGCCAGCAGCGGTGTGGTTTTGGTTAGGTAGCTAATTTGGTCACTTTGCAGAATTTAATTTACTGCACCGGCATTCAGACCTTGCCGGTGAACACCCAGGCCTTGGCACCTGTTTTGTGCGTGCGATCCGTATGATAGGCAGATGGGCTTGACGGCTCAATGCATTGGAATACGGATCGGGTTCATGCATCCCTTTCCGCCCCCTTCTGGTGAGGGGGGCCAGGCCAGGGATGGCATTTTTGGTCTGCCGCCTGGATCACAGCCGCATGAGGATGGCTAGGACCAGGGGTTGGGTGTCTTGCCCTTGCAGGACTTGGCAGGGTCAGGGGTGACCCCAGGGCTCGTCCTCTCTGTTCACCTTGTCTCGTTAATGTTAATGTTAATAAAGTGGCCCGTTTCCCCAACTACAGTTGTCTGCCTCTTTATTCCGTCTGGAGGTGCAATGATGAAGGGAAGGAGGAATACAGTCCATTGCTTAGGCATTATGAAAACAAGATTTTGCTTGCCACTGATGGCATCCTCTATAGCCTGTTCTGATCGGTGACATGATACCATAACATCATCATGTTCAGTATATGATACAGAATTTACTAGGATAATCCAAAGAAGAGCAGAAACCCCCAAATTGGCACAGAAACAGCGGCACATCAAAAATGTAAACAGATGCATTAAAAAGGAAACAAAATGCAGGAGGTTATTAAAGGGGTTTTGTATCTCTCAAAAACCTACTTCACTCCTTGAAAATTCAGGAATACAACAATTCAGTGCAACTTGTTATAATACTATTTTTGCATCACAACCATAACTCCTAACTACCTTTCCCCCCTTGCCAACACATTAAAACACCAGAAATCCCAGTCACACTTCTCTTCACTAATATGGACACTATGTACCTCTATAGAATCATAGTTGTAAGTGCCTATATAAACAACAGGAACAGCCCATTCATGATAGAATTTTTTTTAAACATCTCTGTCCAGAAAGAAATACCACAAGTTCTTACAACATATTTTTGGATCCAAAATCATGCTTTCTGTAGAAACTGGAAACTGCATTTTCATGACTAATAGGAAAAACCAGAAAAAAATCATTTTACCTGAACCCCGTTTGGTCACAACCTTCAGACTCTGAACGAGAGTAGCATACAAAAGGATTAAGTGAGGAATAGGAGCTTTCATCTTCCAGTTGTCCAAGGCTGTTCCCTAAAGCACAAGGAGACAGATATCTTGAAACATTGGTTTGAATTTAACTGCAATATAATTGTAGAACTTACAGGTTGGCAGAATTATGTTAGCTCTCCTGCCATGCTGCCATGGTAGTATCTTACTCAGTTTTCAGTAAATTCCAAAAGAATGGAATTTAATGTTATCCAGCAATCAGCAATTACATGAGTTAACGGTTGTAAATTTAAATCCCATTTTATATACATATATATAAATATATATAAATTGCATGGATTGGCAAACTTTCTATAATATTGAAATTAAACTTTTCTAGTCTGAGATTTTTAGCCTTCAAAACATCATCAATTTGAGACCTCCTGGCAGCAAAATACTGATTTAGTTTTATGTTGTGCCTCCCATTTGAAAAATAATACATTCAGTTTGGCAAGGTCCCCCCATTTATGAGCCAGTCCCTATTCCTTCCTGGACATTTAAAACAAAGAGTTTCTATCATAGATTACATTGTTTGATGGATCGCAGTCCCAAAATAAAAGAAAATAATCCTCCTATGATTGCCACTTAAAGACACTGGTGAGATACCGCCCTGGAACCCAACGTTGTGAGGACCCCATCTCTGTCTTCAGTCAAGCCCCTCTTGGGCCCTTACTGCCATTCCATTTCCCTCACTTTCTCTGTGCATCACCATTCTGCATTCCCCTGCACATTCCAATAATGCTTTGTTTTTCTTTCTACATTGATTCTCCCCCATAAAATCTGAGCCCACTTTCAGACTGCTTACCCCCCAGGTCTTCTAAGAGTCCTTTTGTGATGATGTAGATCTTTAGTTCACTTCCAAGCCAAAGGTAATTTAAAAGCATACACATTTTCTCAGACTTTTCCTCCCCCCTTCCCTTAAAGGCCAGTTGGTTTCTCCTTACTGGTCAGTTTTGCATTAGGCATGCCTTTTGAAATAAGAGATGAGGAAAATAATTGCCTTTGTCTGCCTCATTTGCAAGAATGGCCAGTTAGCTCAGCTGGTTAAGATGCAGTGCTAGTCACTGCAAAGTTGTTGGTTTGATTCCCCATTTGGGCAATTTTGTGGGGGGTTTTGGGGGGGAGGGGGGAAATTTTCCTTTAAATTGACTCTGACCACAAACATTTTGAATGTGTGGATAATGCTGTGGAACCTGCTCTGGGACAGCAGCAGCCTGGTTTGTTTTTTAAAGTCTGGTCCATCCCAACATCTGGTTTTCCCCTTTTGTCATCTGCTTTCCAAAAAACATGGGGGGGGAGAGCTCAGGCTGCAAAGCATTGACATCTCCACCTCCCTCCCTTGTGAACCACCTCCACCAAGCTGCCTCTCTGGCCAAGGGTTTGGCATCTCTACTCACTATACTTTTAAAAAGCACTTCCTAACAATGATTTTTCCCCCTCCAACAATCATGGATTGGTATTAAACTCTTTGACTACTGATAAAGGAGGGGAGAAGAATCTTTAGAATTCCTTGGACTGCAAAAAGATCAAATCAGTCAGTCCTAAGGGAAATCAACCCAGACTGTTCCCTGGAAAGTCAGATGCTGGAGCTGAAGCTCAAATACTTTGGCCACCAAATGAGAAGGGAGCACTCAATGGAGAAGATCCTGATGCTGGGAAAGACATAAGGCAAAAGAAGAAGGGGACGGCAAAGATGAGGTGGATGGACAGCGTTACTGATGTAACTAACAAATTTGAGCAGACTTCAGAGGATGGTAGAAGACAGGAGGGCCTGGCGTGACTTTGTCCATGGGGTCGCAAAGAGTCGGACTTGACTGTGCAACTGAACAACAACAAAAGGAGGGGGGGATGCTAATGGCAGCCCCACAGAAAATTTAGCTGGAAGACTCCTATTTTAAAAGACATGCTCAGTGAGATACTGACAAATCAGGAGAGACTAACCTTACAACACTATCCCAGTTTTCTCATTTGTATGCATTATATATACTCCTCGTACCCGATAGAAATTGTATAGAGAGAAAAAGGTGCAAAGTGCAGGCACAGAGTTCGAAATAAACCTCAATCGACTTGACTTCAGTGAAAATCAAGTAAATTGTGTGTGAAGAAAGGGCCTTGGATAGAAAAGTCTCCTTTATTTTGAACTTAGTTTGTTTAATTGGCAGCCCCTTTTAGAGTCTAAGTGGCAGGGGGTCTGAAATGTAGGGAGTCTCATAAAGGCACCTGGATTCAGCCTAGACACTGGAAATCTGAAGAAAGAAGAGGAAGGGTGTGCTGGAATTAGAAAATGATTAAATGCAATCTCCTCCTCATTCTCAAGAACAACAACAAACACCCTTCAGTGCTAAGGACCTGGAAGGGTCTGCCCAGCTCCAAAGTATGCCTAATATAATCAAGGGATATTTCATCAAGACAATGTGACATTTCCAGCTATAGACAGCTGAGCAACCCTTAAGTATCATTAATCCATTCCAGCTATTGATAAAGGCAGCTTAACATCTGATCCACCCAGGATGGGCCATCAAGAAGACATTTAACTCCATCATTCACAGCTGGTTCTTTTTCAGTATGCTAAAATCACCTAGAGATCGCCCACCTTGGAATGTCACGTGTTTACCTACTAATCTTCCTGCCAGATATTGACAGCAGTTACCTACAAACTGTCCATTCAAATTCAAGCTTCATATCTTGAACCAACCATGATTCTCAGGGCCAGATCTAGAAGGAGAGCAGAGGGGGCACTTGCCCCAGGCACCACCACAGGGCCCCCCCCAAATTGGGTATGATGTCCATTCTATTCCATGGGCCCATAAGATAGAACGGCCCACAAGGGGGCATTCAAAAAACATGTAGATTCGGTCCTGATGATCCTGGGAAAGTGAGTTCCTACACATACCTATGGAACTCTTCCTCATAAAAAGATCAACCCAATTCAGTGGAAAGTGTGCCTGGTTCCCTGAACTAGGGTTGTCAATCCCCAGGTGAGGGCAGGGGATCCCCTGGTTTGGAGGCCTTCCCCCCACTTCAGGGTAATCAGAAATACGGGGGGGATGTCTGCTGGACACTCCATTTCCCCTATGTAGACCGATTCCCATAAGGTATAATGGAGAATTTATCCATGGGTATCTGGGGCTTGGGGGAGCTGTTTTTTGAAGTAGAGGCACCAAATTTGCAGCATAGCATCAAGCACCTCTCCCCAAAATACCCTCCAAGTTTCAAAAGGATTGGACCACGGGGTTCAATTCTAGGAGTTCCCAAAGAAGGTGCCCCTATCCTTCATTATTTCCAATGGAGGGAAGGCATTTAAAATATATGCAGTCCCTTTAAATGTGATGTCCCGAACTCCCTCTAGAATTCAATTATGCTTGTTACACCCTTGCTCCTGGTTCCACCCCCAATGTCTCCTGGGTGCACCCCAAATTCTCCTGGCTCCACCCCCAAAGTCCCCAGATGTTTCTTGAATTGGACATGGCAAGCCTAACCTGAATACCCCTGGCTACTGTTTCATGGACTAAGTTTTTTCCACCTTAATGCTCTGTTCCTTGGACTTCCACCAGACCTCAAAAGCTGAATTTAAGGTTGTACGGCCCTTCCTAAAACTTTACAATTTCCTCTCTTCTACCTTTCATATGTGCACCCTTTTGCTGGTTTGTGTGTGTGTGTGTTTCAGTTCTCACATGTTTAGAACAGGCCCTTTACATTTTTATTTTAAATATTATTTTGTATACAATAAAACTGCATACCATCACTATCTTCTTTCTATATATAATTTTATTTTGGGGTACCTCTACCAAGATCCATCTTGGTATACAGAGGATGCAAGGTCTCACATTATTCCTTTCTGGAATCTAGAGTTGCCAAGTCCAATTCAAGAAATATCTGGGGACTCTGGGGGTGGAGCCAGGAGACATTGGGGTGGAGCCAAGATCAAGGCTGTGACAAGCATAATTGAACTCCAAAGGCAGTTCTGGCCATCACATTTAAAGGGACGGCACCTTTTCAATGCCTTCCTTCCACAGGAAATAATGGATAGGTGCACCTTCTTTTGGGGCTCATAGAATTGGACCCCCTGGTCCAATCTTTTTGAAACTTGGGGGATACTTTGGGGAGAGGCACTAGATGCTGTACTGAAAATTTGGTGTCTCTACCTCAAAAAACAGCCCCCACAGAGCCCCAGATACCCGCGGATCAATTCTCCATGATTTTCTATGGGAATAAATCTCCATAGGGAATAACAGAGTTCCCAGCAGACATTTCCCTCCCGTCCCCCCGTTTTCTGATGACCCTGAAGCGAAGGGAGGGCTTCCAAACCGGGGGATCCCCTGCCCCCACCTGGGATTGGCAACCCTAGTCTGGGAGCCATCCCTTTGTCAGCTTAAAGTGCCGGTCTGGACCCAGCCAGAGCTATGCTTCCTTTTACTTATTTTCTTTTGTTCATTTTTCAAACATATCCATGGGACAATGAGGGCCACCTTGCTTTTCAGTAGCAGGGATACTAAAGATCACATATCAGTTCATTTCAAGAAGAGGAGAAACATACTGCTTATACCTCTCTTAATACTGCATTGACTTAGTGTTGAATATTTACTAATACAAGAACACGGATATAAACAACACTGTTGCTCATTTTATTAAATGCTGGATTTTATATGCTGCAAAATGGAGAATGGCATTTTCCCTTCTTCTTTCCAAAAGGTGAAGGGAAACCAGCTTTACCCAGTAACAGCTAATTTAGTTTAGTTTACATCCATGAGATGCAGTACAGGCCTTAACAACGTGGCTCCAAACATCTTTTCCCCCTCTGTCTCTCTTTTCTTTTTAATATCCAGACTGATGAAGAGTTCTGGACAATGTGGAAATGTGCACATTATTTTGTAATATTATGATTGGTCCTAACAAGGTATATTACTCAACATTTGTTCAGGAATTTACAACATCCCATTAAGTAGGGTTGCCAAGTCCAACCCTAGAAATATCTGGGGACTTTGGGGGTGGAGCCAGGAGACTTTCGGGGTGGAGCCAGGAGACACTGGGGTGGAGCTAGGGGGGAGGGGGGGAAACGGTGCCAGGGAGCGTGGCGAGCCACCCTGCAGCTGCCGCCTCTTCTCCGCTCACCGTGGCTGCTCCTCCAAGATGGGCTCAGCCTGAGCCCATCTCAGAGAAGCAGCCACGGTGAGCGGAGAAGAGGCGGCAGCGGCATGGCGAGTGGAGAAGAGGCGGCAGCGGCGTGGCAGCCTCGCCCGCTCCTCCTCTGGGGTGGAAGTGGAGGGGGGTGGAGGCGGGCTGGGGGCGTGGCAAGCCACGAGTCCGGGTCCTAGAAGGGCCCGGATTCGCGGCTCGCCATGCTCCTGGCCTGCCTCGCCCTCCCCTTCTCTGGTTTTGCCTGCACTGCTCTTGGCTGCTCCTCCCAGATGGGCTCAGCCTGGGCCCATCTCGGAGGAGCAGCTGTGGTGGGCGGGGAGGGGGCGGCAGCGCCGCAGTGGCCTCGCCGGCTCCAGGATCGGACGGCTCGGCATGCTCCCCGGCGCCGTTTCCCCCTCCCCCCGCTTCCGTTTTTTGGGGGAGCGGGGGAAGAGGGTGGAAATCCTGGGGTCCCCCACCAGGGCGGGAGGGTTGGGAAGCCTACTGGAATCCCTTTAAAGTTAATTTCCACTTCTCTGGGTCCAGTTTGGGAAATAAAGTGCTCAGTTTGTTTCTGAGAACCCAACAATACTCACTTCTAGGCTCTGTTATCCTTATCCAAACACTTATCTAAGTGCTAAACTCAAGGCTCAGAGAGCAGAGTAGCATTGCCAACCTATAAATGGGAGTAGGATTACCAAACTCTTATCTAAGTGCTAAACTCAAGGCTCAGAGAGCAGAGTAGCATTGCCAACCTATAAATGGGAGTAGGATTACCAAACTCCAAGAGGGCCCTGGAGCTCTCCCAGAATTTAAATTGCTCTCCAGATCAAAGATATCACTTCCACTGCTCTGTGGCATTATACACCGCTCCACAAACCTTCCCCACCCCAGTCTCCATCTCTAAAATCCAAGAATTTTGCAGCCCAGAGCTGGCAACCCCTAAGGTTCTCCTGAAATTATAGCTCATCTCCAAAAATCAGTATTCCCAGGAGAAATGCAAGTTTCAGAGTATGGACTCCATTTCTTCACATCTTTGTCATGCTCCCTCCTCTCCTCAAAGTATGCTCTCCCTTGACAGTGCTGTCAAGTCTCTAGGAGTTTCCCAAGCCACAGTCAGTAACCCTAGCTCAGATACAGTATGTCACAGAAGTGAGTACACCCCCTCACATTTTGTAAATATTTAAGTATATCATTTCATGTGACAACGCTGAAGAAATGACACTTGACTACAATGTAAAGTAGTGAGTCTACAGCTTGTATAACAGTGTAAATGTGCTGTCCCCTCAAAATTACGCAACACACAGCCATTAATGTCTAAACTGCTGGCAACAAAAGTGAGTACACCCCTAAGTGATAATGTCCAAATGGGGCCCAAAGTGTCAATATTTTGTGTGACATACTGTATATGCACTCCTGAGTTTAGGGGAGCAAACAAGACACTTACAGAACCATCTCTAAGTGCCAAGACTTAATCTGCCTCCAAGTTCCTTAGACTGCAATTATTCCTAAAATATAAATCTATAAAATTGTACAACTATCATTAAAAATTTAGAACTGCTCACAATAGAATTCATTACATTTTTATTCCATCTCCTCACAACCATGCAAACTGAGAGAGACTGGCTAAAATCATCCACTGAGACTTCTGATTGGGGATTTGACCTGGATACTACCTGACCTGTCCTGAGTCTCTAACCATTATACTACAATGGCTGATCATTCGATGAACTACAATCATACAGGAATAGAAAAGAGTAAGAGTCCAGTAGCACCTTAAAGACATAAAATTTGTGGTTAGAACATCAGCTATCTGAAGAAGTGACCAGTGACTCACAAAAGCTCATATGCTACCACAGCTTTTGTTAGTCTTTAAGGTGTCACTGGACTTTTACTCTTTTCTACTGCTACAAATAGACAAACACAACTATCCATCTTGACCTATCATACAAGAATGTTTTAGCTTCCCTCTATCCTCCATGGACACATTGGCACAGAGACTGCATACAAAGAATCCCTACACAAGATTCCAGTCCAGTAGCATCTTACAGACCAACAAAATTTGTGGGGGATGAGCCACAAAAAGCTCCCTCAAAAATCTTGTTGATCTCTAAGGTGCCACTGGCATGGAACATGGCTGTTCTGCAGAACAACACAGCTACCCTCTGAAACTCCCTACACCAAAGACGGATATTTGTTAATTTGTGGAATGCCCTCCCTGAAAACACCTGCCACAGTTCTGCAGGGCCTGTAAAACCAAATTATTTAAACTTGCTTTTAGTGGCTGAAGGGAGGTAGCTATCACTCCATGGCACTGAAAATCCCACGGAATCATGATAACTGAATCAAGAACTTCAGAGTAATCAGAAACACACATCTTGATTTTAATGACTGTAAACTGTATGATTGATTTTATTGTATAATTTGTTTTTAATGTTTTATGTGCCATTGTTAGTCGCCCTGAGCCCAGCAGGGGAGCGTGGGATATAAATCTGATAAAATAAAATAAATAAAATAATTATATAGATTACGACCTGTGTTATAACTGCTGTTTTATCTGCTGGACTGTTTTATTACCCTTTTACATAGTCGAATACTGCTTTTATTTTATCCTATTTTATACTGTTTTAATGCCATAGTGTATTGCTTGATATTTTTTATGTTTTGTTGTTATTCTTATTATTTTTAACTGTTTGAGCAGGGCTCTGGAGAGATTCCTGTTAACAAATTTCAAAATAGATATATTACCCAAAATAAAGGATGAATTGTGCATAGTTCCCTGGGCAAATGGACCTTCAATACATGAAAAAAGTGGGAGAATCAACAAGCACAACCCAGAATCAACTGCATCCTCATCAACTAACCTCATCTAAACATTTATTTTGTAATTCATAAGCACTGGGCTTGGAACTAATCCAAACAGCAAGGTTTACTTCAGTGCAATGTTCAAAACATAGAACTCTGAAAAGGGAACAAGAAAACATTACAAAAATTGCTTGACAACTGCATTTTAATCAATGTGAAGATATCCCAAATTATTTATGTTCTGATTTATTCACAAGTATAGAACTGATAATATTGGATCTCCATGTAAGGAAAAAGGGGGAGAAAACCTGGTATAAATAGGAAGTGAACATTTTTTTTAAATTATCAGCAGAAACTTTTTTTTTTTAAAGAAAGAGTTACAACCTTAAAAATTAGCAGACTAAATAAGTGCCTATTATAAAAGAGAACTGAATTTCATCTCAGTTCTCTTCCCCAGATATTAGGATCCAAAAAGTATATGCCTTTTTAAGGGTATAAATAAGCCCCAGTTATGCAGAGGTGAAGCAGAACAGATGTAACTAAGGCTATGTTACACTGTGTTGCTATGCTACACTGCAGGCTTAAGAAGTATGCTTCTGTAACCAAAATTCCATTTTACAGTCACTGCACTAAATGATGCTGCAGGAAATCCTGATGCTGATATCTTCAGTCTCTAGGATACTAGACAGTCAAGCTTCTTGCTCTGCATGAGCTTAATGAATACTCCTCAAAGAACTGTAGACTTTTACGTAGCATTTGTAAGATCAACAGATAAGTCTGGTTGGGGGGGGGGGGCGGTAAAGCCATGCAGGCATATTAGAATCAGACTGCTGAAGAAAATACTGCCCATTGCAGAAGGAAATGAAACCCAATAAAACATTGCCACAGTAGAAGCTGCAAAGTAGGCTTGCCAGCTCTGGGTGGGGAAATACTAGGGGATTTGGGGACGGGTTTGGAAAGGGGAGGGACTTCAGCAGGTTACAACACCATATAGTCCACCCTCCAAAGCAGCCATTTTCTCCAGGGGAACTAATACGTATTACCTGGAGATCAACTGTAATTGCAGGAGATCTCCAGGCCTCTCATGGAGGCTGGAACCCTATTGCAAAGTCCAGTGGGAAAGAAATAGGGTTGCCATGTTCTCTGCCCATTCAGAAGGAGGATTGGGGGGGGGGGCGAGCTGTTCTGGGGATGGGTAGGGATGTTGCATGACATCCCTGACAAGACGACATTAACCAAAAGTGACATCATCAAGTCAGACACTGTGTTTTTTTGGTAAACTCTGTGGTTAAATTGGGCTTAAATCACAGTTTGCCCCAAAACCTGAGCTTCCCTCGTGCAATGATCCTGATGCAATTATGTCACTTCCGGGTGATGTTATCCCATCAGGGACACTGCCACAGAGGAGTTTCCTCCACCAATCAGCTGGTCCACAGCAGGGAGGATCCCTCAAAACTGGGGAATTCCCCACTAGGACCTGGATGCTGGCAATCCTAGAAAGAAAGCATTAAAGAACACAAAGACAGCAGCTGAATAATAGACGTTTCTATTTCTCCACACTGAAGCGTCTGACATTTGAAACATATTAACAGTAATATACTGCAAGAGTAAGACTTTTGGCCAAAGAGGTATTATAAAGAACCCTGGACATATTACCAAGGTAAGCAGTTACTAGTATCTAAACTAAGGCCATTTGATAAATGCCACTTGGAACTCACTTTATATGTGTCTACATGCCTCTTCTGTTACCAAACAGTGAGCAGGTATCAGGATATCTAGTTGTAAGAAATCTCAACATGAGATTCTTTTGGGAAAATGTCTCTAAGCTCTGTTATCCTATGGATAGCACCCCTCAAGCACAAGCTCAATGAAATTATAAGCAATATTTCCAGTTTTCAACAGAATGGACAAAGCAACAAGCAGAAAAAAAAATAGCAACCCACAAAGCCATAGAAGAATGTCTCCACTTTCTGTAGTGCTGCTATTCCACCCCAAGACGGGGAAGGTGTGGGGTTTACAGACAGCCCAGAGGATGTGAAGGTGTGTTTGGAGATGCACTACCACTGGGGCATGGAATGGGGGCTTAAAGGCCCACTAAATCCACCCTCACTCTCTTTGTTCATCAGCTATCCCTTTGTGGCTACACTCTTCCTCCATATTCAGTATTAAATGGAAAAAGGGAAGTGAGGGCTCAATTTTATTCTTTTTTTCCTGCCTCTTTACCAGGCACATAGGTCAGCACTCCAAACACTTCAGTATCTCCTCCATCTTCAGTTTGTAATTGGTCACATTTCTTATTTCTGCCTTTATCTGTGCTACACAGAACTCTGCTGAGGATTTGTTGGTTGATGCGGGACCTGTTTCCCTATCCACGTCTTCTAACTTCTGCCTCAACATTATTCTTTCATAGAAACTACTCCAACTTTATGTCCTCCCCTCAATTTTACTGTACTACAAATGTGTACACAACTTGGCTTGCTCTATTAGCAGGTTTATATGTTCTGGAACCATTGCTTGCCAGAAGACAGGTTCTCACTGCTAACAGCTGTTCTCATAAAATATGCAGCTTTCATTGTGTCACCTCTTTTTTAATATATGCAGTAGATGATGAAAACTGTCTGATCCTTGGGGTGACAGCCTGTTGTGTATAAATGCCTTGTCATATGAAAATGAGCTGCCAAGCATAACATTATAAAAATGGGCTCCACTTACTGCTTATAACATGTAAACTGGCCCTTACTCCTATTTACATCAATATTAACTGATCAACAGCATCCAAGACACTTCAGCTCTGGGAGCAGGTGTACTAATTTTGGAATTCTATTCCCTAGCCTGTGGTCTTTCTTGAATTCCCACTCATTTGTGGTGGCAGGGTAGGAGGTTGAGATGTGGCAGTAATATAATAAATGTTAACATTTACTATTTATGTAATGATTTCAAACATTCAAATGAAGTCAACACCCACCTATTCCATTTACTCTCCAGAAACCAGCATTCAGAGACATACTGCCTCTGAACCTAGACATTCCATTTAGCAATCCCAGCTATTTGCTGTTGATAAATGAATGACTCCATAATAGATGAATGACTCCATGAAATTCTCATTCAGATTTGTCTGAGAACTGAGGATCACCACATCCCATGGTATATGGGTTACCTGCTTTCTCTCTTGCTGGGTCTTACATCTGATATGCCTTCCCAAGACAGCTACATGATGCCGCCTTTTATTTTCTTCAAATCTCTCCTCCTTGTGGATTTGAATTTTGTTTTTGTTTGTTCATGAAAGTCTGTAAAAACTACTAATGACATTGTATAAATAATAAATAATCATAATTATAAGGATCTTCAGTAATGCTTGATTAAAATAAGTCCCTATATTATTGTTCCCTGAAGATTTGGCAGCATGAACATAAAAGGACAATGCAAGCCAGTTTTCAAGTGCGAAGAGTAATTTTTGTATATTTGGTATTTGCTATGTGATTAAAAAAATATTTTAAAAAATTCATATGCTCAGAATTATCATCACTTAATGCCACCTAGAGAAAGGACAATGGCAAATATTTCATAATAAATTGCACCAGTTTTTTGCATATTTCCCCAGCTTGTGCACATCTTTCAGCAGAATCAATTGCAAGATATGCTGGAAGTTAAGAATGAAATTGTTTTAAATTCTGATTTAGGATTGACATTAAGACCTGGCCATTTAAACTGCCTAAAAGACACACAGATAATTATTGTTTGCCAAGTTTTGATAGACAAAGGAAGATAAAATCTAGGCTGCAGATTCCAGGTCTTGAATTATTTCTTTAAGCTTTAGGACAGGGGTGGGGAACCTTTTTTCTGCCAAGGGCCATTTGGATACTTATAACATCATTCGAGGGCCGCACAAAATTATCAACTTAAAAATTAGCCAGGAGAGTGGGGGTGGACAGAAAGGGACCACAGGGAGAGTGGGGGCCGCAGGAAAGGGGTGCAGAGAGTGGCAGGAGAGCGGGCGGCGGCCAGAACAGGGCCACGGGGAGAGTGAGAGCCACAAAACAGGGGTGCGGAGAGTGGCGGCAGCCAGAACAGGGCCACAGGGAGAGTGGGGGCCACAAGAAAGGGGTGCAGAAAGCAGCGGGAGAGCGGCAGCGGCCAGAACGAGGCCGCAAGGAGAGCAGCAGCCACAAGAAAGGGATGGGGAGAGGTCTGGGAGAGTTGCAGTGGCGAGAGTGGTAGGAAAAGGAGGGGCCATACAGGTGTAAGGGGGGTTGGGTGGAGGGGCCGGGTGGGCTACAAACCTGATGGGCACCCATTTGAGGGACCCTAGGGGGTCAAGCGGGGGGGGGTTGATTAGATGGGTTCTCCCCCAGCTATGGGCCTGGCTTCCTCTCCTCCCCTTCCTAATTTCTCCGGCTCTGTGTGCTCCATTCCCCACTGCCTCCCCTTCCCCACCCAGTTCTTCCAGCTCTGTAAGCCTCAGCTCGACTTGCCCTGGCCCCGCTGTGCGGGTGGGCAGGGGGAGTGTTCTACCATTCTTGACTCCTCTTGCTGCTTACCGGTGTGCCTCAGCTGGTTCAAAGTCAATATGGTTGGGGGCAGCAGTGCAGGCACCCTCAGCCTGAGAAAAGAGGAGGAAAGCGGCCAGTGCTATAGGGCGGAGCAGAGGCCTCAGCAATAGCAGGCAGGCGGTACGCACGTGCTTCTCCTTGTTCGCTGCCAGATCTGATCTCCTTGGCGCTCGAGAAAGGAAAGGGGTGGAGCCAGGCCAGGAAGTGTTCCCCGGACCTGCGCAGAGCTCCTTGGTGCGTGCCTTCAACCTGCACGGGCATATGGAGTGTCCGTGTGTGTGTGCACGCATGCACGTGTCTGGCCTGGGTAACTCTGAGGGCTGGTCCAAGTGGCCTTGAGGGCCGTAAACGGCCCAAGGACCAGAGGTTCCCCACCCCTGCTTTAGGATATCTCTTTACAGTTTGCTGAGCCATTGTGTAAAATACGGTTGCCCAGCAATTATTCTCACACACGGGTTATAACTGAGTAACACTTCTTTTAGTAAAAGGCCTGTGTAGGCTTCCCAACCCTCCCACCCTGGCGGGGGACCACAGGATTTCCAGCCTCTTCCCCCAGTCCCCAAAAAAACGGAAGCGGGGGGAGAGGGAAACAGCGCCAAGGAGCGTGGCCTGGTGAGTGGCAGGGGCGGCGGGACCGCGGCGATTGTCCCGGGCTGGCCGCCCTCTGGCCGCTTTTGGCCTTGCTCCCCCCCTTCGGCAGCTCCCATGGGGAGGAGGGGGCGTCTGGGCTGGGCTGGGCTCTGAGCCCCCTTCGGCCGCAGAGAAGGAGGCACCGAGAGCGGTTCGGGCGCGTCCCCGCCGGCCTTGCTACTGCTGACCAACTGCTGCTGCTGCTGCTGCTTCCCGATGGCAAGTGAAGAAAGGAGGACTGAGCCGCCCGCCAGCCCACAGGCAGCGGCTGTCACCTCCACGACGCGCCGGAACGCCATGAAGGCGGGTGAGGGAGAGAAAGAAGAGGCGAGAGAGAAGGAGCGGGGGCGGCTTGGCAGCGCCACCTTATCCGGGCCAGAGGCAGAGCCGGCTGCGGGCAGTCCGCCTCGTCACACGTGTGTGCGTCGTATGCGTCGTGGGATGAAAATACAATAAACAGGGCCCGGTGAGTAGCACGGGCGGCGAGGCGCTGTGGGGTGGCAGACTGGCTGGCAGGGCTGGCCACTTTTGGCCTTGCTCCCCCCCCCTCCGGTGGCTCCTGCGGGAAGGAGGGGGCATCTGGGGGCGTCTGGGCTGTCCCTTTAAATGTGATGGCCAGAAGAACTCCCTTCGGAGTTCAGTTATGCTTGTCACACCCTTGCTCCTTGTTCCGCCCCAATGTCTCCTGGCTCCACCCCCAAAGTCTCCTGGCTCCACCCCCAAAGTCCCCAGATATTTCTTGAATTGGACTTGGCAACCCTACGCCTGTGTGTAGGCTGAATCATTGACAGAAAAATGAAAATTGTTAAAAGCTAGCAAAATGTAATTCCAGCATAATTTTTATGAACTAGAACCCACCCACTTTGGATGCAGTCAGTGGATCTTCACTACAAAATCATGAAGGTGGCTTGTGGGAAAGTGCAGCAGCAGCTAGGAAATAAAATGAGCACCTTCCTCAGGAGTATCCCTATTTTCTTCAAAGTTCTCAGCCTCTTGTTACTATTCAGTGTTTATATTGGGAGAAAGCCAGTCCTTAACCTCTTCTCTAAACAGATGTGAAAGCCTTCTGAATTTGGCTGACGAATGCTCTCTGCAGACCTCTTTATTGTCTTCAATTGTCTTTATTGTCTTCTTATCATCCTGGAAATTATCATCCTGGAATGAACCATGGTTAGGGAAATGATATGTAGATGGATGGAAGTTAATAATTTTTAATATTATTGAATACTAATACCACTTAAGTGATTATATTATATTATAATACCACTTAAGTGTTTATATTTATAATAGGAACAAGCCAATTGTAAGGTACTGGGTTCAGATACGTTCAACCACTAACATCCTTTTTTAACGATCACACAACAACAATAGCAACATGGTGGGGTCGGACCCCTGCTTATAGGCATGCACCTAGAACAACCCCCTCCCAAGACCAGTTCAATCCTGGATAGTTAAAATTCATACCACAGATCTTAATAGGCAGTAAGTTAAGTCTGTCCCTAGTCAGGTGACCCGCAGTTTCCCATGGTTCCCCTGTTCATGCTAGGCAGCGCTGTGTTGGAAATTCAGGGACCAAAATGCAGTGCACAACACCAGTCCTGAATCTCTTCTCTAACCAGATGCAAAAGCCTCCTGCATTTTGCTGGCAAAATGCTGTTAATACCACTTAAGTGTTTATATGAAAAGCAAGTCAGTCCTAAACCTCTTTATAGCTGGTTAGCTATTGGAAGGTGAGAGCCAATTGATGTTAAGCATGGGAACACCAGCCAATTGGAGGCTGGCTTGCCAGCCAGGTTGGAAGGCAGCTACCTCTTTCTTTAATCCAGCCTTGGTGCGAGCTCTCCACCTGCCTGCCCTGTTTTGTGACCATATGGGATTAGCTGATCGCCATTCTGTCTGCTGCACAGGGTCAGAGGGGATGATTTATATATGGGCCTGGTAAAAACTGGTTAGGCCCTAACTGGGAAGGCAAAAAGAGCCTCAGTTGGGGACCTGATTAGGGCTGGGGAGGACATAATGACAAGCCTTAAGGCTTAGCAGTCATGGGTGGGACTGTGCTCCTCCACCCCTTCTATGTATTTGCATATGGGCTATGAGGTGAAAGGTTCAGAGCCAGGATCTAAACTGGGGTGCTTTTGCCCTGTTAGGAAGCTTGCATTGCAAGCGCATATAACCTGTGGTTCAGCATGTTAACTGAGTACTGCAGATCAGCTTATATGTAAATAAAGTCCTATAACCTGTGTTGAATTTCATTTGAGGGATGGGTGGGCAATTCTACTTACATATTAATTCAACAGATGCAGAGCCATGTGCTGCTGGAGCAACCCCCCCTCCAACCCCCCCCCCCCCAAAAAAAAAACCCTGAGAGTGCAGGGTCTTGCTCTCTCTTTCTCTCTTTTCCAGGTAAGCTTTGTGGTTGTCTCAAAAGAAAGCTTGAGTGAATCTTGACATGTGCAAACCTTGGCATGAGCAAAGGATCAGGTAAAGATTTTTTTTCTGTATTGCTGTACCTATTTATTTTTTATTTGTAGTGCAGGCAGTTCTCAAAATGTAATGTGACTGAATGTTATTATTATCAATTTTCATGAAATGCAAATTAGGCAAATCAGATTTTTGGGGAAATGAATTTTTCCTAACTCCTCACACATCCTAAAATCACATTTGCAAATTAGGTTCATCCTGTGGGTTTTCTCACAGCTACCTCTTTTCATTAGTGCCCATCTTTTCTGCCTGTCATGCTGCCTCATGTACCTATTGCCAGCTCTGAGTTGGGACATACCTGAAGATTTTCAAGGTGGAGGCTAAGGAAGGTAGGGTTTGGGAAGGGGAGAGACTTCAATGAGATATAATGCTATAAAGTCAACCTTCCAAAGCAGACATTTTCTTCAGGTGAACTGTCATCTGAAGATCAATTGTAATCCCAGGAGATCTCCAGCCACCACCTGGAGATTGTTAACCCTAGGTCCTTTATTTATCATCTTTCTGACATGGAAAAAACTAAGAAAACTCTAAATTAACTACATTTCTGTAAGTTCAGCTGTGGCTATCATTAATTATTCTGACCAATAGCAAGAAACAACAGACATATCCAACGCTAAAGAACAACTTTTAGTGCAAATGCAAGTGATCCACTCATCAAATGCTGAAAGTATACAGAAAAGTACATGCAATAGTAAACAGAAACAATAAGAGCAAGTAAAGAATTCAGCAGATCCCCAAAAGAAAGTTATGGCTTTTGTGGCATGCAAAATTACTTTGGTAAATGCCATTATAGATAGAAATTGTGGAAGAAAAATTATTATGCCAGAGTCTGCAACCATTTGAAGCACAGCAAAACTGCACACCACCTGAGACAAGTAAACTATAATGATAAATGCAATAATTCAGAAACTGGCATTTTCTATGCCAAAACATCAAGCTGATTGGTAAAGTTTGTGTTAGTGCCCTGTAAAGCATCACTGAAGTCCAGGCTCAAGCTTGAGACCAAATGCTAAATAGACAGTTGTGCATCCATAAATATAATGGGCTAGAGATTTCCTTAACATTATGCAGAAGAAAAATAAAAGAAGAGCTGGTTTTTATACCCTGCTTTTCAGCAACCAAAGGCATCTCAGGATGGCTTACAGTTGCCTTTCCTTTCTCTTCCCACAACAGACACACTGTGAAGTAGGTGGGGCTGAGAGAGCTCTGAAGGAACTGCGACTGGTTCAAGGTCACCCCACTGGCTCCATATGGAGGATTGGGGATCAAACCCAATTCTCCTTCCTTCCTGTCTTGTTGCTGTGAAACATATGATGTTCATGTCTTGTGGCTCTGAAGCATTTGATGGCTATTCCATGTGGCTGTCATATTGAGCAACTTTGACCACCTGTGGTTTGGACTATAGAGAATCATATTCCAGAGTATTTGGAATGCATGTTATGATCTGTAAGGTGGCATGTCAGTAGTTCAAGCATGATACAGCATTGTGTCAAGTCAGACCCTTGGTGCATGAAGGTCAGTGTCATGCAGGAAGACTGAAAAAGTATCAACTGGAGATAGGAGGCATTCAACCTGGGAGCGTACGCATCCCAAGCAGATGCTGTGTTTTTGAGGCAGGCCTCTTGGTCTCCTGATGCAGGCATGAATGGGAGACCAAGTATTATCTCACCCTCCCCCCAGCTGGTGTGTTTATTCCTCAACCTGGCGGGCTTCAGCATCCCCTCCTACTAGGATTGCCAAGTACTTTGAAGCCCCCCGCAGGGGACTCTGCTCCCCCGACATTGCCAGAAGTGATGTCATCGCACCAGTGATGTCATGCAGTGACTGTTCTAGGCGATTCCAGGAAAACTCTATAGATTTTTCGGACACTCTAGCCATTTGTACCATAGAGTTTTCCCTCCCAAATGGCTACAGCATCCAGGAAAACCACAGAGTTTTTCTGGAAACACTTAGCGCAGCAGCCATGCAGCATTGCCAGCACGATGCTTTCAATGTGGGCCAGTGGGTTGGGAACCTCCTGGGCAGGGGAAACCCCGCCCGGACTGGGGGCTTGGCAGCCCTACCTCCTTCCATAATGCATCAGCCAGAGAGAGATAAGGGGCCCGGCAAGTTGGCACACACCCTGGAAGTGGATGGAGTCTTCAGGAAGGCTTATTGGGAATGAAGTTGTCTTATGTGAGGGGGCGTGATGTCAATCAGTCCCGTGTCATACACACCAAGAAATGCAGTGCTGGATGGCTCTCCCAGGCCCTCATGTAGGGTTGGAGGCCATGTCAGAGCGCCATGAGTAGCAGCATCCTTAGCACCCTGTAGGAGGGCCTTGTTTCATGTGGGAGAGAAGCACTTGTGAAAACATCAGCTCCTAGCCTGTTGACATGCTGACGTGTGATTCTGAGAGGTGCATTGGTGCAGGCTGAATCTGGGCCCCATGTCAGGACTGGAAAAGGCTCATGGGAGTGACATAGGCTGTGGGTGGTAAGTCTGCAGTAGAGGGCTGTCATTCATGGGTGGTATGGGCATGGTGAGAGGGCAGGTCAGAGCAGCAGGGTCCATCTTGATTGGTGAGAAAAGGTTAGGAGAGTGAAGGGGTCAGCAGCAGGCAGGAGGTGGGTTTACTGGACCTGAGTATGGATCAGACAGCTGTTGCCATTGGTGGCAGCAAGAACATTCTGGAGGCCATGATGGAGGGTGAAGATTTAGAGAGAAGCCTTCACAGGCACAGAGAGAATCAGCAGTGGATGTGTCTCCCAGTCCATTTCTTAGGGTAGAGAGGCTGCGGTAGAGCATTGTGGGCAGATGTTATGGAGGGCACGAGATGCAGTAGGAGAGAGATGGGGGAGGTGTAGGACTGGATCAGTGATTGACAGGGTAGTCAGGAGGCCAGAATAGAGCAGCAGCTGTGTCTGAACTGTTTTGGTTGAGATAAGAGCATTTTTATGGGCTCCCTCAGCACTGGGTATGCCACAGTTGAAATAAATTATGCCCAGCATTACTCAATTAAGGATACATCCACCTCCAGTTTGGGCATATTTATTTTCTCCTCTATTTTCCCTCTAGAATTGAACCCAAACAAATGGAAACCATATAAACTAAGGTGATTATTGCTGTTTGACTCTTGAATCTGTTAACCATCTTCAAGTGATTTGCAGATTCAATTAATTCAGCCGAACTTTTTTGCAATTGAACCCACAACTATCTGGACCCTTAGGATTTCTAGATCCAATCCCAAAGAAGGGTTGGGTTTTTAATATTTACATAGAAAGGAGAAATTAAGTTTCCTATCTCCTGGGACATCTTTTCCAATGAGCATTCTCCTCTGATTCTCCTTACTATTCAACTACATATCCTTAAGGGTAGATGAAGTATCTTTTACATCCACTAAAAAAACTGAATAGAAATATGCTGTGGCAGATGTGATATTTGTCAATCAGTGGATGGGATATTCGTCAATCAGTCCAGCCAATAGGAGCTGCAGGTTTTATCATCACTGATGTATCACAGAAACTCTTAGTCAAGCATTGAAGTATATAAATCAGGGGTGTCAAATATGCAGTTCAGGGGCCAAATCAGTCCCACAGAGGGCTCCTATCATGACCCCAAGTCACTGGGTGTCATCTGCTTCCTTCTCCCTATATCTTGCGTCCTTCTACATAACAGCTTGCTTTGCAAGGCTTGCTCAATTGCACAGGAGCTACAGAGCAAAACCTCTATTTTCTCCATTTCCTGAGGCTCCTCCCTTGGGGAGGAAAGGGGGAGGAAAAGCTTACTTTGCCAGGCTTTCTCAATTGCACAGCAGACTACTGAGCCAAGCCTCTCTTCCTTCTACTGACTGAGGCTCCCCATCATCCCCTGGGGAAGGAAGGAACGAACCAGAGCTTCCTTTGCCCAGTTCTCAGGATCCCATGGGAGAAACACAAAGAAAGCATCCTTAAGACCAATGAGTGCTAATGTTTGAAGTATGCTTTAAGTTTTTAAAAATATATATTTGTGTTTGTCTGTGTCCTTTATAAAGTTTATATCTCTGCTACCTAATCTTAAATAGGTACATGGCCCAGCCCAAAATGGCTTGGCCCAACAAGGTCTCATTTATAGCAGATCTGGCCCTCATAGTAAATGAGTTTGACACCCCTGAAATAAATTATCAGTGGCTAGAAGTATTTTACTCAAATTAGGTAAAGACTACAGATCCTAAAGAGAAGGAAGGCTTGCCTCATTTGTGCAGCTTTATTTATTTATTAGATTTGACTTTTAGTTTGCCCTTCCCTGAGGAACAGGATGATTTATAACAAAATAAAATTCCAACAATATTTAAATACAGGTAAACTTCTGATACAGTTTAAATTACAGATAAAATCCAGAATGTATGTGCAACCTCTCTAGAGATCTTCTTGCTGGAATTCACAAGGTAAAAAATACAATATAATCATCTTATTTTCAAGTAAGAGAACAATGATACAGAATTGTTATGAATTCCTGTGGAACAGCAGGGCCAAGTTCCCAAAGAAATGGTATGATATAGCATGGGAGAACGCACTGTTTCAAATGTTTCAAAACAGTCAATGAATGTGGTAGGGTGGCCAGACCGTCCCGGTCTCCTGGGAAAGTCCCGGTTCTGGCCCCCAATTCCCGGCTCCCGGGCTGGCTATACCGGGACCATTAGAGGTCCCGGTTTAGCCAGCCAGAGAGCCGGTGGGCCACGCGGGCGGGCGGGGAAGGCGGCGAGAGAGGGAGGGAGCATCCCTGCGCATGCGCAGGGCGATTGTGGCGGGCTCTGCACATGCGCGGGGACGCTCCCTCCCTCACTCGCCGCCTTCCCCGCCTGCGGGCGGGGCCCAGCGGCGGTAGAGGAGGCCGGGGACGCGGCAGAAAGGCCGGCGCTGGTCGCTGGAGGCCCTCCAGCGACCAGCGCCGGCCTCTCCGTCGCCTCCCCGGCCTCCGCCACTGCCACAGGGCCCCGTGCGCGGGCCTCCACTGCAGGGGGAGGCCGGGGAGGCGGCGGAGAGGCCGGCGCTGGGCCCCGCCGCCGCCGCTGGGCCCCGCGCGCGGGCCTCCACTGCAGGCGGAGGCCGGGGAGGCGGCGGAGAGGCCGGCACTGGTCGCTGGAGGCCCTCCAGCGACCAGCGCTGGCCTCTCCGCCGCCTCCCCGGCTTCTCCGCCGCCGCCGGGCCCCGCACGCGGGCCTCCACCCGCCCTGGAAGCAGGTAAGAAGGGCAGGCAGGGAGGGAGGGGGCCGAAAGCGGGGGAGTGGCTGGCAGGAGCGGGCGGCCTTCCTTCCTTCCCTCCTTCCTTCCTTCCCTCCTTCCCTCCCTCCCTCCTCCCTTCCTTCCCTCCCTCCTCCCTCTCTCCTTCCTTTCTTCCTTCCTTCCCTCTCTCCCTCCCTCCCTCCTCCCTTCCTTCCCTCCCTCCCTCCTTCCTCCCTCCCTCCTTCCTTTCTTTCTTCCTCCCTCCTTCCCTCCTTCCTTACCTCCCTCCCTCCTTCCTTCCCTCCTTTCCTCCCTCCCTCCTCCCTTCCTTCCTTCCCTCCCTCCTTCCTTCCTCCCTCCTTCCTTCCCTCCCTCCTCCCTCCCTCCTCCCTTCCTTCCTTCCCTCCCTCCCTCCCTCCTCCCTTCCTTCCCTTCCTCCCTCCCCCTCCCTCCCTCCCTCCCTCCCTCCTTCCTTCCCTCCCTCCTTCCTTCCCTCCCTCCTTCCTTCCTTCCTTCCTTCCTTCCGTGGCTCTCAAATATCTGATGTTCATGTCTTGCGTCTCTCAAAATCTGACCTTTATTCTGTGTTGCTCTTTTGTTAAGCAACTCTGGCCACCCCTGGAGTAGACAATACTGACTTTGGTGGACCCAAGCACTGATTCAGTGTAAGGGAGCTTTGTGTTTGTGTCTTCTGGTGCAATTTTGTTCTCAGATCCTGTATTTACTTCATCAGTATATGGGATAAGGCACTTTCTCAACTGTGCTGCATAATGCAGCCTATTTATTTTGTCCTGTTTGCTCTGTTGGCTCTATCTGCGCCACCTTCATCACTTTCGGGGTGTGGATCCCCCAGTGGGGTGGTCTCCCGACTCCCTCCGCCCGCTGTTTCTGATAGCCCTGCTCTCACTCTTTCATTTGATATGTGTCCCGTGCGGATGCCTGTCGGTCACTTCCGGGTTCCTGTCCTGCATCTCGACCTGTGTTATTAGTGACAGGCTGCTTCGGCGTGCCGCTGCGCTGGCCCCCTGGGTTCCACAATGATGGGACCGATGCCACAGGGACGGGCTCGAAACACTCTATAACCCCTCAAAAGAACAGCAGTCTAGCTCGCTTCCCCCAAGCCCTGCCGCCATAAGCCTCAAGGGGGCTCATTTTGCGGCATCTCCCGGCGGGAGGGTGGCACTCGCACGGGACACATATCAGATGAAAGAGGGGGCGCAGGGCTATCAGAAACAACTGGCGGAGGGAGTCGGGAGACCACCCCACTGGGGGATCCACACCCCGAAAGTGATGAAGGTGGCGCAGATAGAGCCAACAGAGCAAACAGGACAAAATAAATAGGCTGCATTATGCAGCACAGTCTCACTGGAATCTCACTGGAATCTGACTGGCTTCTCAGCGTGGAACCCGTTCTCTCTAGTCTTCTCACTTTGAAAAAAAGTAAAAAAAGAGTTTCATTTAACTTTACTTCCCCCTTTCCCTCTCTATAAATAATCTTGGTGTTTTTGGCGGTGATATTTGGGGACGTCACAGAAAGTGCTGTGAAGTCACTTCCTGTTTCCGGCAGTGGCATTTGGGGGAAATGATGTCATTTGGGGGAAATGATGTCACAGGAAGTGATGTCACTTCCTGCTTCCGGCAGGTGGCACGGGGGAAATGATGTCACAGGAAGTGATGTCACTTCCTGTTTCCGGCAGGTGGCGCGGGGGAAATGATGTCACAGGAAGTGATTTCACTTCCTGTTTCCGGCGGTGGCATGACGTCACCGGAAGTGACGTCACCGGTGACGTCGCTGGAAGTGACGTCACATTCCTTCCCCCCTCAAGGTGTCCCTGGCTGGCCTGCAGAAATTATGGCCACCCTAGAATGTGGATAATCAAGTAATGGTATGAAGAGCAGTGGTGCTTTCACAGCATAACAACACTGAAATGGGGTTACATCAGAGACAGACTATATTCAACATAGTGCCAATTCTACTGGACTTCATGAAAATGGCAACATGATTTAAAATGGCAGTGATCAGGATTTTGAAGAAAATACAAGCTGTTCAATTTTACTTTGGAAGTATAGACTTCTCTCTCACACACACACACAATTTTGCCTCACTGCTGGTAGCTTATGGATTTCATACCCAGATTTGCTCTGGAGAATTTACTATAGTTTAATGCAATCATGAAGGGGACACTACATCCAGTAGTCCTAAAAGTGTCCTCTGACAGTGCTGTTTCAGCAAGAGACAGCTCTTCAATAGTCCCTTTGTAGCCTACTGTCACTCCCTGTAGAAGTATAACAAGAATTCCTTTGCATTAAATGAAGTAGTAAATCTTTCTTTCTAACTTTAACTTTCATATTATAACTCTTGAGCAACTAAATACATTTCTTCATGCTATGGTGCTTATCAAAAGAATCTGTCAGAATCACAGTTCTGTAATATTTTATATAACATACTGCATTTATATTTTAATAGTTTAAAAAGAGTGGTAATGAAAAAGTGTCAGATGGCAATGAAGAAAGGCTAGCAAACTGTAAAATCACCATTATTCTAAAGTTACAACACCAATAAGTAATAACTGTTATGTACAGTGGTTAAAAGTGGTGGACTCTAATCTGGAGAAGGGGATTTGATTCTCCACTCCTCCATATGAAGCCTCCTTGGTGACCTTGGGCCAGTCACAGTTCTCTCAAAACTCTCACAGCCCCACCTACCCCTCAAAATGTCTGTTGTGGGGAGAGGAAGGAGATTGTAAGCCACTTTGAGACTCCTTATGGTAGACAAAACTGGGGTATAAAGCAAAACAAAACTCTACTTCCACAAGACAATCCATAGTGGGAGATTAACATATATTAACATATGAAGCTGCCTTATACTGAATCAGACCCCCTCGTCCATCAAACTCAGTATTGTCTACTCAGACTGGCAGCGGCTCTCCAGGGTCTCAAGCTGAGGTTTTTTCACACCTCTTTGCCTGGACCCTTTTCTGGAGATGCCAGGGATTGAACCAAGCAGATGCTCTACCACTGAGCCACCATCCCTCCCCAAACATATTAACATATGAAGCTGCCTTATACTGAATCAGACCCCCTTGTCCATCAAACTCAGTATTCATATGTTTCATATGTTTTTGGACATATCACACTTGTAGCTACGCCCTGTATTAGTTGCAGGTCAATATCCCATATATAGATTTTGCTAAAGTTGGCCAAGGAATCTACATCAATACCTAGAGAGTATTAGTTGCAGTATATTATTATCCAGAGGTGAGGTCCAGTGAATTTAATGGAGATGGCCAGCCTAGCTGGCTCTCATTAGGTTCCAGAAGCTAACCAGGATCAGCTGTGACTTCATGGTTTTTTCTACCATCATTCCCACGTTAATATGGATGGGGTTATCTCCTAGGTTTAGCACTAAACAGATTATCAAGAAGGCTTCAAATATTTATATTTTAAAAATTTATATTTAAAATATAAAATGTATGCCTTTTCATATAAAATTGTATGCTTTTGCATAGTGGCATACAATCAAAATGCAGACAAACACTGCCAAAAAACACACACACTAGTTTATCTTTCATCCCATGTATCATGTTTTCAGTCACTCAAAACTTAGAAAAGTATTTTAGGACATTCTCCCCCCCCCCCCCCCCCTCCTGTCACTGATGGCTTAAAATACTTTTCTAATTTTGGGGAGTGACTCAAAACATGATAAGCTAAGATCACGCATGGTACCAAAGATAAATAAACTGGTGTGTATTCCATTTCAGAAGTTAGATGCTTAGGGATTGATGAGGACACCTGGAGATTAACTATAAACTAGGAAATGTCATAGTATTTGCTACAGCTTATTGCTGTCATTAAATGGCTTCACAATTCAACACAGATTGCTATTCAACACAATATTGCTATTCAGTTAGCAGTAGAAGAATCTGTTGTGGGAATCCCTCCCATGTCCCAGAAATAGCATTTCCAGGGCATTATAAGTTGTGACCCCATTCCTATGTGGAGGAAAAATGATTTGCTTATAGCAGTGATTAACTTTTCATTTCAAAAGTTTGCATTTAGGAAATATTCAGTATTTTATAATTTTATTATCAGGCATGTGGGGGGGAGGGGTGGGCTCCCTCTTGGGTATCCTGCCCCCCCCAGGGAAAGTGTATGCGCAATACATAGCCTCTCCTTTCCCGGTGTAGTGAACGCCGCGTGGTCACTGTACGGCTATGCCTGGCAGATGGTCACTGCAATGGCCTCTCCTGTATTACTGCAAACGTGGCAACACCTTCCCGCTGCCCCCCCCCCCCGTTTCTCACAGAGTTTGCCACGTCATGGTGCGACCGAATGTCCGGCGGTATAACCGGATGGGCAGGCTGGGCTCACCAACCTCGCCAGCCAAGAGAAGGAAAACTCTAACATCAAACCCAGGCAGATAGAGCTTGTTACTGTAACACCTACCACCTGGAGGACTGGCTGCCGGCGTCGCGGCTTACTGGGCCATGGCAGATGACCCCAAGGTGAAAGGGTGGAGCCAGTACTGTGCACACTGTGCTTCACCTAAAAATTCCTCTGCGTAGGCCTGAAGGGCATATCCACATCCACAACCCACAACACACCAAGTCCTGCAGCGATGGGCAAGGGGTAAAACGGCAGGTGGAAGATGCCACTGGAAGCCGCAGTCCCGATCCTGCATGTAGGCGGTTCAGGGTATTGGTCCCTGATGCTGACCCGGAGACAAAAGCATTTTTCGGCAGCACCCTGAATGACCAAGCAGCCTTATCTAGGGACAGCACTGCTTGCTCCACACGGAGAGGGGCCTAGAAAAGGTGGCCTAAACAAAGCTCGTCTCCCCCACCTCAGTTGGCTAGCCGCGGTCAACGGGCATCCATACTTGCGGTCAAAAAATAACAACAAAGAAAAAGGCATGCAGCTGCCTCACAAAGTGTGCAAAGATTAAAGCTTGCGTGTTGGAACATCAGAACCATGCTTGACACAGTAGACAGTGGTAGGCCTGAAGGACGCTCTGCTCTAGTTGCCCACGAACTTCTCAGGTTGAATATTGACATAGCAGCTCTCAGTGAGGTCCGTTTCCTTGAGGAAGGTAGTCTTCAAGAACATTTTGCTGGCTATACCCTCTACTGGTCGGGTAAGTCAAAGGCTGAGAGCCGCCTTTCTGGCGTTGGCTTCATGGTCAGGAACGCCATTGCCTCCAAACTCAAAAACCTGCCAACAGGTCACTCAGATTGCATCATGTCCATGCGCCTCCCACTTCAAAACAAGCAGCATGCAACACTCTTCAGTGCTGATCTACGCAACCTCGTACAGAAGACCCCTACAGAGGACAAGGTGATCATCCTTGGTGACTTCAATGCCAGAGTAGGTAAAGACTCGGAAGCCTGGAAAGGAGTACTTGGCAAACACGGCATTGGCAACTGCAATGATAACGGGCGCCTCCTGCTAGAATTCTGCATGGAGCACCAGCTCACCATCACCAACACTATCTTTCAGCAGAAGAACAGCCTGAAGACAACCTGGATGCACCCATGGTCCAAGCACTGGCACCTTATCGACTACATTCTGGTGCGCCTGAGAGACCTTCGAGATGTCTTACACACCTGAGTAATGCCCAGTGCGGAATGTCATATGGATCATCGTCTTGTACGCTGCAATCTCCATCTTCACTTTAAACCCACACCCAGGAGAGGAGGTATCCCTCGGAGGAAGCTTCAGATTGGCAGCCTTCAGTCAGCCGAAATTAAAGCTGCCTTCCAGGCAAAACTCCAGTCAAGAATTGAGAACCCCAGTTGCCCCACAGACCCTTCTCCAGAAGCACTCTGGGAAGACCTAAAAACTACCATCCTGTTGATCTCTGAAGAAGTCCTCGGGTTCTCCACAAGGAAGAACAAGGACTGGTTTGATGAGAACAATCAAGAGATCCAAGAACTACTAGCGAAAAATAGATCTGCCTACCAAGCACATCTTGCTCAGCCTTCCTGTCCCGGGAAAAAAGCAATCTTTCGCGCTGCATGTAGCAGCCTCCAGCACAAGCTTCGAGACATTCAGAACGAGTGGTGGACCAAGCTTGCAGAGAGAACCCAGCTGTGTGCAGACACTGGTGATTTAAGAGGGTTCTACGAAGCCCTGAAGGCAGTATATGGCCCATCTTATCAGGCTCAGAGTCCCTTGCGTAGTGCAGATGGCCAAGTGCTCCTCACAGACAAGGCATCCATACTGAACCGGTGGTCGGAGTATTTTCAGGTTCTCTTCAGTGCCAACCGCATAGTTCAAGATTCAGCAATCCACCTCACTCCACTTCAACCAGTGAAAACAGAGTTGGATGAGATCCCCACCCTAGAAGAGACTGTTAAAGCCATCAAGCAACTGAAAACTGGCAAGGCAGCGGGAGTTGATGGAATCCCACCAGAGATCTGGAAGCATGGGGGCATAGTACTACATAGCACACTTCACAAAGTACTTGTCACCTGCTGGGAACAAGGCAAACTACCACAGGACTTTCGCGATGCAATCATCATCACTCTACACAAGAACAAAGGGGAAAAGTCAGACTGCTCCAACTACCGGGGGATAACCCTGCTCTCCATCGCAGGCAAAATCCTTGCCAGAATACTCCTGAACAGACTGGTGCCCACCATTGCAGAAGAACTCCTCCCAGAGAGCCAGTGCAGCTTCAGAGCTAACAGGAGCACCACCGGCATGGTATTTGTTCTCAGGCAGCTCCAAGAGAAATGCAGGGAACAGAACAAGGGTCTATATGTGACTTTTGTCAACCTTACCAAAGCTTTCAATACCGTTAGCAGGAAAGGCCTGTGGCAAATCTTGGAACGTTTAGGATGTCCCCCAAGGTTCCTCAGCATGATCATCCAGCTACATGAAGACCAGCGAGGCCAAGTCAGACACTGCAACGACCTCTCGGAGCCCTTCCCAATAGGCACAGGTGTAAAGCAAGGCTTCGTTCTCGCACCAACTCTCTTTACGATCTTCTTTAGCATGATGCTTCAAAGAGCCGCAGTAGATCTAGATGATGACGATGGTGTCTACATCCGCTATCGCACTGATGGCAGCCTGTTCAATCTGAGGCGACTAAAGGCTCACTCCAAGACAATGGAAAAACTTGTCCGAGAGCTACTGTTTGCTGATGATGCTGCACTCGTCTCCCACTCGGTATCAGCTCTGCAGCATATGACGTCCTGCTTTGCAGAGGCTGCCAAGCTATTCGGCCTAGAAGTTAGTCTGAAGAAGACAGAAGTTCTCCACCAGCCTGCACCCTAGGAAGATTATCACCCTCCCTGCATCACTGTGGGTGAATCAGTTCTGAAGACAGTCCAGCAGTTCAGCTACCTGGGGTGCATCATCTCCTCAGATGCCAAGATCGACAAGGAGATTGACAACAGGCTGGCAAAGGCAAACCGTGCATTTGGCCGACTGCACAAAAGAGTGTGGAGCAACAAGCATCTGAAAAAAGGCACAAAGATCAATGTTTACAAAGCGGTTGTGATGACAACCCTCATCTACGGCTCCGAATCGTGGGTTTTATACCATCATCACCTGCAACTCCTTGAGCGCTTTCATCAGCGCTGCCTTCGCACCATCCTCAACATCCACTGGAGTGATTTTGTGACCAACACTGAAGTCCTCAAGAGGGCGAAGGTTACAAGCATCGAGGCACTGCTGTTGAAGACGCAGCTGCGCTGGGCAGGGCATATTTCTAGGATGGAAAACCACCGCCTTCCCAAGATTGCTCTGTATGGCAAACTTTCCACCGGCCATCGAAATAGAGGGGCACCAAAGAAGAGGTACAAGGACTCCTTGAAGAAATCCCTTGACACCTGTCGCATCAGCCATCACCAGTGGTCTGACCTAGCCTCAAATTGCAAAGCATGGAGGCACACCATCCGCCAGGCTGTCTCTTCCTTTGAGAACGCACGCATAGCTGGTCTTGAGGACAAAAGGAGATTGAGGAAGAATCGCACTGCTACAGCACCAACCCCAAATCAGACTTTCCCCTGCAGCCACTGCGGCCGGATCTGCCTGTCCCGCATTGGTCTTGTCAGCCACCAGCGAGCCTGCAGCAGACGTGGACTACTGCACCCTTCTTAAATCTTCGTTCGCGAAGTCAAGCCGAGAGCGAGATCAGGCATGTCTACGTTTTCCTACATTTTCTAAAACTTTCTGTCAGCTCACTGAGACAGAAAAAGGTGATGCTTCAGTAACCGGTAATACATACAGATATTTATATTATTCAGGGGTCGTTTTGTAGAAAAATAGGTGGTGGAGCTCATCCAGAGATTATTATGCAACTGCAATACTATTCAATGGACAAGGAGGTGGAACTTTTAGAAGGAGGAGGTGGAACTCTCAGAAAGGTTCAGGAGCTGCACTCCTGTGAGTTCCCACTTAATCTGAGGCCTGATATTATTGAAGATTCAAGGAACATCCAGTTACAACCTCGGATTGTAGACTTGCCAATTCCCAGTGGGGGATCTCCCAGTTTTGCAGGCTCCTTTCTGCAGCCAGCCAGCTGGCTAGCAGGGGAAAGCCCCATCCCAACAGCTACTATGTGTCTTTAAGCCTCTGCAGGCTTAGAACACGCTTGCAACTGTTTATGTTTTTGAATCCCAGTGGCAGGAAATCAGGGGGCGGGTTGAGCAGGCAGAGCCACCAGTGTGTGTGAAGCTGTGAGAAAGGCGAAGAGCAGAGTCCCTCTATTTTGAGTCCTTCTATTTTAGAGTCCCTCTAAGCTGTGAGAAAGACAGAGAGCAGGGTCCCTCTATTTTGCATTCACTTCAGAAGTTGTTTCTATAGTAAAATGAATAGGAAAGAATTAACTAGAACCTGATTATGGGATGGAAAAAAACTCCACCCCCTAGCCTGCTGAACTTTCCTGTTTGAAGAAGCTGGGTGAGATACAGAAGATTGTTACATTCAGCAACTCCCATGAGTAAATTGCCCAAGTGAGATCACAAGTGTGTGCTTGTGAACTATGTTTATTCTGGCTGCTTTGTGTATGTGTGTCCCTTAAAAAACCATACTTGGAAATGCTTCCAAAGCCTGACAAGGGGACTTGTGGAGATATGACAAATTTCACTTTCATTTAGTGGAAGCAAAGGACCTCCTCATGGGCTGCCTATTTGGCTGGTATTATTCCTCAAGTGAATGATCCAGTGTTGTAATTTCATACACTTGAGCAGGTGCGATAGGGTTGCCAGATGTGGGCTGGAAAATACCTGGAGGCTTTGGGAGTGGATCCAGGAGAGGATGGGCTTTGGGGAGGGGAGGAACCTTAGCATGAGACAATGCCACAGACTTGACTCTCCAAATCAGCCATTTCCCCAAGAGGAGTTGACCTCTGTCAGCTGGAGATTAGTTGTGAAAGTGGGAGATCTCTAGGCTGGGAGGGTTGCCAGGTTTGAGTCAGGAAATATCTGGGAACTTTGGGGGTGGAGCCAGGAGACTTTCCCATTTCCTAAATAAATAAATAAAAATACAACAGTGTAGTTCCTCTGAATATAGTCTTCAGTTCCTCATCCTGTTTTTTTGCCTACCCTGACAGTTGCACTTCAGGGCCACTTCCCCCATTTCAGAAGAATGGGAAACATGAAAAATGGCCTGGTATTTGTCATGAATTTACAAGATTAGTAGAATGTTTGTGGTGAGAGACATTATTATGTCTATTTTATATATATATATATATATATATATATATATATATATATATATATATATTATATATATATATGCTATCTTGCCCCAGGCCTACTCTGGCATTTTAACCAGTATACCAAATTGGATCTCAACATAACAAATAAGTAAGATTACCAGCCTCCATGTGGGACCTGGAGATGTCCCAGAATTACAACTGTTCTCCAGGCTATAGAGATCTATTCCTTTGGAGAAGATGGGTGCTTTCATGGATGGACCTTGTCCTCCCCAGGCTTCATCTCCAAATCTTCAGCAATTTCCCAACTCAGAATCAGCAACCCAGTAAATTAGTGCCAGCTAGCTAATTATTGAATTGGATGGGTAGTTTGTTTTTATTTTATTTTCACAAATGTAGTGTCTGCATAGTTCTGAATTTTTGTTAAAAATTGGTTTTTATCTGGTTAAATCTTTTTCTCACCACTTCCTCATAAAATATGCATTAAGTGGCTTACAATAATATCAATAAAGATTTTAAGATACATCAAAACATTTAAAATACACATTAATATGTATAAAACAGCAGGATGAAACAACAGCATAAAAATACTGAAAGAAAAGTCAGCAGGGAGTTACAAGAGAATACAACTATTTCCACAATAAAATAGTCTCAGTAAAGGCACAATGATGTTGACACAAAAAGTTCAAGGACATTAAAAAGTTGTCACTTAGGACTAAAATAGGATTGCCAGGTCAGATTCAAGAAATATCTGGGGACTTTGGGGGTGGAGTCAGGAGCAAGATTGTAACAAGCACAACTGAACTCCGAAGGGAGTTCAAGCCATCACATTTAAAGGGACTGAATGCCTTTTAAATGCCTTCCCTCCATTTGGAAATAATGAAGATAGGGGCACTTCTTTTGAGGCTCACAGAATTAGACCCCCTTGTCCAATCTTTTCAAAATTTTGAGGAGAGGCACTGGATGCTATGCTGAATATTTGGTGCCTCTAACTCAAAAAACAAACAAACCACAAGAGCCCCAGATACTCATGGATCAATTCTTCATTAAAGGGAATCAGTCTCCATAGGGTATAATGGAGTGACCAGCAGAAATTTCCCTCCCCCACCCCCTCTTTCTGATAACCCTGAAGTGGGGAGAGGGCTTCCAAACTGGGGGAATCCCTCCACCCAACTGAGGATTGGCAGCCCTAGCCTAAAACTAAGGTGGATGAAGGCATCCCATTGCCAAAGTCCAAAAACTTAGTAAATCTCATCTCTGGTTCCTACTCTCCATACTTGGGGGCAGGGCCAGCGCGTAGGAGTCAGCCAACTAGGCGACGGCCTAAGGCGCCGGCTCCCACAGGAGCACCTCCCTTCCTCCTGGCAGGATTGATCCCACCTTCGCAAACGTGAGCGGGGGGAACGCTTTGCGAAGGCCGCCTGAGCAGCCATCGCAAAGGTGGGCAGTGGGTGGGAGTGCTTTGCCGAGGCTGCCAAGTTGCATCCCGAGCACCTTGCAAGGCATCCGGGAGGCAATTGTCGGCTCCCCTGCCCCTGATCAGCCTACCTGCATTGCAGGAGGGCTGAACGGGGACCGCGGCTCACATTCCCAGCACCTTGCAAGGCACCTGGGAGGCAATCGTCAGCTCCCCCACCCTGGATAAGCCTCCCTGATTGCAGGAGGGCTGAACGAGAACAGAAGCTCACGTCTCCAGCAAGGTGCCCGGGAGGTGATCGTCAACTTCCCCACCTCACATCAGCCTCCCTGTATTGCAGGAGGGCTGAGAGGGGATTGGGGCTTGCGTCCCGAGCACCTTGCAGGGCACCCGGGAGGCAATCATCAGCTCCCCCACTCCCTATCAGCCTTTCTGCATTACAGGAGGGCTGAACGGGGACCGGGGCTCGCATCCCCAGCACCTTGCAAGGTGCCTGGGAGACGATCGTCAGCTCCCCTGCCTCCAATCAGCCTCCTTGCATTGCAGGAGGGCTGAACGGGGAACAGGGCTCACGTCCCCAGAGCCTTGCAAGGCACGCAGGACACAACTGTCAGCTTCCCCCAAATCAGGAAGCCTAAGGGGGCCAGGGGCTGCCTGATGATGTCACTTTTTGTGGCGTCATCGTGCTGTGTGCGTGCGCACACATGGTTTCTTTTTTGGGGGGAAAGGGGGGGCTCTGAGCTGGGGCCTGCCTTGAGCGGCAGAACCCCCAGCGCCGGCCCTGCTTGGAAGAGACTTTGAAATGCTCATTTTAACTGCCAAGGAAGTTGATACAGAGGGGATCATCTAATAGCGGTGGTGGTTCCCTCATACAACAACAATTGGAGTCATCCAGAGCTGGGCTTCCATTTCTGTAAACCCAGGGTACTTTCCAATTGCAGATGCTCTATCAATGTTCAAAACATAAGCAGTGGCTTCTGAAAACTTCTACAGGTAGTTCTAGGGTTACTGACACAATGGGACTGGGGGGGGCAATATTCAGGGGGCTCAAGTCAGCTTGAGGGCTCTTGAAGCCATCATGCTGCATCCAGCTGAATGTCTTTCCATTGATTTTATGCAGTTATAGCTGCAGCCACTAGAGGTGCAGGGAAGTCTTATAATAGCAAAAGATACTCTATTATTGGCTAGACATGTCTTTCACCAAGATTGAAGCAAACTTGCCTAACAGATCATGGAGCAAGGCAAGAGAGCATGCTAATGGCTGATACAGTGACTGCCAACTTGCAGGTCATTTTCTTTAATAAATACCCTTTTCTCTCTTCCTTTCCTTCCACCCAGCTTGGCCAGATCTTGGAAAGTGGTAGAGCAACCTTTCCCTCTCTTTTCCTTAATCTCTCTTCCTCTTTTCCATACTTTTCTTATTCATTTCTCTCTCCTTCTCCCTTAATTTTTCCACGGCCTCCCTTTTAACTTTGAAGGGGGGGGGGGTTGTAGAAAAAGCCCTGCATGAACTCATTTGGATTTTAAGCCACACCCCTGATGCCAAGCCAGCCAGAACTGCATTCCTGTGCATTCCTGCTAAAGAAAAAAAGCCCTGCTTTCAAGTCTAGGTTTCAAATCTTTCTCATCCTTATCCTGCTTGGTGACAGAATGTACTTAAAAGTAGTATAGTGGCAAACCTCTGTTAATTACTGGGAGCAGAAAAAGGGGAATTAATATTTCCCCATAATCTAACAAAGTGGTAAAAGGATGCTTTACCCCCTTTGAGAGCCAGTTTGGGGTAATGGTTAAGAGTGGCAGACTCTGATCTGGAGAACCAGGTTGGATTCCCCACTCCTCTACATGCAGTCAACTGGGTGACCTTGGGCCAGTCACAGTTCTCTCAGAGCTCTCTCAGCCCCACCTACCTCACAAGGTGTCTTTTGCAGGGAGAAGAAGGGAAGGCAATTGTAAACCACTCTGAGACTCCTTTGGGGGTAGTTGGGTATCAAAAAGTTGTTGAAAGATCTAATAGACCTTTGTAATGCTATTACAAATTAGATTTATAACAAATGTCATACCCAATCTTTCTCCCCAGCGGTGACCCAAACCTGCATTATTCTCCTGTCCTCCATTTATCCTCACAGTAACCCTGTTAAGTAGGTCTGACTGAGAATGTATCACCTATGGCAGACTGGGGATCTGAGTATTCAAGGCACATAGGTTGCTTAAAGCTCCTTTATTACATATTGCCTCTCATGAAGATAAACCTGTTCATGGTGTTGCAGTTGCCTTCATTTTAGGCACTGCAACTTCCATCATCATTCTGGGATTTGGTGACAAGTTTTCAAAAATGTAGCATTATTTTCTGTATTTTGCCTGCCAGAGACCCTTAGCTTCCATTGCAAATAGCATGGTGTGGTTGTGGTTTGTCTTATCTGGGCCAGGATTTTCCCATGCCTTTCAATTTTGGTCCTCAAACTATCACCATCCACCTGGAGCTAGTGGCCAATTTTGAGTCTCCTAGCTTTATTCTCTGATGAGATATGTCTGTCAGCATGGTGTGGCATTTAAAGTGTTGTACTTTGATCTGGGAAACCCAGATTCAAATCCCCCTCTGCTTGCTGGGTGACCTTGGGCTAGCCACACACTTTCAGTAGGGTTGCCAAGTCCAATTAAAGAAAAATCTGGGGACTTTGGGGGCGGAGTCAGGAGACTTTGGGGGTGGAGCCAGGAGACATTGAGGGTGGAGCCAGGAACAAGGATGTGACAAGCATAATTGAAATCCAAGGGAGTTCTGGCCATCACATATAAAGGGACAGCACGCCTTTTTAAATGCCTTTCTTCCATAGGAAATAATTAAGGATAGGGGTACCATCTTTTGGGGCTCATAGAATTGGACCCTCTGGTCCAATCATTTTGAAGCTTGGGGGGTATTTTGGGGAGAGGCACTAGATGCTATACTAAAAATCTGGTGCCTCTACCTCAAAAAATAGCCCCCCAGAGCCCCCAATACCCACGGTTCAATTCCCTATTATTCCCTATGGGAATTGTTCTCCATAGGGAATAATAGAGTGCCTAGTAGACATTTCCCTGCCCCCCACGCTTTCTAAAGGGAGGGAGGGCCTCCATACCAGGGAATCCCCCCTCCCTGTCCCCTCCCTCTCTCTCACACACACACAAACACTTACCGTACTTGGTCTTCTTCCAGCAGAATGTGCTTGCTGGGAAAACGAAAGCAAGGCTCCACAGGAAAAGAAAGGGAGGGGCCGTTCTCCATGGAAACTGTTACTTTCCCATGAAGCCCTTCCTGTTTCCTGTGCAGCCTTAAAGGGACACATTTTAAAATGGATCAGAAGCTCTACAACATGATGCCTAAAGGTATGTTCTCCCCCCCTCCCTGCCCCCAGATTTTTTGAGAACGGGGGAAGAGGATGCAATTTCGGGAGTCCCCCGCCAGGGCGGGGGGGGGTTGAGAAGCCTAACTTTCAGCCTTATGAAGATAAACAAAAAGGTGAATGATGTTAGCTGCTTTGAGCCCCACTTATGATTGCCAACATCCAGGGAGCACCTGGAGATCTCCTGCTATTACAATTGATATCCAGAAAAGAAAACAAAACAAAAAAATCCCTGGAGAAAATGGCTGCTCTAGAGGCTGGATTTTAAGGCATTATACCCTACTGAGGTTTTTCCCCTCCCCACATCATGCCATCCCCAGGCTCTATCGCCTGCAAATCTCCAGGTATTTCCCAACCCAGAGCTGGCAACCCTATCACCATTGGGGAGAAAGGTGGGATATAAATAAATAAATAGAAGATGGACAGACAGGCCAATTCTTTTATTACTATAAAGTCATGATAACAGCAAGCCAAGTTATTTGTTTTGTTATGATATTTGGTTTGGATCAGGGTCGGGGGGAAGGGGCAGGTGGAATCTTTGTCCAAGGGGCCATGGTGGTTCTTGGCAGTCCTGGGTAGTTCTTATTGATATTTTCAGTATCAGCAAAGTATCTGCAGTCTATAGACGTCTGATCATATATTCCTAAAAACAAATTATTTCCCTATATATATTCCAACCTTACTGTAAGATTTTATCTTCACAGAAGCTCTGTGAAGTAAATTAGGTTGACAGAAAGTGATGACTAAAGTCCTCCAGTGAGCATCACAGATGTATGGTGATTTCAACTCAGCTCTCTTCAGTCCTAATTCAATTTTCTAACCACTGTTCCAGGTTGACAAATTATTCCATAGATTTCTAGAGGCTAGATTTGCCAATTCATATTTTGGTAGTTCTCAAACACACCACAATTCTTATAAAATATATATTCATGACTTATTCTCAGAAATTCCCACTGTCAATGATTTTGATGATTTTAGAATGTCATAAAGTGACTGGTGATGGTCCATCTCCACCCCAATTTTAGTCAGCTGTCACTCACTATAGCCAAACTAATTAGTGTCAACTTCCTTTTCAAAACATTCGGTTCTTCTATGGCATAATGAAGTAATTTAGACAAGCTCTGGTTAATTTATATTTTAATAATGACGGTTTCCACTAGATCTTAATGAAACTTCAATGCTATTAGCAGCATGGGCATTAGCCACTGTAGTACCACAACTCATCCATCTTTCTTCTTACTTTACTACTGGATCATAAGCATCTCTGTTGATACTCTAGTCTAGTCCCACACCAATTTTCAACAATTATTACTGATCATTCCAAATTTGGACCCTTTACTTTTTTACAGCCTTAACAATCTGTCAGAAATTTCTACCACTGTGTTACTATGGTTATATTCGCATTCTGAAAAACACCATGCAGGAGCAGTTGCAAAGCATTTATGGACCCCAAAAGAACTGAAGGACAAGTCAACCTTACTATTAAGAGGCAGCAGCCTTCTGTGTAAGAATTCAGAGCAGAACAATTTCTACAAGGATTGCCATCATTCAATTAATTTGTAAATGATTCAGGCATCAGTGATTTACAATGTCTAATGATTATCCTCTGAAGTTTATTGAAATTGTGTAGAGACCTGAACTAGATGCAGTTTTGTCAATCAATGTCGTCTACCATGAAGTGGTTATGAAATGATTCTGTGGAATGCATCCCTTTAATTTTTACAATTATTACATATTTATTTTGCAACTTTGAATTTCACAGCAAGACAGCCTTTCAGCTCCAATCATGCCTTATTTTAATACAAGATTCTGGTCAGTAGGGTTGCCAAGTCCAATTAAAGAAATATCTGGGGGCTTTGGGGGTGGAGCCAGGAGACTTTGGGGGTGGAGCCAGGAGACATTGGGGGCGGAGCCAGGAGCAAGGGTGTGATAAGCAGAATTGAACTCCAAGGGAGTTCTGGCCTCACATTTAAAGGGACACTTCCCCACCACCACCACCACGAGAAAGGGGGCTCCCCTCACCCTCGCCGCTCCCGCCGACCATCCAGCTTCGTTGCCGCGGGGAGACGGAGGCGAAAGAACCTCGCGCGCCCCTTTACCGGCTTCCCGCTGGCTGCAAAAGTTCAAAGGGAGAAGAGCCTCGCGGCGGCGGCAGGAAGAGCAAACAATCCTCGTGGAGCAGGATCTCTCTTACCATCAAAATGTCCATCAGGCAGGGTTGAGAACGCTCTCCTCTCTCTCTCTCCCCCCCTTCCCTTCCTCGCGCTCCAGTCACTGAGAGGAGGCGGCGCCGGCGGAGGGAGGCGGAAAAGAGAGCGGCGATTTAGTAGGTGGGGCCGGCGAGCGCCTAGCACCGTAGAGGTGAGGCTTGGTGAGGCGAGCGTCTTTTTCCCGTGTGGTTTCTCCCCGCCCCCCTTTTGCCATACCCCCATCCAATCAGGGATGGGCTGCCGCTGCCCCTGTAAGGGTCAACTGTCCCTGTGAAGTCTTAGGAGAGGGGAAAGGGGGGCACCCCGGCGCTGTTTCCCCCTCCCCCCGCTTCCGTTTTTTGGGGGAGCGGGGGAAGAGGGTGGAAATCCTGGGGTCCCCCGCCAGGGCGGGAGGGTTGGGAAGCCTACTGGGCAGCCACGACCCTCACAACATGGATAAGACCAACAGGCTACAAATCCAAGTGTCCACCTAGGTTGAATCATATTCATGTCACCTTTTTATCAAAACCTTTTCCACTCATTTCAAAATATATATTAATAATCACTTTTTTAAAAAGGTAAATGTAGTCCCCTGTGCAAGCACCAGTCATTTCCAACTCTGGGGTGACATTGCTTTCACAGCGTTTTCACGGCAGACTTTTTATGGAGTGATTTGCCATTGCCTTCCCCAGTCATCTGCACATTCCCCCCAGCAAGCTGGGTACTCATTTTACTGACCTCGGAAGGATGGAAGGCTGAGTCAACGTCAAGTTGGCTACCTGAATCCTGCTTCCGCTGGGATCGAACTCAGGTCATGAGCAGAGCTTAGGACTGCAGTACTGCAGCTTTACCACTCTGCACCATGGGGCTCTTAGAAATAATCACTTACTGCCAAGCAAATAATTGTCCTGCTTGCTTATATGCAATTTTCAATTACACAGCTGTTAAATACTTACACTACACAAAAAAGATACAGGGGAAAAAGTTTTTAAACAAAAACAAAAAAACCCTTCCATAATAAAAGTACCTCATCCGCTTCTGCATGTTCTCATTAAGACTAAATACACCTTTCAAAAAACAACAACAAAGCAACCCCCCCCCCCAAAAAAAAAAAATAGAACAACTATTCAACAATACTTATTTGGTAATACAAGTGTATTAAAAATGGCAGGTACCACATTTAGGAAGGTGCCACCCTCCCCTTGTATGACCATATAATATTCCCCAAGAGCATCTATAATATATCCAACCATATAAAACCACCCCACAAAACTGAATTCCCAAATACTAATTTGATTTCAATCAAATACAATATAAGGAATTCATGGGATCATCTGTACATTTTTTTCCCTCTATCTCTTTGAGATGTTTAGTCAAGGTCACAGCAATAATTCTTGTCTACACAAAATGTCAGGGATCCTAGAATCTAACAGTAGGGTCGTACCTTAAAGTAAAGAGTAGCCACCTATTTGAATGAATGGGAGACATTCTATAAGGCTAGAGATAGGGAAGTATCTAGCTAGAAAATAACCTTGTTAAATGGTCTAAGGGCAATAGATATCTGCAAAATATTAGCTTTTGACTGTAAAACACTTATGATACAGCTTCATCAAAATTACCATACAAATATTTACTGTACCTCTACAGTTTAGGGTTGCCAGTTCCAGGCTAGGAAAATTCCTAGAGATTTTCAAGTAGAGCCTGGAGAGGGCACAGCTGGCACAGGGGAGGGACCTCAGCAAGGTATAATGCTATTCAGTCCACCATCAATGCAGCCATTTTCTACAGGAGAACCAATCTGTATAGTCTGGAGATCAGTTATAATTCCAGGAGAAGCCCAGGCCCCACCACACATCAATTTTCATATATAAAAACAGTCTCTAGGTTCATTCTTTTTGGGATACAATCATTGCCTTGCTAAGCACTGAATAAGGCAAACAAGTCAAAACTATGTTACATATACTAGCAAATTAATGTTTTGAATGAAAGAAACGCCCAGTGAGTTCATACTTAACACAGTTTGCCACATATCTAAAAATTTTCTCCAAGGCAATAAAACGAAACATTGTTTATAGGAAAAGGAAATCATGACCAAAGTGAAGATAAAACTATTAATGACCTGCCTTCAGACCAATAGACTTATTTTCCTATTCAATGTCTTCAAAATTTTACAGCATTATTTATTCCTTTTAATCCTCTCCTTGAGTTGTTTTTTTAAAAAAATATTTGCTTAGCACCTGAACTTTACAGAGAAAATTTATTAAACATTCACACTCTACTTACATCATCTTCTGACATGTAAAAACAAAATAGGCTTGTATTACTGAAGTAGACAAAGCACTAGAGAATACACTATGAGAAATAATCCTTAGCAAGCAGGACTTTGCAAAAAGAAAAAAAAAGAAACTTGCACTTTGATTACTTTTATAATTTTAGTTCTACATGAAACTGCTTTTTATTAAATGTATTCCAGTATCTAAGTGTACCCTCTGTGTGCAATCACATTGGATTTTATGCATTGGATTTTATGCCCTTATCACAAGATGTCAATTGTCTGATGGTCACAGAGGCAAACTGCTGTATCCATCATTGTAGTCTGGCTGGATTTGATTTTAAAAACAAGGAATTGCTCTCCCATTTGGGACTAAATAGCTTTTTTGATATTTAGGCATTGGTCTTGGTTTAATCTTTTGGTATGTAGGTCAATAAAGGTTGAAACACAACCATGGTACCCTTCCACATACAATAGTGAAGCTGATTTTCTGTGATGAGGTACAGTGAAGTTACCTGAAAGTGCAGATTTTGTGGATTGTATGGATCTTTCCCAAGCAACTGGCATCCCTCATGATATGCCAAATATATTAAAATACATCTTGTGATTTTCCTTTTATGTGTGTTTATTTACTGTCATTCACATGCAGCCTCTGGCAATGTAGAATTATACCCATCACAGGTCTCAGTGAAAGGTTACCAAGTACTGCTGAATTTATTCCCGTTATTCAATAGAAGGACGGTCTTTGTGATTATGGTGCAACCAGCCCCGTAGCCAGAAATATTTGGGTGGGTGGGGCCCAGGGAATAAAATTTTGGGTGGGTGGTAGGGTGGCCATAATGTCTGAAGGCCAACCAGGGACACCTTTGGGGAGGGAAGGTAGAAACAGGAAGTGACGTCACTTCCGGCGACGTCACTTCCGGTGATGCCATGCCACAGCCAGAAACAGGAAGTGACATCACTTCCTGTGACATCATTTCCCCCGCGCCACCTGCCGGAAACAGGAAGTGACATCACTCCCTGTGACATCATTTCCCCCGCGCCACCTGCCGGAAGCAGGAAGTGACATCACTTCCTGTGACATCATTTCCCCCAATGACATCATTTCCCCCAAATGCCACTGCCGGAAACAGGAAGTGACTTCACAGCACTTCCTGTGACATCCCAAAAATCCCCCAAATATCACCGCCGGAAACACCAAGATTATTTATAGAGAGGGAAAGGGGGAAATAAAGTTAAATAAAACTCTTTTTTTACTTTCTTCAAAGTGAGAAGACTAGAGAGAACGGGTTCCACGCTGAGAAGCCAGTCAGATTCCAGTGAGATTCCAGTGAGACTGTGCTGCATAATGCAGCCTATTTATTTTGTCCTGTTTGCTCTGTTGGCTCTATCTGCGCCACCTTCATCACTTTCGGGGTGTGGATCCCCCCACGCCGAAGCAGCCTGTCACTAATAACACAGGTCGAGATGCAGGACAGGAACCCGGAAGTGACCGACAGGCTGCTTCAGCGTGCCGCTGCACCGGCCCCCTGGGCCCCACAATGATGGGACCGATGCCACAGGGACGGGCTCGAAACACTCTATAACCCCTCAAAAGAACAGCAGTCTAGCTCGCTTCCCCCAAGCCCTGCCGCCATAAGCCTCAAGGGGGCTCATTTTGCGGCATCTCCCGGCGGGAGGGTGGCACCCGTACGGGACACATATCAAATGAAAGAGGGGGCGTAGGGCTATCAGAAACAGCTGGCGCAGGGAGTCGGGAGACCACCCCACTGGGGGATCCACACCCCGAAAGTGATGAAGGTGGCGCAGATAGAGCCAACAGAGCAAACAGGACAAAATAAATAGGCTGCATTATGCAGCACAGTTGAGAAAGTGCCTTATCCCATATACTGATGAAGTAAATACAGGATCTGAGAACAAAATTGCACCAGAAGACACAAACACAAAGCTCCCTTACACTGAATCAGTGCTTGGGTCCACCCAAGTCAGTATTGTCTAGTCCAGTCACAAACACAAAGCTCCCTTACACTGAATCAGTGCTTGGGTCCACCCAAGTCAGTATTGTCTAGTCCAGTCACAAACACAAAGCTCCCTTACACTGAATCAGTGCTTGGGTCCATCAAAGTCAGTACTGTCTACTCCAGGGGTGGCCAGAGGGAGGGAGGGAAGGAAGGAAGGAGAGAGGGAAGGAAGGAAGGAGAGAGGGAGGGAAGGAAGGGAGGAGGGAGGGAAGGAAGGAAGGAAGGAAGGAAGGAAGGAAGGAAGGAAGGAAGGAAGGAAGGAAGGAAGGAAGGAAGGAAGGAAGGAAGGAAGGAAGGGAGGGAGGGAAGGAAGGGAGGAGGGAGGGAAGGAGGGAAGGAAGGAAGGAGGGAGAGAGGGAAGGAAGGAGGAAAGGAAGAAAGGGAGGAGGGAGGGAGGGAAGGAGGGAAGGAAGGGAGGGAGGAGGGAGGGAGGGAGGGAAGGAAGGAAGGAAGAAAGGAAGGAAGGAGGGAGGGAGGAAGGAGGGAGGGAAGGAAGGAAGGGAGGGAAGGAAGGAAGGAAGGAAGGAGGGAGGGAGGAGGGAGGGAGGGAAGGAAGGGAGGAGGGAGGGAGGGAGGGAAGGAGGAAAGGAAGAAAGGAAGGGAGGAGGGAGGGAGGGAAGGAGGGAAGGAAGGAAGGAAGGAAGGAAGGAAGGAAGGAGGGAGGGAGGAAGGAGGGAGGGAGGGAAGGAAGGGAGGAGGGAGGGACGGAAGGAAGGAAGAAAGGAAGGAAGGAAAGAAGGAGGGAGGGAAAGAGGGAGGGAGGGAGGGAAGGAAGGAAGGAGGGAAGGAAGGAAGGAAGGGAGGGAAGAAAGGGTGGAGGGAGGGAGGAAGGAAGGAGGGAGGGAAGGAAGGAGGGAAGGAAGAAAGGAAGGAAGGAGGGAGGGAGGAGGGAGGGAGGGAGGAGGGAGGGAGGGAAAGAAGGGAGGAGGGAGGGAGGGAGGGAAGGAGGGAAGGAAGGAAGGAAGGAAGGAGGGAGGGAGGAAGGAAGGAGGGAGGAAGGAAGGAAGGGAGGAGGAAGGGAGGGAAGGAAGAAAGGAAGGAAGGAGGGAGGGAGGGAAGGAAGGAAGGCCGCCCCCTCCCGCCAGCGCCCCCCCCCCGCTTTCGGCCCCCTCCCTCCCTGCCTGCCCTGCTTACCTGCTTCCAGGGCGGCGGAGAGGCCAGGGAGGCGTCGTGGGCTTGGCTGCTTCTTCCAGTGGCCAGCCACCTGGCCCCAGCTCTTTCTCTTAAGTGCTCTCTCTCCACGACTGACCTTTCTCTCCTGCCTATTGTCCCTTAGAAAGTTGTGTTTGCTTGCTCAGCAGGGTGGGCAGGGAATGACGGAGTCCAGAGGCAGCTGCAATGCCCTGAAAAGCTCCACCACTTTGCTTCCGCCAGCAGCTGGGGCTGTTCCTGTTCCTGCTTCAGGCACAGTTTGGCTGCTGCCTCAGAAGTAAAGCAAGAAGAGCTTGGCATAGATCTGCTGCTTGCTGCCAGCCAGGAAAAGAGTGGTGGTAGCTGTGGCAGCTGGTGGCTCCATTGGACAGGACAAGGCAGCAGAAGACACAAACTTCTCAGCCACTCAGCTGCTGCTGCAATGGGGAAGGTGCCAGGCTTGGTGCTCCTCCCTGGTGTAAAACAGCTCAGGCTCTGCAGCGCGGCTCCTCCAGCAGGGAGAAAGGTGCCTGCTGCCACCTCCCGGCTTCTCCCCCTCCCTCTGCAGCAGGCATAGCGAGCACAGGAGGCAGCTGCCGTTTCCAGCAGAAAGATGAGAAAACCCTTCTCCAGTTTCAGTAAAAGATTGGCCATACAGGCAGAAGGGGGGTTTGGGTGGAACTACCTGCCCCTCCACCCCCCGCCCCCCATAGTTATGGGTCTGGGTGCAACAAGGCTTCCTTTTGTCAGTCCCAAAGCTACAACCAACCAACTTTTAAAAGATGACTTCAGGGCATTTCAAGAGCCCAAGCTTGCCTGATTTTTCTAAGGACTGGGACAACCTGGGAACAAGCATAGTGAATCCTCCTTTCAATAGTTGCATTGAATATTGATGCAAGCATTCAAGGATGTGCTCCCCAGATTTTCACCACTGAATGGAAATTCCCATTCATTATATTGTGTGTAAGGTAGTGAACAGCTAGAAATGACATACTGTTACTTATTGAGGAGGTGCTAAGAGGGTTTTTTTTTTTTTTCAAAAGCCTGAAATCATTTGCTAAATTATGGTTGCTAGATCCGTGTTGGAAAATACCTGGAGACTTTGGGGGTGGATTCAGAAGAGTACAGAGTTTGGGGAGGGAGGGGCCTCAGCATGGTACAAAGAAGAAGAATTGCAGATTTATACCCCGCCCTTCTCTCTGAATCAGAGACTCAGAACAGCTTACAATCTCCTTTATCTTCTTCTCCCGCAACAGATACCCTGTGAGGTAGGAGGGGCTGAGAGCTTTCACAGAAGCTGCACTTTCAAGGACAAGAGCTATGGCTAACTCAAGGTCATTCCAGCAGCTGCAAGTGGAGGAGTGAGGAATCAAACCTGGTTCTCCCAGATAAGAGTCCACACACTTAACTACTACACCAAACTGGCCATATAGTCCATCCTTCAAAGCAGCCATTTTCTCCAGGGGAGCTGAGCTCTGCCAGTTGGAATTCAGTTGTAAAAGCAGGAGATCTCCAGGCCCCACCCTGGAGGCTGGCAATTCTATTTAAATCCTGCTAAGAATTAGGTTTAAATACACCATCTGATGCTTCAGATGTCTCTCTGATTTAGCATACTCATTTACGCATCGTTGTTACAAAAGAAGGGAAGATATGTAAAGTACTTATATGATGCACCCCTTCCACTTCCCTCCCTCAGATGCTTAATTTTCCCTGTTTTTCTCTGTCCTCTCACTGACTGAGCAGCCCTGGTAATGTGTTTTCTTCTAGCCCTTTAACTTAAACCTTTGAAATGGCACTTGAGACACTTCTGAAATTCAAAATTACAAAAGGTTTTATTTAACATCAAGGGGAGTTGGAATTATTGAGGTTAAACTAATACAAGCACAGACTTTTGATCTTATGCATCAAGATTAAGAGAGGTTCTTAATTTATTCACAGTTACTTAGATCTTTATATTAAGAGGCTTTTCTTCCAGTGTTTTCCCAAATACTCTAGTATACTTGGAGTTATCACTGACTCTCTTGATGCCCAGAAGGCTGGTACCCTCTTCTCTGTACCCAAAACCCTTCTCTTGGAAAACCAGTACTTTCCTTGAGTTGTTCACTGACTTTTAAGGTCTCTACAGGCAGTTTCTAATCACTCCAGGCTAGGGAATTCTGTACTCCTCAGAGATAACACTCCCTGTTTGACTGGGTAGGGAATCTTCTTCTTTCTCTAGAAGATCTATCCCATTTCCTTTGGCCTGAACAGGAGCCTTCTATGCTACCCAAACTTCCTTGCCAAACTCTCCCCCAGTTCTCTATCTGTCTTCAAACTGCTCTCGGCTAATTCCAAATTCAAACTGCATTAAGTCAAGGCTGAAATATGCCTCTGTCACCACTAAACCCTCTTCCTGTCAGGGCTTCTCTCAGATGGTCTCAGTACACATCTCTTCTCAAGGCAGGAATCTGACTGACTGTCCTCAGCATCCAGCTCCCACAAGACTTTTTTTTTTTGCTCAGCTGATGCCAACCGTTCAGCCTATCACTCAGGGCTCTCTGGCTCTGTGAAGAATTAACCCTTCACAGTCCTTTATTTGTTAGTACAGCACTTCTAAGCCTCTTAAAAAGTGCAGTCTATCACAGCTTGGCATGTATAAAATATATTATATGGATGTCAATGACTCACTTGCATGATGCCATCAATTAGTTTCTTTTCATAAAGTCAGGGATTCCTGAATGTCAACTATTCCAATAGGATGAATTTAATGAAGGGTATAATTCCTTCATTAAATAATAATAATAATTCATTTAATAATAATTTAATAATAAGAGCCCCATGGCGCAGGGTGTTAAAGCTGCAGTACTGCAGTCCTAAACTCTGATCACGACCTGAGTTCGATCCCCGGTGGGAGCTGGGTTTTCAGGTAGCTGGCTCAAGCTTGACTCAGCCTTCCATCCTTCTGAGGTCAGAAAAATGAGTACCCAGCTTGCTGTGGGAAAAGCGTAGATGACTGGGGAAGGCAATGGCAAACCACCCCGTACAAAGTCTGCTGTGAAAATGTGAAAGCAACGTCATCCCAGAGCTGGAAACGACTGGTGCTTGCACAAGGGACCTTTCCTTTCCATAACTCTGAATTCTGTTTGAGTCCTTGAGCCCATCAGGTCAAACATTAACTCTTCTGTACTTGTATGGATGACAGTTTATACTTAAGGTGACAGATCATATCTTATTTAAAATTATTTGTATGTTTAGGGGGAAAACATTTCCCCATTTAAAAACAAATTAGAAGGGTCAAAAAGATCAAATCCTAGCTATTCATTGAGGGACACCTTATTCTTTTTAAAAAGAAGTGCTCACTAAATGAATATCCAGCAACAAATCAAAATACCCTGAATGTAATCTGAAACGATGCATGCTCAATATGAATTCCTTGAGTGCACATGGAAATAGCTTACATTATTTCAGAAATAAGGTGACTTTGCTATTAGGAAAGAATCATCAGGTATTCAAAGATTATATTGTGAATTTCCAAGGTTATACTAAAAATGCATCACAATCAAATAATTGTTTCTCAATGTTAATTGTACAAATTACAGACTATTTTATAGAAAGTGAACATATCTTATAGCCAGTATACTGTAAAGCCTGCCAAACCGATACCTCAATAGGCATTATGACTTGGCATTCAGTACCACTGAGCCTAACAGTGGGCAGTCCTCCAGAGTCTCTGAAGTTGTACTCTCTAAATGACTAACTGGTGGTACTGGGGACTAAACATGTCTGACTGTGCTTGCTCATTATATATATGATTATACCTAGGGTTGCCAGGTCCCCTTACCTTAGTGGTGGAGGCCTTTGAGGGCATTCCAGGTGGGCAGGGACATTCCACCCCAAATGACATTCTGGACCATTTCCAGTAAAACAAGAAGTGCCCACAAAACAGGAAGTGAGGATGCAGCCACATGAGAGTTCCCGAGGGGAAGCTAAAGGGACCACTCAAATGGCTGCCAGCAATTTTACAGCCAGTTTTGCTCCTCCCACCCTGCTTCTAATCAAGGGAAGAGGAGCAAAACTGATTGCTGAAAAGACTTGTAGCCAGTTTAGGCTGTTAGCCTAAAGTAGCTGCAAGCTTTCTCAGCAATCAGGATCGCTGAAGGCTTGCAGTCATTTGAAAGGTTCAATTGGCTTCCCCTAGGGCAGGGTTAGGGGCTGATGGGAGTTGTAGGCAAAAAACATCTGGAGAGCTACCATTGGCCACCCCTGCCCTAGGGGGAAACAAAAGGGACTACTGAAATGGCTGGTAGTCCCTTCTTGCGTCCCCACTCAAATGGCCGCTCTAGGGTGGCACTTCTAGGGTTTAGGCCACTTCCGGTTTTACTTCCAGCAGTGGCCTGAAAAACCTCATTTTGAGGTGGGATTTCTCCCTGCTGGCCAGGTGGCTGGTAGCAGGGAAGGCCTCCCTAAATTTTGGTATCTCCCACTTGGACCAGAGGGCTGAGATTTCTGATTATATTCGAGATGAAGGAGTACATTTTAGAAACATTTTACTTCCCAATGTTACCATAGCTCTTCCCAGTCATTGAAATGGCATGGGGTACAGAGGGGGGAGGAGGCTGGGGAGTGCAGCCCTTAGACAAATGAGGGATTTGCCAGGGCCTGGGGAGGGGGAGATGGCTGGATTTGCACCCCTCCCACCCTGCCGGTGCCCTAAGCAAATGTCTAGTTTGCCTAATGGACGGCCTGGCCCTGGTCATGAAGTTAAATCTGATTGGCTGATGGCGGGGGCTGATGGGAGTTGTAGGCAAAAAAACATCTGGAGAGCTACCATTGGCCACCCCTGGGCTACATGGTAGGAGGAGAGCTGCTTTAATTCCCCATTAGAAAGAAAGGTAGGTTATAAAGGAAGTAAAATTAAATAACTAAAAATATTGTGATAATGTTTCTGATGTAATCCATAACAGGTAGGGATTTGTTTAACAGGAAATGTGAAATGAAATGGCATTGAAGCAGCTAACTGGGGGGAAAGGGCCATCCACAGGTGGTATGAGTAAAGTGAGCAAAGGGGCTTAGAAAAACATCCCTTTGACTTTCCCACCTAATGCTTGCATACGAATATTTATCTCATATGTAGCCACAATGCAGCAGAAGTGCTAGGACTGTGTTGTTGGATCTTTCTCTGAACTAAACAAGGATCTACAGAATTCTGTAGCAAATTTCCATTAGAGTACTAATGGTGACAAGAGTAAAAAAATTGGGGTTCAGCCTCCCAATTTGAGGAATTTAACACCTCTAACACCTCCTTTACTTTATCATTCTAACAAATGCATTACTTTATCATACCAACATTTTTGTAATATGTTTTCAGTGGATAATACTAAAATTTTAAGGGTAAAACACAATGTTCATATGTTCATTTAATTTTTTTTTTAAACCCAATCAAATGTTTCTCACAAAGGTTAGTGATCCTTATTTTTCAAATTTACTGCAACAAGCAAGAAAAGTGGAATGTTAGTTCAATCAAGGAATATGAAAGAAATGTTGACTTGATGTTATGATTATGAACACAGGAGGAACTTAATTGCTAGGTTAATTTTCTTGTTGCCTCAGATGTGTTTTAATGAAACACTGTGTGAACTCACTGTATTTGTTGATTCTTTTAATAAGTCTATTTGCTTTCCGGTTCTCTGCATCTTCAACCATGTCTCAGTATATAAGTAGCACTCATTGAATTTAAGGCTATACCAGCTCTCAGAAGATTTGAACTGCTGAAAAGATATCACCCTCTATTGAATTTCATAATAATAAAGGCACAAATTGAGCAAAACTGACCACTCAGATTATTTCAGTACCCATCTTGTGCAATCCAATGCACAATTCCTGGACATCAGACAGAATGGCGTTTTTCACCCTATAAGAATTTATGCCAATGCAGAAATTCAGATGACCAAACGAAACTATTTCAGCCCTGGCTCCAAACAATAACACAGTCCGATCATTCTTTTTTTTTTTTACTATTTGTATGCTTGCAATCCTGGAAGTCATGGTGACTTCTGGTGACCCTAAAGAGGTGGCTTTGTGTCCCAGCCCTGGTATTACTTTGGAGGTCTCCCTTCCAAGTACTTGCCAGGGTCTGCCTTGCTTAGCTTCTGAGATCAGATAAAATCGGACTTGTCTGGGTTATCCAAGTCAGAGCACTGGCCCATCATTCTGATTTTTTTTATTTCCTGAGAGAAGGTCCATCTTAGTCTGAAAAAAATGGCACAATCTTGTGCTTTATATTCATAAGCAAACTATTGTCATGGGGCAGTGTCCTATTTGTCACATGACTGTGATCAGTTCCCCTGGGTTAAAAAAATGGTTGTTTGGAGGGTGGACTCTATGACATTATACCCCAGTGAGGTCCTTCCTCTCCTCAGACCTTGCCTTCCCCAGGCCTCACCCCCACATCTCTAGGAATTTTCCAATCTGGAGTTGGCAACTCTATTTAAAACTCTCATTTTCAGCATATTGATCAGCTTGGGTACTGTGTATATTTAGAATAATTCTGAGCTGTAGTAAATGTTGAAGCTCATTAGAACAGTTGTCTATCTTTAAAAAAAGGTTTTCACCCAACTGACAAAATTTGGGTGTCAGCAATGACATGAAATGGGCAAAAATGCAGGACAGATTGGTGACATGGGAGAAAATTCATTGTTCTACCCATATAAAGGGAGCTCATCAAAATCAAGGACTTATCAGTTTATGCAGTCTTCCAATCTGTGAATGTTCTAGCAGTGAGATTTGTGAATTGAGAAATCCAATGCTATAAACAGAGCAAGGGAGACTTGACTAAATAGCAAAAATCCATGGACATTCACAATCTTTGGACTTGCATAGGTTTAACCCAAAATACAATACTTCATGGAAAAATTGGGCTTTCACACTAGAATTTCCATGGCAGCACTAAGAATAGCTGCTCATACCAAACAATGAAGTTTCTAAAGCAACCTTTCGTTCATTATATTCTTCTAGCCCAGAAGAGGCTTAGACATCCTCAACTGTTGTTTCACACACTGTGTTGGCCTGGAAAAAATATAACAAGGCTACTTAGTTATGGAATCAGATCCACAGTGAGTAAAAAAGGATCTTCAACCAACAAGCATCAGTAAAATCATATACATATACAGGTTCAAGTAATGAAAGAGTTGTTGGTAAGAGCTGTTGAAAGTATCTTGTGATCATATAATGTTTTGTCTACTGTTCCCTGTCCATTCCATTTGTTCCATTTGAACAGGTATGCTCTGTCCATTCAATTTATTCAGTGTGGTTGGGTATTTTCTGTCCATTAGATTTGTTTGGACAATAAAAACATAGGGAGATAGAATCATAGAATCATAAAATCATAGAGTTGGAAGGGATGCTGTGACAGTAAGGTATGGGTTAACAGAAAACCAAGAAAACTGAAGACGCACAAAGCCTGCGTCAGGTGACCTGAGGGTGGGGGCCAGAGTGCTCGGAACTCTCAGAGAGTGTGGATTGTCAGCTAACGGCTGAGGGAGTGAGTTAGTTGCCTGACAGAGTCAGAGAGAGTTGGTCTTTGAGGGAGCTGAGACAGTAGCTAAGGAGAGTCTTTGTGAGAAGAAAAGCTGACTGCTAGCTCTATAAAAACAGCAAGGGGCTGTGTGTGACTAAGAAGGAGAGTCACGGTGAAGACCTGAACGGTCACAGACACATATACATCTTTTAAGAGCTAGAGAGGTGGTTGAGGGAATATATGAGTGTCTAAAAGTCTGAAGGACTGGGAGTAGAGGCTCCAGTCGACTTGAGAGACTTGGCACATTACATCCAAGAGGCCAGCCTTTGCTAGTGTTGGGGAATGTATCATCTAGAGAAACTGTGAACCTGAGAGACCTAAGAAAAAGAAAGATATTATAAAGCCTGAAGTGACTGAGCAACTTGTTAACTACGTGAGATACTTTTTAGTCCATGTAAATATCTCCCATATCCCCAGTTGAAGACTTTGTGTTTAATTAAAGATCTGTGGTTTATTTTAAAGTTCTCTGGTGCCTATAATTTGGGAAAACTAACAAAACTGCTGTGGTCCCCTACGAATTGAACTATACATCCATCTGAAAGCAAAACCCCCGAAGAGACTAGAAGAGTGAAATCCATATCATACCCACCCCTTTAGTTATATATTCCTGAGATAAAAGTTTTAAAAGGAAGAACTGAGGAGAAACTGAGGGGCTAGGGTAACCATAAACAGCACATAGAAGCGATTCAGTGGGACCGTGAGGCAGGTGCTGTTATAATCTAGTAATTATAATCTAGGGTAATCTAGTCCAGCCTCCTGAACAATGCAGGAAATTCACAAGCACCTCTCCCTAAATTCACAGGATCAGCATTGCTGCCAGATGGTCATCTACCCTCCGTTTAAAAATCTCCAAGGAAGAAGAGCCAACCACCTCCTGAGGAAGCCTGTCCCACTGAGAAACTGTTCTATCAGGAAATTCTTCCTAATATTGAGCCAGAAACTCTTCTGATTTAATTTCAGCCCATTAGTTCTGGTCCTACCTTCTGGGGCCACAGAAAACAATTCCACACCATCCCCTATATGACAGCCTTTCAAGTACTTGCAGATGGTTGATCATATTACCTCTCAGTCACCTCCTCTCCAGGCTAAACATACCCAGTTCCCTTAACCTTTCTTCATAAGACGCTCTCCAGACCCCTCACCATCTTTGTCACCCTCCTCTGGACCCGTTCCAGCTTATCTATATCATTCTTAAAATGTGGTGCCCAAAACTGAACACAATACTCAGGTGAGGTCTTACCAGAGCAGAACAAAGTGATACCATCACTTTGTGTGATCTGGACACTATACTTCTGTTAATACAGCCAAAAATTGCATTTTCCTTTTTAGCCTTTGCTGACTCATGTTCAATGTATGCTCCACTAAGACTTCTAGATCCTTTTTCACATACAACTGCCAAGAAAAGTCTACCCCATCCTATAACCATGCATTGGATTTTTCCTACCTAAATGTTGAACTTTACATTTATCCCTGTTAGAATTCATTTTATTGATTTTAATTCAGTTTTCCAGCCTGTCAGGATCATCCTGTTTCCTGTTTCTGTCTTCCACTGTATTTGCAACCCCTCCTAATTCAGTATCATCTGCAAATTTAATAAGCATTCCCGCTATTCCTTTATCTAAATCATTTATAAAGATCTTGAACAAAACAAGCCCCAGGACAGATCCTCGAGGCACTCCACTTGTCACTCCTCTCTAAAAGGATGAGAAACCATTCACAAACACTCTTTGGGTGCAATCTGTCAGCCAGTTACAGATCCACTTAACAGTAACAGGATCCAAACAACATTTCACCAACTTTTCTCCAAATTTGTACTAACAACAGCCATAGGCAGAGACAGATATTCACTGTATCTCATGAGGTTCACTTACCAAAGATGCTCAAGTTGCATCTAATTTGACTCCCTATTCTATTTGTCTAATTTGCAGCAAACAGGAGACCAGTTTATTGGGACTTTGCTGCCGTTCAATTATCCCGAAAGAATTCATGTCAGAACCAACCAGAAGCTATCAGGCTACAGGAAAAAAATCAAAGAGAAGGAACTTCAAGATCCTATTAAATGATACCTTAACAGGTATTAAACTTATATCTCAACAATTATATTTCAGTTATTTCACCCAAAACTCAGAGTTATGAACAGAACTAGTATCTGCTCCATATACTAGGTGCAATATTATGTGGGAAAGATCATTGGATGTTTGAGCCCTATCAGTATGACCCTTTTCTTCCTGGCTGCTTAAATCTCTCTCGCTCTCTCTAACTAATTTCACAATCACCTTACGCCGCTCTCACATTTGTCTTCTCAGTGCGGCTTCCTTCCAATTTCACACTATCTGCCCCGGTGCTGCAGCAAGCATTGGTGTTTTCGTGCAGCAAATAGAAATTGCTAAAAATCAGTTTCTGTTTGCTATGTGAAAACTCCAATGCTTGCTGCAGCCCCGGGGCAGATAGTATGAAATTGGAAGGAAGCCGCACTGAGAAGACGAACGTGAGAGCAGCATAAAATGAGTGCGAAATCAGTCTCTCTCTCTCTTTCTCTCTCTCTCTGTGTATGAGAGAGAGAGAGAGAGAGAGAGACTGAGTGTGAGAGGCATTTTTTGCCTCCTTGAGAGAAGCTGTGGTGTATCCCTAGACAGGGGTATCAAACTTATTTGTTAAGAGGGCCGGATCTGACAGAAATGGGACTTTGAGGGGTTGAGTCATGTATATCCTAAAATGTAATGCCAGATAGAGGAGATATAGACTTTATAAAGGACAAACACAATTAAATATATTATTTTAAACTTAAAATACAAACATGCTTAAAACTCTTGCAAAAATTTGTTTAAAAAGGAAAGGTAGGGGAATAGTGGCTTTTTACAATGCAACTTTAAAAATAAAACATCAAAAATAAAACAAGGATCACACAGCAGAAAACTAAAAAAAATGCTCTCAGCCTGGGAAAACATGAAATGGCAAGGCATTGCAAGCTCTTCTCTCCCCCTCCCCCCGCCCTCCAAGGTCTACTCAGATTAGCAATGGTTCTTTGTAATATCCCCCTTTGGCTGTGGGTTCCCAAGTTAAGAGTACTCACTAGGCACTCGTTCTCACTCCACTGAGAAGAGGTAAAGCTGACTCAGAGCATGGATACTTTTTTAAAGTAATTCAAAATGTTTATTAAAATATTGATCAACCATATAAAATATTCTTCATATACTGAGTAATCCAATACAATCATACAATAAATATCAACAGATTTTGAAGCTCAAACTAGGCTAGTGCTGCCAACTTACAATTCAGGTTATTAATATTAAGCATGTGCACAGAATAAGGTCTTGTTGAGACAGAACGCTTATACATATAAACATACACAAACACACTCACATCCACAACAAAACAAAAACAAAAAAACAAAAAGGGGGTGGAGTGAGCAAGTAAGGTCAGTGCAATGCTGTTAAAGAAAGATATTCTGCAGCAGGCAAAGAGTAGGAGTGGGCTGAAGAACTCATATTCCAAGTGAGAAAAAGAGCATGGACACTTGATTGGCAAGCATACAACTCCAGGAAGCTTCAGCTGGTCATATGAATGCTGGGAACTTAAACTTTGCCATTGAAACAAAGTTGCAAGGAAAATGTGGAGTGGATTTCTCATTCCGGTCTGCTCTGTCAATGGGCTGGAATGGGAAATCCATTCTACATTTTCTTTGCCACTTTGCTTCTGCTTTAGCCTCTACAAAGAGAAGGTAGAAGGAGTTGGGAATATCATCGGCAGTGTTGGAGCTTCACAGTGTGAGGCCAGGAGGGAGGAGAGAGCCCTGCAGGTTTGATTGAAGCCCTCCGGGGGACGGTTTGGCCTGAGGGCCGCACGTTTAACACCCCTGCCCTAGAATATTTGAGTAATTCATTCATTTGTTTGTTTATTAATACATTTACATTCTTACTTTCCTTGTGGCTCTAAGCGCTTAAAGGTAAAGGTAGTCCCTGAGTAAGCGCTAGTCGTTTTTTACTCTGGGGTGACGTTGTTTTCATGGCAGACTTTTTATGGGGTGGTTTGCCATTGCCTCCCCCAGTCATCTACATTCCCCCCCCCCCAGCAAGCTGGGTACTCATTTTACCAACCTCAAAAGGATGGAAGGCTGAGTCAACTCTGAGCCGGCTACCTGAACCCAGCTTCCAACAGGATCGAATTCAGCTTGTGAGCTGAGCTTAGGACTGCAGTACTGAAGCTTTATCATTCTGTGCCATGGGGCTCTTCCCTAAGCAGCTTACAATAATCGTTAAAAAACATTTTCTGTTAATGAAAATAAAATCTCTCCTTTAAAGGTATCTGTTGTTTAAAACCTTCAAAAGCCCTGGCAAACAAGAAGGCCTTGCAGAACCTCCTGAAGATATTCCACAAAGTCAGCACCATGATGGAAAAGGCCTGGATTCTGGCCAGACAGGCCACCCTAAGTGCTGGAATAGCCAAGATGGCTGTCTCATGACTGTATTCAGTGCACAGGGACATATATAAAAAGATGGTCCTTCACATATGTGTGTCCAAGGCTGTGGATAGATTTAAATATCATAACCAGCTACATGATCTGAACTTGGAAACAGACAGGCAGCTAGTAGTTCTGAAATGGGCAACATATGTTTCCAGTGGCTAGCTTTTGATGATAGCTGGGCTACCACATTCTGGACCAGTTCTACTGCTTGGGTTGTCTTAAAGCCCCACATAGAGAACGTTGCAGTAATCCCAGCATGAGGTTACTGAAGCATGGATCAGCATGGCCAGATGGGCCAACTCTAGGTAACAGCTGGAGAATGAGATGCAGCTGATAGAAGGTGCTTTTGAACACAGTGTTAACCTGCTTTTCAAAGACCATGACTAAGCTCTTAACCTGCTCTGAAAAGGCAATGTCACTCCATCTCAAACAAGTGGATTCAGTCCCTCTAGAATATCCGCCCAGCTTGCATTACCTTATCTGAATTGTCTTGTCTGGATTCAGATTCAGCATGTTCTGCATTAGCCACCTGCCCACAGTCTCAAAGTGCCAGATCAGAACTAAAACAGAAGTATCTGGAGGCTTGGATAATGAAATACAGAACTGGGTTGATCTGCATATTGATGATACCCAACCCTGAAGCTCCATACTAGCTCATTGAGCAGCTTTATTGAGGGCATTCCCTCAAAGATCCCTCCTTCCAAACCAATGTTTTAATTGTTGTTTTCATGTCTTATATGTATTTTAACTCTGTTTTTGGTAATGTGCGTGTTTGGGGGGCTTGATTTTAATGGTTTTTAAATGTTATTACGTATTTATGTTTTAAATCATTAGCTGCCTTGGTGGCCCTTATAAAGACAGAAAGGCAGGATATATTTTGTAAATAATAATGGTCATCATGGGTAAAAGAATAGAACATTGTGGCACTCCACAAGACAAATCCAACCTGGTTAATTTTGTACCTCTGATGGAAACTCTTTGGGTCTGGTGAGACAGAAAAGAGTGAAACCACTGAAGGGTTATGCCCATAATACCATCTCTGTATTCAAACTGGCAGACAAGAATGGAGTTGTCAACAGTGTCAAAAGCACAGGAGAGCCAGTTTGGTGTAGTGGTTAAGTGTGTGGACTCTTATCTGGGAGAAGTGGGTTTGATTCCCCACTTCTGCACATGTAAATGCATCAGTCATAACTCTGTCAGAAGCTGTTCTGCTCAAGAGCACTTTCTGTCAGAGTTCTCAGCCCCATCTACCTCACAGGGTGCCCATTGAGTGGAGGGGAAGGGAAAGGAGATTGTAAGATGCCCTGACACTCCTTTAGGTAGTGAAGGTGGAGTATAATCTCCTCCTCCTCTTCTTCTTCAACAGGTTCAACAGTAGCAACCATTTGCAAATGTACAGTTCCTGAGCAAGGTGACTGAACAGCTGGGGGCTGGACAAATCCAAGGTTTTCTGGATAAACTATGTGGATATTTGAAAAGGACTGTACATGTCAAACATTTATGCAAGAGAAAAGAAAGCATAGTGGCACCGATTTAACAGAACAAAACACTACAGCATACTGCCTTAAACGAAACAGGCTAGAAAAGAATGAATAAATGGAGTGAGAAAAATAAACCAATTTAATATATTAAAAAAAGGTTTCTTGGTTTCCTGGGTAACCCAAATTAACAATTATAATGATTACAGCTGAGGTAGGGTTTTCAGATTAAAAAGAAAACAACAACAACAACAAGCAAAAAGCCACCATGGCTACATTCTACTTTGACAACCCTCTTGTTTAAAAAGATAATAATGAAAATGAAGAGCAGATTCTGTCAGGTACTTGGAATACAACAATCTTAGCTGAAGCCAATCTGCAGAGCTTAATCAGTGTTTTCTGAAAGTGGTGAAAACTGGTTTTGCATCATGCGCTTCATTGGAGCTATATTAATTATGGTCAGATGGTCTTTCTTACTAAACATGCATTGACGATACTAAACATGACTTACATGCATTGATTTACATGCATTGACTTATTTAACATGCAGTGACTATAACGTTATTGATTTCACCATTTGTATAAATAGAGAGTTGCCCCAAAAGACCAGCACGACCACAGATGAGGAGGCATGTGAAGAGGACACTGAAAGAAAAGGTAAATACAGTCCAAACCCATGGGGAAGCTTGGAGGCAATTTAAAACTACAATTCTAAAAGCTCAGATAAAATATATACCACAAGTTAGGAAAGGCACAAAAAGGTATAAGAAAAGGCCTGCATGGTTAACAAACAAAGTAATGGAAGCTGTAAAAGGTAAGAAGGACTCCTTTAAGCGGTGGAAAGCTAATCCAAGTGAGATTAATAAAAGGGAACACACGTTATGGCAAATCAAATGCAAGACTGTGATCAGGCAGGCAAAAAGGGACTATGAGGAGCATATTGCAAAAAACATTAAGACCAACAATAAAAATTTCTTCAAATATATTCGAAGCAGAAAACCAGCCAGGGAGGCAGTGGGGCCCTTGGATGACCAAGGGGTAAAAGGATTACTGAAGGAGGATAGGGAAATGGCTGAGAAGCTGAATGAATTTTTTGCCTCCATCTTCACTGTGGAAGACGAGAAGTGTTTGCCCGCCCCAGAACCACTAATTTTGGAAGGGGTATTGAAAGACCTGAGTCAGATTGAGGTGACAAGAGAGGAGGCCCTACAACTGATAGACGAATTAAAAACTAATAAGTCACCAGGTCCGGATGGCATACATCCAAGAGTTCTGAAAGAACTCAAAGTTGAACTTGTGGATCTTCTGACTAAAATATGTAATCTTTCATTGATATCTGCCTCCATTCCTGAGGACTGGAAGGTAGCAAATGTCACCCTCATCTTTAAAAAGGGTTCCAGAGGAGATCCGGAAAATTACAGGCCAGTCAGTCTGACTTCCATACCAGGAAAGTTGGTAGAAACCATTGTCAAGGACAGAATGAGGAGGCACATTGATGAACACGGATACTTGAGGAAGACTCAGGATGGGTTCTGTAAGGGAAGATCTTGCCCCACTAACCTGTTACATTTCTTTGAGGGGTGAACAAACATGTGGACAAAGGAAACCCAATAGATGTTGTTTACCTTGACTACCAGAAAGCTTTTGATAAAGTTCCTCATCAAAGGCTCCTTAGAAAGCTCAAGAGTCATGGAGTAAAAGGACAGGTCCTCTTGTGGATCAAAAACTGGCTAATTAATAGGAAGCAGAGAGTGAGTATAAATGGGCAATCTTCGCAGTGGAGGACAGTAAGCAGTGGGGTGCCGCAGGGCTCAGTACTGGGTCCCATGCTCTTTAACTTTTTTCATAAATGATTTGGAGTTGGGAGTGAGCAGTGAAGTGGCCATGTTTGCAGATGACACTAAATTGTTCAGGGTGGTAAGAACCAGAGAGGATTGTGAGGCACTCCAAAGGGATCTGTTGAGGCTGGGTGAGTGGGCGTCAACATGGCAGATGAGGTTTAATGTGGCCAAGTGCAAAGTAATACACATTGGGGCCAAGAATCCCACCTACAAATACAAGTTGATGGGGTGTGAACTGGCAGAGACTGACCAAGAGAGAGATCTTGGGGTTGTGGTAGATAAATTACTGAAAATGTCAAGACAGTGTGCGATTGCAATAAAAAAGGCCAACGCCATGCTGGGAATTATTAGGAAGGGAATTGAAAACAAATCAGCCAGTATCATAATGCCCCTGTATAAATCAATGGTGTGGTCTCATTTGGAGTACTGTGTGCAATTCTGGTCACCACACCTCAAAAAGGATATTATAGCATTGGAAAAAGTCCAGAAAAGGGCAACTAGAATGATTAAAGGGTAGGAACACTTTTCCTATGAAGAAAGGTTAAAACACTTGGGGCTCTTTAGCTTGGAGAAACGTCGACTGCGGGGTGACATGATAGAGGTTTACAAGATAATGCATGGGATGGAGAAAGCAGAGAAAGAAGAACTTTTCTCCCTTTCTCACAATACAAGAACTCTTGGGCATTCGATGAAATTGCTGTGCAGTCAGGTTAAAACAGATAAAGGGTGATTAACATGTGGAATTCACTGCCACAGGAGGTGGTGGCGGCGGCTACAAGCATAGAAAGGGTTAGATAAAAATATGGAGCAGAGGTCCATCAGTGGCTATTAGCCACAGCGTGTATATATATGTGTGTATGTATATTTTTTGGCCACTGTGTGACACAGAGTGTTGGACTGGATGGGCCATTGGCCTGATCCAACATGGCTTCTCTTATGTTCTTATGACAAGACAGAGATTCTCTAATATACTCTAATTCCAAGGCAAGACAAAGGCAACATCTGATCACTGTTGATTGTGGAATCATACAATATTATTTCCTTCCTTCATAAGTACTACATTTAATTTCCTATAGAATACTCCTAAAATGTAATCAATCTTTAAATTGTATTTAGAAGTGTTTTTGCCTAGACAGTTGTCCATCCTGTATTTGTCCATTGGTTTATATGGTCTGCTAATGTCACCCCAGAGTCAGAAACGACTGGTGCTTGTACAGGGGACTATTTTTACCTTTTTTAATGTTATTCCAATTCAACTTGATTATGCAATGTATCTACTTATTTCCAGTGTTTCCATATTATTTGAACTTCTAATATATATTTTGAAGTTCTTTTCATCCCTTTCATTGTATAATATCATATCCCAATCCGACACCTCCAGCCTAGTCCTGTAGTAAAGAATAATGTTATATATAGCTGCCACTACAAAGGTACTCCTTCTCTAACAGATCAGTCATAGAATCATAGAGTTGGAAGGGACCCCTAGTCTAGTCATCTAGTCTAATCATATGACTAGTCTATAATATTAGTAAAGATAGGAAGATGTGGTCTTATTAGAGTTAACAAACCTCCAGGTGAGGCCTAGAGATATTCTGGAATTACAACTCATCTCCAGACAATGCCTGGCAACAAATGAGATCCAGCGGCATCTGGATCGGGGCTGATGTCGTTAGACCTGTCAGCTGCGTTCGACACGGTCGACCATCGGTTACTGACCCGCCACCTCGCCGATGTTGGGGTTAGGGGGTCAGCCTTACAATGGCTCTCCCCCTTCCTCGAGGATCAGGGACAAAGGGTGGCAATTGGGGGCGAGCTGTCCCAGAGGCACACACTAAATTGTGGGATGCCCCAGGGATCAGTTCTCTCACCGATGCTATTTAATATCTATATGCGCCCCCTTGCCCAGATCACCAGGAGGTATGGGCTTGGGTGTCACAAGTATGCGGATGACACCCAGCTCTATCTGTTAATGTACGGCCGACCTGACTGCATCCCAAAGAACTTAGACCTGGCTCTGCAGGCTGTGGCAACCTGGTTAAGGCTGAGCGGGCTGAAATTGAATCCAGTGAAGACAGAAGCCCTTTGCCTGGGTCGGGGCACTCTGGGAGGGGAAATACCTCTCCCGGTCTTCGACGGGGTGCTGCTGAAAGTGGCGTGCCAGGTCAGGAGCCTGGGAGTTTTACTGGAGCCTTCACTATCAATGGAGGCCCAGATAGCAGCCACTGCCAAATCAGCCTTTTTTCACCTGAGGCGGGCAAGGCAGTTGGCTCCCTTCCTAGAGCGTCGGGATCTGGCAACAGTGATTCATGCAACGGTCACCTCGAGACTGGATTACTGTAATGCCCTCTACATGGGGCTGCCTCTGTGCCGAACCTGGAAGCTGCAGCTGGTGCAGAACGCAGCTGCTAGACTGCTGTTGGGGCTCCCAAAGTGGGAGCACATACAGCTGGGGCTGCGTGAACTGCACTGGCTGCCAGTTATATACCAGATTCGTTACGAAGTGCTGGTTATTACCTTTAAAGCCCTATATGGCCGAGGACCTGCCTACCTTAGGGACCGTCTTTCCCCATACGAACCCCAGAGAGCGCTGAGGTCAGCTGGGAAGAACTTGCTAACTATCCCCGGGCCGAGAGAGGTAAAGCTTCAGAGCACCCGTGATCGGGCTTTCTCTGTTATGGCTGCACGCCTATGGAACCAGCTTCCAGAGGATATGCGGGCCCTGAGGGAATTTGAACAGTTCCACAGGACCTGCAAGACCACCCTTTTTCGATTGGCCTTCACCAACTAAGGGGAAACTGCTAATGAAACTTGTATAATAGCACCAGGATATTAATTTTATTGATTTTAGAGTTTGGTAGAATTTTAATTAATGTGTTAGTTAGTTCTGTTTAAATACCTTGTAAAACTAATGTATTGATTTTGTTGTTAGCCACCCTGAGCCTGCTTCGGCAGGGAGGGTGGGATATAAATAAAATTGATATGATATGATTGGGGGCAGGAACATGTGAGGCACTGGCATCACATGATGCCATTTCCAGGGAAAACCAGAATTAATAGCATGTCAATCAAGGGATTACCAGAAACTCAATGGCAAAATCATAAAGTTTCTGGCAATTCCTAGAGTGATGTGACATCACTTCTGGGTTTCCTCCTGGAAGTTATGCCATGGCACACAACACCAACATTTTTTTTTAAGTCAACTACTTGAAGTAGCAGTGGGCAACAAAGGTTGCTGGTGGAAGGTCTCTTGCCGCAATGGCAACCCTACACCATACTATAGAGAGCAGTTATCTTGGGGAAATCACTGCTTTTGTTGGTGGATTCTGTGTGATTATACCACATTAACGTTCCTCCTCTCCCCAAACCCTACCCCCTGCAGGCTCCCCCCCTAAATTGCCAAGAATTTTCTAACCCGATTAACAATTGTACCCAAGTTCTGATGCAGCAAAAAAAGGAAGGGAAACCCCTATCAATCATGTATAGAATGTCATGCTTGTAGACTTGATTGGCTGTCAAATGTGACATCAATTCCATCTTAAACAAAGGCAGACATTGTCAAGACTACTGCTAATGATACTTCAATATTCTCACTTCTTTTTTCTCATACCAGCAAGGAATTGTATAATTTTATTTAGTTAGCCAGCTCTGTCATGATTACAGATACTGTTCACAGAAATTCACAGAAATTCCACATGCCAGCTCAAAAATTAAATGCATTTTTTTAAAAAAGAAAGTATTGTTGGCTGACAACCCTATAGAATTGGTTTGTCAGTTGAAAATTGACTTTGTGCTTCATATACTTATATTTGTCAGCTTTATATTTTCACAATGGCAGCATTTGAAGCAAGTCCATAGTGCAAAGTTCAAGCAGAAATATCTTCCTTTCAAATTTTCATAGTTAATCTTTTAATAAAGTAAGAAAATGCAAAAAGAAAAAAAAATCCTGAAAATGCAAAAAGAAAAAAAATCCTGAGAGTACTGATCTTATAGAAGCTTCTATTAAAATGCAAGGATTCAGCCATTCCAGGTATATTTCAAAAAGTAGTTATGCCTTTATATTAATCTTATATGAGGGTTTGTTTTAATAAAGTACTCTTTCATTCAAATTACAAATTGTGCTTTACTGTGTAAGATGCTGTAGAATTCAACCACAACTGTCATGTTAGTTGGAGAAGCACAATGAAATACATAGTGCATTACAATCGCTTCATATCACAATTTCTATGCTAACAATTTGTTTAGGCCAGATTTAACATTCTTCCCTCAGCCATTTTATCTGGCAGATTCCAAGGGATTCCTTACTCTAGCAGGTGCTGTCCTTTTTATTTGGCATCCCATCGTAATTTTTTATATCCCATATTAGCCCCACTCCTAGAAGCTTCTGATGATTTTAAGGTTCCTTTCTTGCTTAATAACCCAAATATTAAAATAACTGAAATAGTAGCAAAGTTTCTTCATAGTGTTTTGGTTACACAGCCTGATAAATATACTAAGTATTATGCTGTTATATCTGTTTTTATCTTGTACTTCTTATCTTACTTTGTATGGACTCTGTATTCTCCTAATTTGCAATTTGGTTGACCTTCTGTTGTATATGTCTATACATGCCAATATAGGCTGTCTGGTTGTGAGAATTAATTTGTTTAGCAACACTCCCTGGAGGAATTTGGTAAACAATAAAATATGTTTACCAAAAAAAAAGTAACAGGATATATTTATTACCATTAGTATGAAAATAATGGAAGCTTCACTAATATATACTAGATCCCCCAAACAAATATGAAAAGCAAATCCAAACATACCAACACACCAAAAATAATCCACTTTTTTCATGGACCACATTAAAACTGGAGGAGAGATAACCACTTTAAGCAAATTCAATTGAAATTAAAGACATTGACTAGTGGACACACTTAGGTCAAGGTTCAAGATGAAAAATCAAACTTCCTTTGAAGGAAGCTCGTCATAAATAGAACAAATGTCTTGAAGAGCAAAGAGTAAGTTTGTACTTTGCAAAATCTCAACAGAGCTAACAATGGGATGTTCAGAAAATCATGTATTCTAAGGTAGATGGTAGGAAAGCTGTCTGGTTCCCAATGGGCCAAATAGCAACTCTGGAGAGACATCTGAAAGTGGGAAAAGGGCCTGGGAAGAGAACTTAAATCCTTCCTCCCCTCATACCATGAACCTTATCTGCAGAAAAGGGCCCTGTGCTGCTATTTATCAATGAAATGCTTATGGAAATGCATTCACAGATATCCAACATCACATCTGCCCTAGAGAACAAAAAATACTTCAACAATTCTTCTGTCTTTAGCCCTCATCATATACATAGCATGGAACCAAGGCTTATTCCAGATGTGTGTGTGTTTTAATGGAGGGGGGATTTCCATTCATCCTACTTCTTTTTACCCTAAAGTCCCTCTCTCATACCTCCTCTCACCCCTCCTTCCCTACCCATCCACATGCCTCCCACTTGTCATTGTGTCCTTCCCCTGCCTGCTTGCAAGCCCAATCACATCTGCCTACACAGCTGGCAGCCCTCTCCTCAGTGGCATGAGCACTGCAAGCATCTGGGAGCATGGGTGGTGGAGTGCTAGCAAAGGGGAAATAACAATAGTGGGCCCTATCAAAAGTCCTAGTCTCTGTCAGCTGCCTCACCTCTGGGTATGCTGACAGCAGCACTGAATGAAACTGAGCATGTGCATGGCATCGATTTCTTATTCTAGATTAAGGATACATGATGTTTTATTCCACATGTGCAATTCCAAGCTAGCCCAAAACATGGCAGAGAAGAAACCTGGCATATAGCATACACTGTTATAAGGTCCCTTACTACTTGCTATCACTTACTATCTCATGGCACAATTTTTGAAGAAGCAGCAATGATTAATTACACCAATCTAGCCAATTAATTATAATTAGGTAATTATATGCTGCCTATCTAAACTCTCTGTGCAATTTAAACTGAAAGGGAACTTTATGCAGGAATGGTCCCTATAGAGAAATAGCAGATGCCAAGTGAGAAGACAGATGGATTTGAGAGACTGCTCACTCTCTGCAGTACAGTTGCCCCCAAATTGTCCCAAAGTAAAATTTTGGAGGTTCCTACTCTAGCAAGACCTTGGAAGAACTACATGAATAAATTTTGCTCATGGATCCTTTTTATAACATGAATACATCTTGCTCATAGATCCTTCCATACCTTACAGAAACTCCTAATGTTTCAGGTTTTTTTAAGACCTGAAGTTTCTCATCATGCTAAAAAAGTAAAAAGGTAGTCCCCTGTCAAGCACCAGTTGTTTCCGACTCTGGGGTGACATTGCATCATGACATTTTCACAGCAGACTTTTCTATGGGACGATTTGCCATTGCCTTTCCCAGTCATCTACACTTTGTAGCAGGGTGCCAGGTACTCGAGCAACCCTAGCACTCCAGGATTCTTGACCACTGAAAATGGAAGCCCATGGGCATCCGAAGGATGGAAGGCTAAGTCAACCTTGAGCCGGCTACCTGATTTCGCCAGGATCGAACTCAGGTTGTGAGCAGAGCTTAGGATTGCAGTACTACAGCTTTACCACTCGCGCTATGGGGCTGCTTCCTCTCTTCATGCTACAAGCATTAAAAAACCTTCCCAAACATGTCTAGAAAGGGATTCTGATGTGCCATAGGAAGAAAATCTGAGGGAAAATGTTCCCAGTCATAAATGCTACAGTGCTTAGGGTCAAGTAGCCAAGCTGTAATTCTCAGTACCAGAAACCAATGATTTTTTCCCCCTTCAGTATAATGGTTTGGATCCAGCAATGAGCAAGAGGAAACATGAATGGATTTAGCACTCATAACACTTTTCTCCTATATATTATAGTGTTTAGATACTGGTTGCACCAGAACTTGCACAAGCAGAAATACAAGTGGGAAGGATACAATAAATTGACTTCGCACAAACAGCTATCACAACCTGTTTCTTGCATTTCTTCTCTAGTGCAAGTGGAGCTTTTGCACTGGATCCATCCAATGGTATCTGTACAGTGAAAATTTTGCAGGTCTCAAGAATTCACATTTTAATGTATCCCACTGGGATACATTATGTAGATACTTTGAGCATGAGCCATTTCAAGAGTCCACTGAACATTGCTATATACTCCAAATATAAAGAAACTAAATACCCTAAAGTCGAAATTCAGTGTTATTATGTACTAATATTGGCTGATTTTCCTCCTTGCTGATTTCTTGGATACTGTACAGATGTACAAACCACCAAAGGTCATAGCAAAAGATAACTAATTCAGTCATACTCTTTGACTTATCTTCTCAAGTGCTTTGCCAGCAGTCAAAAGTCACCCTTTTATCCCCAGGTATTCTGTACAAATCAACAGTGCTACACCATTCTCAGCCAGTAGATAGTAAGGGCATACATTCAATTTATTCAAGCAACACAGCTGTACAGAATAATAACTGTTCCAGGAAGACATGGCTTGAAAATATTTGCTTCCAGACAGAAACCCACACAACTGCTAAAAAGATATTGCAAGCCAAAAAATGTGACAAGTTAAAATATTCAAAAAAATTATCTTACTCTCTGTTTTGATTTTAATCTAGATTAAAATTAATCCTGTGCCATAAGGGAAGATGAAAAAACTAGGATTTCAAACATGTACCTTTAAGGTTTCCTTTTAATCTTGTCCTTCAGTAAGCTCAGTTTAAATAGCCCCTCCCTTTTTTCAAAACATATTTTGAGGTAGGGATGTGCATTCGATTCGGCCGAACTGAACAGACCGCCGAATACCCCCTGATTCGGAAGTATACGGTGCTCTATACTTCCGAATCCAATTGAAAAGCATTAGATGGGAGCCGTATAATGCTCCCCGTATACTTCTGAATCAATATTCAGAAGTATATGGAACAATGTAAAAGGCAGGAAAGGAGCTTCTGCAGCCTCAGGGAAGCTGCTTGCCTCCTTTCCCGCCTTTGGAAGCCTTTTCCCGCCTCTCCCATAGCCTCCCTGGGATCAGGAAGGGAAGGGTAGGGGGAGAGGAGCCCCAGCAGCCAATCCAAAGCATGCATTTGCAAAATGCACTGCAAATGCATGCTTTGCAGGGCTGTTGTGTAGCTGATGGCTAGGCTAAACAGAACAGTGGTATTTTTTGAAAATGCTCTGTGTAGGGCCAGAGAACCTTTTTAAGGAATCTGCCTGGCTGGACTGTATTCCATTACTGCTGTGTTGGTGCAAGAAAGAGATTGTGCTGTGCTGGGCCTTGCCTTGGCCTCAGCTGCTGCTGCTCTCTCTCAGCCTTGCCTGACCTGCCTGGAGAAGACATCTAAGGTAAGACACTCTTGGGGTTCTTGTTTTTATTTTAGTTAGGATAAAAGTAAAAGGACATTTTAATACTCAGAGTCCCTTTACTTATCCAGATTTGGGTGGGTGGGTAGCTTATTTGGGGTTAGGGTTAGGGGATTCTGCTGGGGGTGGGGACCTGGGGTCGGGGGGCTGCCAATTTGCCTATATCTTACTTTAGTGAGAGGACTTTTCCTGATTTGGGTGGCTTGGATTTCTTGGGGTTAGGGTGAATGTTTTTTGGGGAGGAGGGGTTGGTTAAGTTCCTGTATTGTTAAAAGTCAAGTTTTTTACTGTTTTAAAGGGATTCTGTGTTTGATTTGTTGCTGCTGTGTTTTGCTGCTGTTGTTCCTTTTCTCTTCTGATTCTGGTTCTTGGGAGGGGGGGTGCTGTTTGGCCTAATTTTTATTGTTAGAAAGTTCCGTTTTTTAACAGTTGAGTTTGTTGGCCTTTTCTCAGTTGGATTTGTTTGGATCTGTTATTGTTGGTTTTGCATTGTGTCCTGTTGTCCCTTTTCCTGGTTCTGTTTTTTTTTTGGGGGGGGGTGTTGACTGATTTGGCCTGAAGTTTTATTTATTTATTTATTTTATGACTTCTATCCCGCCCTTCCCAACAAGTGGCTCAGGGCGGCTTACAACACAAGAATCTAACATAAATAGGCGTTAAACATAGAGCATTTAAATTTAAACATTAAACCATTTAAAACATTGAACCATTTAAAACATTTAAAGCATTGGGGGCAGCAGACATCCAGTATAACTACGCTCAGTTTCTTGTACCAGCTAGTCATAGGCCAGCCGGAAGAGGGTTGTCTTACAGGCCCTGCGGAACTGGGCGAGGTCCCGCAGGGCCCTCACCTCTTCCGGCAGCTGGTTCCACCAGGAGGGGGCCATAATAGAGAAGGCCCGGTCCCTTGTCGATTTTAAGCGGGCTTCCTTTGGCCCGGGGATATCTAGGAGATTTTGAGTTCCCGATCTCAGTACTCTCTGGGGAACATGCGGGGAGAGACGGTCCTTCAGGTAGGCAGGTCCTAGGCCATATAGGGCTTTAAAGGTAATAACCAGCACCTTGTACCGGACTCGGTAAGCTATCGGCAGCCAGTGCAGGTCCCGGAGCCCTGGCCGGATGTGCTCCCTTCTTGGGAGCCCTAACAACAGCCGGGCCGCGGCATTCTGCACTAGCTGCAGCCTTCGGGTTCGGCACAAAGGCAGCCCCATGTAGAGAGCATTGCAGTAGTCCAACCTCGAGGTGACCGTGGCATGGATCACTGTTGCTAGATCGTCACGTTCCAGGAAGGGGGCCAACTGCCTTGCCCGCCTAAGGTGAAAAAACACGGACTTGGCAGTGGCTGCTATCTGAGCCTCCATCGTTAAGGAGGGCTCCAATAGTACCCCCAGGCTTTTGACCTTGTCCGCCGCTATCAGCGGCGCACCCTCAAAAGCTGGTAGGGGGATTTCCCTCCCTGGGCCCTGACAACCCAAGCAAAGGACCTCTGTCTTCGCTGGATTTAGCCTCAGCCCGCTCAGTCTGAGCCACCCAGCCACTTCCTGTAATGCCCGGTCTAGATTTTCTGGGGCGGAGACTGGTCGGCCGTCCATAAGTAGATAGAGCTGGGTGTCATCAGCATACTGGTGACAACCCAGCCTGTACCTTCGAGCAATCTGGGCAAGGGGACACATATAGATGTTGAATAACATCGGGGAGAGAACCGCCCCCTGAGGCACTCCGCAATCAAGTGTTCGCCTCTGGGATAGCTCACCCCCAATCGTGACCCTTTGTCCCCGACCTTCGAGGAAAGAGGAAAGCCACTGTAAAGCCAACCCCTGAATCCCCGCGTCGGCGAGGCGGCAGATCAGTAACCGATAGTCCGCCGACAGGTCCAACATCAGCACCGCTGAGCCGCCCCGATCCAGATGCCGTTGAAGGTCATCCACCAGGGCGACCAACACCGTCTTCGTCCCGTGACCTGGGCGAAAGCCAGACTGGAGTGGGTCGAGGACGGAAGCATCCTCCAGGAAAGTCTGTAACTGCATCGCCACTGCCCTCTCAATAAGCTTGCCCAAAAGGGGCAAGTTTGAGACCGGCCGATAGTGCGCCAATTGGGCCGGGTCTAAAGTTGGTTTTTTTAAGAGAGGGCGGACCACTGCCTCTTTGAGCGGCGTTGGAAAATGCCCTTCCATCAGGGATCTATTTTTTATTGGTAAAAGTTGAGTTTTTAAACAGTTAAGTTTGTTGGCCTTTTCTCAGTTGGATTTGTTTGGATCTGTTGCTGTTGGTTTTGCATCCTGACCTGTTGTCCCTTTTCCTGGTTCTGTTTTTTTTTTGGGGGGGGTGGCGTTAAAAGTTAAGCTTCTTTCTGTCACATTTTGGGGTTTTTTTTAATTACCTCTGGTTGGTGTGAGGGGGTTGGTTTGTGGGCTGTGTGGGGTGGATCACTTTCATGTTTTTATAGAGCTATTTTTGGAGTCTGAGGGTGCTTTCAGTTTGGCTAGGGCCACTAAATAGGCTGCCCCACTAATAAGGTGTTTTTAGGGATTGTGTTTTTTGAAATAAAAAAAAATAATCCAGTTTAGGGCTTTATCTTCTTTCAAAATTCAACTAGGCCAGATAGGGGCAATTTAAAAAGATTTTAGGTTTCTCATACAAGGCAGTATGACTACTAGGCCACATCAGGCTCCCTTTTAAAGAGACTAGGGTTGCAGTACATCTTGCTTTCAGCCACTGAAAACTGGTGTATCCTAAGATTTCAATAGGGTAAACCACAGCTTCTGTCTAGTTATAGAGGACACTTGATTTCTAGTTTGTAAGGAAATCCAGTTTGTCCCAGGATCTAGTTAGGAGAAGTTTAACTAGGAGGATATAACAAGGATTGCCTTCATCTCAAGGTAGCCTTTTAAAAACTGTAGCCAGGTAGAGGCAGGATCACCTAGTCTCCTAAACTTTACCAGACTACTACCCCAACCCAAAAAAGGACAGGTTAGGGACCAAAAAAACAAACAAGTTTTGGTGGGAGGGTTTTTAAAAAGAAGTCAGGGCACCTGTTGGTTCAGTGAGTTAGGTTTGTAAAAAACCCCACTCTCAGTTCAGGTTGTGTGAGACTGGCCAAAGGTGACATGAATGACAGGCAGCAGAAGAGGGGCCCTGGGGTCAAGGCCAAGGAGAAGATTAGAGGGGTGGAGAGGAGGGAAAGGGGGAGAACCCAGTTTTTCCCCCCACCTGTGCATAGGGCCACTCCACAGCTGCCTTCCAGCACTCTGACCTCTGGCCGGAGTGTGATGAAGAAGTCCTGCCTTGGGCCCTTCATCGAGGCTGCTGCTGGTGTGCCCCCAGCAGAGGCGCCATTAGGTGCTGGCACTGAGCAGGGGTCCACTGCTCGGGCAGTCTCTCCTGCAGCTGATGTCGCTTGGCCTCAGCAGTTGGAGGAGGGGCAGCAAGAGCAGCCCTCCTTGGAAATGAGCTTTGGGGACAGTTTTCTGTCCAAAAGTGCGAAGTGTCGTAAAGGAGCTTGAGGAGAAGCTGGTTGAGGAGGACCAGCTCCCTTCTTAGGTTCCTTCAGGCACCAGCAATTCTTCAGGGGATGGCCAGGAGGGGAGGCCGCATGGGATGGAGGGGGAAGAAATGACTCCATCTCCGCCCACTTCCCCCCCCCAACAACCAGCCCCTCTTGCCACCCTGAGACCCGATGTGTCTGCCCTGAGCACCTCAGAGGAGGTGGCTCTGGACACCCAAGCTGCTGGTCAGCTTGGGCATTCGTACACCTCCGAAATCTGGAAGCATTTCCAACTTATGGAGGATCCATGCTATGCACAGTGCCAGCTGTGCAGGGCCCAGATCAGTCGTGGGTGGAACCTTGCCCACCTGACTCCAGGGGGGATGTGAAACCACCTGCGGAAGCACCACCAGACAGTGCTTCTTAAGGCGGAGAAGCAGGCTGGTGCTGGGGTGCCCAAGCAGCCAACACCACCCAGCCAGGAGGTCCATCCCACCGCGACTACCTCCAGAGCTCTCCAAAAGAGTTCCGCGACAGGACAGGGATGCCAGGCATCTCTGCCTTAGTTGTTTGGTGGGGGTGGCACCTGTGTGCCAAGAGGGGGAAACAGGTACGGCAGGAGAGTGATCGCCTGGAACCTTGCCAGGTCGGACGCCCATGGGCTTCCATTTTCAGTGGTCGAGAATCCTGGAGTGCTAGGGTTGCTCGAGTACCTGGCACCCTGCTACAAAGTTCCTGCTAGAACCACCATTAGCAGGACCATTGTGCCAGCTGTTTTCAGGGCGACCAGATCTGTGGTGAAGGAGCATTTGTCCCGTGCTGCTGAGGGGATTGTTCATTTAACCTCAGATATCTGGAGCTGCCAACATGCATTCGAGGGGTATCTCTCCCTGACTTCACATTGGTGGCAACCCAGTGAGCTGCAGGGTGGGCGTGGCAGTAACAGCAGACAGGGTCAGGGCCGCCAGCCTGGCTATCGCTGGGCCTTGGTGTACGCCGAAGCATTCGACTTGCCGCACATGGCGGACACTCTCGAAGCCATCCTCTCACTCCACTCAAAGGGCTGGGTAGGCAGGGACATCTCCACGGGCTTCGTGGTGACTGATGGTGGCTCCAACATCAAGGCAGCTGTCCAGCATCAGGGCCTAAAATGCCTTCCTTGCGTAGCCCACCTTCTCCACCTCGTGGTTAAGGATGCATTCGGCCAGACGAAAAGCCAGGATCGTTGGTATCTAGCCATGACCCATGAGTACCGACTTCTGCTCCAGAAGGGTCGGCACATCATGGGTCACTTCTCACACAGCAATACAGACTCGTGTCTGCTGAGTGAGAAACAGGCACTGACAGGCATGTCAGGGCACTGCCTGATGGGTGATGTCAGCACATGCTGAAACTCCACCTGTGCCATGCTGGAGCACATGGTGGAGCAGAGACCAGCCCTGGATGCCTTTGTCTCTGAGACAAGGGTCTTTCGAAATGAGAACTGTCTCACCCAAGAGGACTGGGTGTTCATTTCTCAGACTGTGGAGGTTCTTGGGCCCTTCAAGACCCACACACAAAAGCTCTCATCTGATATGGTGAGCATCACACTGGTTGTCCCCATGGTCCATGTGGCCCGTGAGAACCTGGCCTCATTTCTAGTGCCAGCTCAAGGCCGTGCAGACATTCTTCCAGTGGTGCGCGCCCTGGTTGTTAGGCTGCAGGAAGGGCTTGAGGCCCACTTTCAGACTTTCACCCAGGATAAGGTCTACATGATGGCGACATGGGCACGATTGCCAAGCAGGCCAACGAGCTTGATTGCTGGTGAGATGAGCTATCCCAGAAGGTTGAGCGCTGCAGAGTCAGGGCGAGCCCAGTGTGATAGCTGAGGAGGAGGGGGGGTGGAAGCAGCTCATCTGCCACTTCCACTGCTGTTCATCCCCAACCTCCCCGGTTAGGCAGTGTTTTCCACCAGACTCACGCCAAGAAGAATGCCAAGATGACACTCATCAGGTGGTTCGTTGGCCCCTCTGGGAGCGGTAGGCCCGAGAGCAGAGACAGGTGCTGCAATTGTGAGGGACTATCTTTCGGAGCTCAACGAGTCGCAGAAAACATCTTCTTTGCACTACTGGGTCGTGAAGGAGGTGATCTGGCCAGCCCTCTCCTCCGTGGCCAAGGCGTTCCTCTCATGCCCACCGACGAGTGTGCAGAGCAAGCACGTCTTTTCACATACGGGCGACATTGTCTGCCCACATCGCAATCGCCTGCAACCCTGGACAGTTGAGCAGCTGGTCTTCCTGAAGGTCAACTTGCCTCTGTTTGGCTCCCCGAACATAGACTTTGAGAGTGAATGATGTGAGCACCTACTTGTGCCTGCATCCTCTCTTGGTCTGCGCTTGGAAGGTGATTGTAAAATGCTCTCCCACTAAACATATACTAGAGTCCAAATACAGTCCAAAAACTCACTCACAAATTGATTGGCAGTGCACCCTCCCCACCCCTCATCCATCCCCAAACCAAAAGTGAATGCTGATTTAAAATCTGCAAAGTAATCCAAATTTCCCCAGTCCCTATCCACACATTCTGAATGATACTGAAAGGGCCATCGCAGACCCCAACTGTAACCGACAGCACCCACAGGCCCAGCAGGATAACTCAGGGATTTTTTCAGGGGCAGAAGGAAGAAAGAGGGAGGTGCCAGTGATGATGACAGGCAGCCAGCAGCCATACCAATGCTGAGGTCCCTCTAATGGGACAGTGATAGCTGGTGTGTTGCTGCTGAGTTGAGAGAGAAGGAATGGTTCCCTTCCTCTCACACAATCTGAGGCCCTCCCAGTGATCTTCCTCATTTGGGGTACAACTCTGGATCACCTCATCGTGGTGCATCCTGGGTAATGCAAAAGAGCCTGGACCAGCCAACCATCCATCACTCAAGGTAAGTCTAAATGCTTCTTGATTTGTGTCAGGTACAGAATGATGTGGAGCTAGGTGTGGTCCACTGCTTTTCTTGTTTGAGAGTTGTGTTGTTTGAGGCAGAGCTGGAGAGCTGGAATCTGTAGATTGCATGTTCTCTGGCAGGGAAACTGGCATATGGGTGAGAGTTCCAGAACCAGAATGCTTGTTGTGCTTGGCCAGCTCTCCCCGTGTTATTTGGGGCAGGGCTGGAGAGTTGGCATCTGGGTTTGCTGCAGCCAGTTCTGCAGAGCAGACCTCGAGCAGATTGTGTTTTGTGTGGCAGTGACGTTGGCAACTGAGTTTATATTGGTTCAGGCCAGCAGGGTTCATAGAGTAGATAGATGGATGTAGTGCATTTGGGTCCTATAGAGATTCTCTGATGTGAAGTTAGGTTTGACTTTGGGTGCCCCAGGAATTGGACCCCCTGGTCCAATTTTTTTTTTTTTTGGCCTTCTGGGTTTTGTGTGGGACAGTGCCCTGAAGCTGCACAGCAGTTTGGGGGGCTCTCCTCAAAACCCCCTGCTCCCCAGGGCCACTTTTCCCATGACAATTACAGTGAGGAAGTGGCTCTAATTGTTTTTTTCTCACCATTGGGAGCAGTGTTCCTTTTGGGGTGCCCACTGATGAGTGCAGTCTTTTTGGGTCAGGGGGGTTTCATGCTGGGGAGTCCCCTGAAGCTACCCTGCAGTTTTGGGGCCTCTCCCTCAAACCCCCCTCTGGCCAGAGCCACTTTCCCCACAGAAATTATAGTGGAGGAAGTGGCTAATTGGGCTTTCACCATCATTGGTGACAATGGGCCTTTTGGGGAGCCCAAACACAGGGACCCCCTGGCCCAATCTTTTTGGGACTTGGGGGTTTTATAGGGGAGAGTTCCCTGCAGGTTCCCTGCAGTTTTGGGGGCTCTCCCTCAAACCCCCTGCCCCCCAGTAGCCTCTAATTATGCCCTACGTTGCCATTGATTTTAATGGCCCATAGGGTATAATGGTGGGATAGGGGCATCCTATCTGGAATGGGAACCCCTGGCCCAATCTTTTTGGAGCTTGGGGGGTTCGTAGGGGAGTGTCCCCTGCAGCTCTCCTGCAAATTTGGGGGCTCTCCCTCAACCCCCTCCCCTCCAGGTGGCTTCCAATATACCCATTGATTTTAATGGTCCATAAGGTATAATGGGGTCGTATATTCGGAAATAGCCATATATCTCCAGTATATACGGCTATTCCAAATACCGGTATTCAGAAATATAAGGTATTCCAAATATTTTGGCCCCATATATTTCCGAATCCACATTTCAGAGAGTTCTGAGAGAGAGCAGAGAATAAGTGATATAAGGTTTGGCTAAGCAGCTGGGGTAGTTGCTGAGAATTTCTGAGTTTGTGTGACTGCTGAAAATTCTGAGTTTGTGGTTGCTGGGGAACTGCTGTCTGTTTGGTTTGAGTGGGCTGAAGGTGAAGGTGATTGAAGGTGATCGTTGCTGATTGATTAGAAGTGGCTGTTTTCCCCACCCTCTTTGCATTATTAAGCTGAGCCTTGCCAGAGGTGAGAGCTAAAGGGCTCTTGGCCTGTGGCTCTTAGCCTGGGGGCTGTGTAAGGACCAGGAATCCAGATCCCTAATTTCCTTGTGTTCCCAATAAGGTAAGTTGACCCTCCAGAAGGGGAGCCACATAAACAAACAGGATTTAAAGGGGACTGTATATATTTTTTAAAAAAGCTATCATGAAGGCAGAATGCCAGCAGGGGTGTGGGGGCATTCCAGTGTTTTGCACTGAGTGTCACATGTATGACTATCTGCCCACAGGACAGAAGTATTGGGTGTGTGCTCGATGCAAGGAGCTCCTGGTCCTCAGGGAATGAGTTCGTACCCTTGAGGCCGAGGTGACTGACCTGGAGAAGCAGAGACAGTCAGTAAGGCACTTGGGGAAGACTCTTGGGGACATATTAGATGAGCCCCGCTCTGAACGTGACAGCCCCGTTGCTGCCAGGGAGCATGAGGGTCAAGAGGGAACACGGCATTTTAATGATCCATAGGGTATAATGGGGTCGTATATTCGGAAATAGCCATATGTAGCCATATAGTCGTGCTGAGGATAAGGGGAGGGACCTCTTCTTCAGTTAGTGAGCGGGAATCCTTTCACACCAAGGAACCATCTCTAGGCGGGGGGGGGGGGGGGGTCTTGGTAGTTGGTGATTCGATCCTTAGGAAAGTAGACAGCTGGGTGGCAAAACCGCGTACTGACCGTATGGTGACTTGCCTGCCTGGTGCGAAGGTAGTGGACATTATGTGTGTTGTAGATAGGCTGATAGAAAGTGCTAGGGGGGAGCCAGTAGTTGTGGTGCATGTTGGCACCAACGATGTGGGGAAATGCAGTCGTGAGGTCCTGGAGGAAAAATTTAGGCTGCTAGGCAGGAGACTTAAGGCCAGGACCTCCAAGGTAGCCTTCTCAGAAGTGCTACCTGTTCCACAAGCAGGGCTGAAGAGACAGGCACAAATTAGAAGTCCCAATGTGTGGCTGAGACGATGGTGTAGGGAGGAAGGGTTTCAGTTTGTTAGACACTGAGATGCTTTCTGGAACAAGTGGGAGCTGTACAAAAGAGACGGTCTCCACTTGTCCCCTGATGGAACCAGGCTGTTGGCGCTTAAAATCAAAAAGGTGGCAGAGCAGTTTTTAAAATAAATCTTGGAGGAAAGCCGACAGGAGATGGAATGTCTCTGGTTCGGGAAGACTCATCTCAAAGAGATGAAGGGTTAGCTGTTACTTTTCTACTGGGTAATGGGTCAGAGTTGTCCACTGAGATGGTGACAAACAGTATGGAATGTCTGCCAAAGTCTTGAGGTGGCAGGAGGAAGGTTGCAGGCCTAACTTGCCTGGGAAATTATAGATGTTTGTATACAAATGCTAGAAGTGTTTGAAGTAAAATTGGTGAGTTGGAATGTTTTGTGTTGGGGGAAAACATAGACATTGTGGGAATTTCAGAAACTTGGTGGAATGAGGAGAATCAGTGGGACACGGTGATTCCTGGATATAAGTTATATCGGAAGGATAGGGAGGGAAGGGTTGGAGGTGGGGAGGCTCTGTATGTCAGAGAGGGCATACAGTCCAGTAAGACTGAGGTCAAATAATTAGATTCCCTTCTAGAAATGCTTTAGGTCGAAATAGAGGGCCCAAAAGGAAAATTAACTATGGGAGTTTGTTATCGCCCACCAAATCAAAAGATGGCGGATGATTATAATATTATGGAAGTATTAAAGATAGCGGCTAAACGTAAAAACTGTGTCATAATAGGTGATTTTAACTACCTGCAGATTGATTGGGTCAATATGTGTTCAGGTCGAGAGAAAGAGATTGAGTTTCTAGATGCTCTCAATGACTGTGCTATGGAGCAGATGGTAACAGAACCTACCAGGGGTGGGGTGGTCCTCGATTTGGTCCTAATTTGGTGAGAGATGTAAAAGTGATCACACGGCTTGGGAGCAGTGACCATAACATTATTGATTTCACCATTTGTATAAATAGAGAGTTGTTCCAAAAGACCAGCACAACCATGTTTAACTTTAAAAGGGGTAAAGTCTCTGAGATGAGGAGGCATGTGAAGAGGAAACTGAAAGGAAAGGTAAATACAATCCAAATCCTTGGGAAAGCTTGGAGGCTATTTGAAACTACAATCCTAGAAGCTCAGATAAAATATATACCACAAGTTAGGAAAGGCACAAACAGGTATAAGAAATGGCTTGCATGGATAACAAACAAAGTAATGTAAGCTGTAAAAGGTAAGAAGGACTCCTTTAAGCGGTGGAAAGCTAGTCCAAGTGAGATTAATAAAAGAGAACACAGGCAATGGCAAATCAAATGCAAGATTGTGATCAGGCAGGCAAAAAGGGACTATGAGAGCATATTGCAAAAAACATAAAGACCAACAATAAAACTTTCTGAGAAGCTGAATGCATTTTTGCCTCCGTCTTCACTGTGGAAGATGAGAAGTGTTTGCCTGCTCCAGAACCACTTATTTTGGAAGGGGTATTGAAAGACCTGAGTCAAATTGAGGTGACAAGAGAGGAGGTCCTACAACTGATAGATGAATTAAAAACTAATAAGTCACCAGGTCCGGATGGCATACATCCAAGAGTTCTGAAAGAACTCAAAGTTGAAGTTGTGGATCTTCTGACAAAAATGTGTAATCTTTCATTGAAATCTGCCTCCGTTCCTGAGGACTGGAAGGTAGCAAATGTCACCCCATCTTTAGAAAGGGTTCCAGAGGAGATTCAGGAAATTACAGGCCAGTCAGTCTGACTTCAATGCCAGGAAAGTTGGTAGAAACCATTATTAAGGACAGAATTCAGCCCATCTACGGCCGTGCCGCAACAGCAACCATAGGCCCGGGGGGGCACTTTTGCCTCTTTGGAGGAGGCGGAGACTGAGAGGCTTCTCGGGCATCCGGGAAATCTGTCGGGGCAGTGTCAGACAGTGGAACTTCAAAGTAAACAGGCTTCCATTGGTTACAATGTTAAGACTTTATTTGATAATCCAAAGGTTCTGAGCATGGATACATTGGAACTGATGCCCTTCCCTCGGAGCATAGATATTTTAACTAGGAGTACATCAAAGGCTTTTCTAAACAAGACTACATTCCCACAGTATGGTGATACATTTCACACGTTAGTTCTCCCTTATCTTATTGTGGTTCCCTTTCTCACAGGAACAGCTCCTAGCTGCCTCTGAGGCATTTTATCTTCAAAGGATTGTTGCCTTTGTTAGTACCAAGGACAGGAACTCACAACGGGGTTAGTAACAGCTTCATTTCTACTTTGATATGCAAGGTTTCTATTTGAGGTTAGTAGCAAATGTTAGAAAATGGAGTCACTTAGGTCAAGCAGCTCACAGCAGTTTGAGCACAGCATCATATCATAACAGTAAAGCTTTCCAGTGTCTGACAGGCGGTGCATCGGGACTATAAGAGTCCTGACCCCGCCCCGAGTGGTGCAGTTCTTTCTCGGCTCTTGGTCGGCAGCAGCAAGTGTGCCTGGCTGGAGTCGAATAGCTGGGAGGGCGGCGAGAAGTGGCAGCAGCGAGAAGTGGCAGCGGCTAGAAGTGGTGGCGGGGGACTGTTGGAGCGTCGGGCGTCTGGTGGCTGGCTTGTTTGTGGGGAAGAGCCTGTGTGGGGGTGGGTCGCTCTGGGGAGGAGGCTCCTTTGCAATGGGCCCTAGGCGGGCATTATTCCAGGCATGGGAGAATCGGGGGTTTTGAATAAGGGGGTTCATCAGCTGTGGGTGTCTGCTCCGCTTACTACCCCCCCCCCCAGCCAGTTCATTCCAACCCCCCCCCCTCCCCTTCAGAACATGGTTCAGGAGTAGTATTTTGTGAGGAAGGGAGGGTGATAGATCTGCAAAGGGGTATTTGGAGGAAGAGTATTGGAGTCACCCTCCTCCCCCCTCCTTTTATTTTCGTTACTGAGAAGGGGCTTGGTGGCTCAGAGGCACAGTGTTGGCTGGGCAGTCCCTGTGGCGCCGGAAGGTCTCCAGTCTGATTGCTGGGTAGCCCCACTTAGAAGGTGCCAGAAGGAGGTCAGTATGCATTTTTAGTTTGGGAGATGGGGCCTAAGAAAGGACAGGAAGCGCATAAGGGCAAGCAACCTACTAGGCCTCAGAGGAAGAGGGTGCGTATAGACAAGGACGTTCATAGTGCGGAGGTCTCTGCTCGGATGCAGCGTGCAATTATGGATCAACTGGGGGCCTTGAATGTGACAGTGGGGTCCAGGTGTTCCAGGGTCATGGGGCGGTCAGGTATGCTGTTCTTTGAGCAAGAGGTACTCGCACAACTTTCTGCATTACAGAAAGGCAGCAGTGGCATGGAGCAGCTGGCAGAACTAACGCGGGGAGTGGAGCCGGATACGGATGTGGAGTCTGATGGAGGGGTGGCGGTCCCGGAGTTGATTGGTGAGCTGGAGTGGCCTGCACAGTCAGCACCAGTGGCTGTGGTGGTTGCACCACCACCTGGTGGGGATAAGTATTTGCAGCCTCAACAACTCCAGGGGGAGGTGCTGATTACTCTTTCTCAAGTTAGTTTAGTTTCTCTCTATTCAACTTTGCAAGCAATAAAGCAAGAAGGGGGAAGGGGAAAGAATAACAGAGTTAATAGGCTTTGGTCCTCCATTATATCTCACAGGCCAGCTTTATGGAGGACCCTAAAACAATCATTTCCAGTAAAATTCTACCATGCTTGACACCTGGAGCTGGCCAGTCAAGCTGCTATGGATGTTTCTAGGGCTCCCAGAAATCCATCTCCAGTGTTGCTTGGAATTGATTGACTCAGTACTATGCTATCTGGGAAAATGAACTGCAAAAACGAACCAAATGAAGCACCCAGTTCTGGAACAGTTTGGAATGAACAACAAATCCATCCGATTCATGCACAAATTGTAATTTGTGGTTTGGTTCATGCCCATGTCTAATCACAACCTCTCAGTGGCCAGCCCTAATCCATGTCTTGTAGAAAAGTAACAGTTACTCTTTCATCTCTTTGAGATTAGTCATCCCAAACCAGAGATATTTCATCTCCTGTTAGCTTTCTCCCAAGATTTAGTTTAAAAACTAGCTGGCCCTGCATGTGGAACAGGCAGCACTTCTGAGGCTACCTGGGGAGGTCCTGGTCTTGAGTGCCCTGCCTAGCAGTCTAAATTTTTCCTCCAGGACCACACAACTACATTTCACCACACAGTTGGTGCTAACATGTACCACAACCATGTTCTCCTCCCCAGCACTATCTAGCTGTCTATGTAGACTATGTGTAATGCCCACTACCTTTGTACCAGGCAGGCAAATCACCATGTGGTCAGTACATGAATTTGCCATCCATCTATCTACATGCCTAAGGATTGAATTGGCAACTACCAAGAGCCTTCCTCCCTTTCTGCCCAGCAATGGTTCCTTAGTGTGAAAAGATACCTGCTCACCAACAGTAGATCATTTGGCAAGAAGTAGTGTGTGTGTGTGTGTGTGTGTGTGTGTGGAACACTTGAACTCCAAGCAATGAATTCACCACTTGGAGTTCAGGTATGCAGTCAGTGTCCACCCCTCTCCCTCCCCTCCTGCAAGATTTAAAGGGCCCACCAGCTGATTGGCAGGCCTCATGTTCCCACTGATCAGCTTGAGGACTCTTTAAATTTTGCAGAAGGGAAGGAGGGGGTGGTCACTGGTGGGGTGGGGCTTCCCCCACTGGCCAGCTGGCCTGCAGCAGGCAGAAGTCCACAAAATTGGGAGATTCCCTGCCCATACCTGGGGACTGGCATCCCTAAATCCCGTCACTTTCTCTCAAACTAACCTATCACTTGGGGTTCTTTCAGGGCAAAACAACTGAAGGAAAACCATGTATACCAAACACCCTGGGTTCCTAGAAGTGTGGGATAAAAAAAACCCTTCTTTCTAGGAATAAACATCTTAAATTAAAACAGCAGTTTATCCCTTGCTGGCTGGGGAATTACTAAATTATATTCTTGCTATTGCCTATTTAATGTGAGAGTTCATAGTCCATCTTCCAAATTTCATCCAAGTAATAGGGAGCACAGAGAGCAAAAGAAGTGAAAGAAGAAGGAAGCAGAAATTGAGTTATGTGTCAACTAAGCAAATGATGAGATGACACCACAATGAGTGTTGCTATCATAAAAACAGAGGGCATGGGGATACCATTTCTGGGGTTTGGTTGCCCAGTCATTTGAATCAGGATGAAGGATCACATCTGAGGGCCATCTGATCATTGTGAAATTCACTGAGCACAAACTGGGAAAATGGAACTACCTTCAGTTTGCTTCAATGAGGACTACTCCGATTGAGACAGTGAAATTACTACAGGAAATCTAGCTATCTGGCACTGTCATAAAACAAGTGAGCACAGTAAATCTATATAGAAAAACCTATCTCAATGGTAGCTACAGGCTGATTTCACAAACACCATATTTACTTTCAGAGACTGGTATTTATACACACATGCAAAATGGCTCCAACTAGAGACTGAAAAGTGACCTGATAACACTCCTGGCTTCACCTGGTGGCTAAGAGGTTGACTCTGCAATCCTATGCAGAGTTAGTGCAAATCTTTTGAAATCAATGGGCTTAGATTAGGGAAACTCTGTATAGGATTGTCCTGTAAATATAGTAATCCCAGTTTCAAATATTTCCTCATCTATACATCTATCCAGGATAATGGCCTCGATCCTACCACTCTGGACAGCAAAGTCTGAAGCCTTTCTCCAGTATAAGGAGCCTTCCTTTAACTTAAGTGGTTCTTCCTTTTATGGAAAACACAACACATATGATGGAGGAATACTTCAAACTTTGCTAAATAGAGAAATATAATGCAGGCTCAAACCTCTCTCTACTTCATCTCCAGTAGAGCACAATAATACTTACCTACATCCTAAAGTTGTTATAATGACTAAAAATATGCACATGAAGTATTTTGAGCACTCAGGAACCACTACATAAATGTTAAGAATTATTATTATTGTTATTGTTATTATTGAATGGACAACTTTTACACAGTACTCTTTTGTAGTATGCCAACTGTAAATGTTATTGCTGTGCTGAAATGCCTTATATCCCAGGATTAGTGCCAGAGTTCACAATCCAAAAGTGCAGTAACTGGGTCCATACTATGTACAGGCTCAATTTATATAATTTTTTCAAGCTAGTGGGGGGGGGGAGGGAAGGAGGAATGATGAGGACTCCCCTCCCAAGCACAGATCCATTTGGTGCTACATAAATGTGAATAACTCCAATGAAGAAGACTGCAGATTTATACCCTGCCCTTCTCTCTGAAACAGAGACTCAGCAACTTACAATCCTTTATCTCCCCCCCCCCTTTATGTACTCCCCCCACAACAGACACCCTGTGAGATGGGTGGGGCTAAGAGAACTCTAACAGCAGCTGCCCTTTCAAAGATAACTCTGTGATAGCTATGGCTGACCGAAGGCCATTCCAGCAGCTGCAAGTGGAGGAGTGGGGAATCAAACCCAGTTCTCCCAGATAAGAGTCCGAACACTTAACTACTACACCAAACTGGCTCTCTAATGAGGAGAAGGACAATAGCAGCAAATGTGCCACCTAAAGTCATGGCCACACCTAAGGGATAGAGATTCAGAGAACAAGGGGCAGAGTGATACAAAAGCAAAGAGAAAAAGATAGTATGTCAGGATGGGGGAAATGATAAAACCAAGCTCTCTTAGTTTCTCTGAGTCTTAGCCATTCTTACACCCGGACTCACAACTTACCTCCAAGAAGTAACCATGAGTACATGGCATTCAACTAGGGTTGCCAAGTCCAATTAAAGAAATATCTGGGGACTTTGGGGGTGGAGCCAGGAGACTTTGGGGTGGAGCCAGGAGATATTGGGGGAGGAGCCAGGAGCAAGGATGTGACAAGCATAATTGAACTCCAAGGGAGTTCTGGCCATCACATTTAAAGGGACAGCACACCTTCTAGAATGCCTTCCTTCCATAGAAAATAATGAAGGATAGGGGCACCTTCTTTGGGGGCTCATAGAATTGGACCCCCTGGTCCAACCTTTTGAAACTTGGGAGGTATCTTGGGGAGAGGCACTAGATGCTATATGGAATTTGGCACCTCTACCTCAAAAAACAGCCTTCCCAGAGCCCCTGACACCCGCGGATCAATTTCCCATCATTCCCTATGGGAATCGTTCCTGGAGGTGCATAATGGCTGTGGGGGTGGAGTTTCCCCCGCCGGCCAGCTGGCTGGGGGAGGGGGGAAGCCTGTAAAACCAGGGGATCTCCCGCTGGGACCTGGGGATTGGGAAGCCTGTAGTGTATCCAGATAACGATGACGCAATAGCAGCGTCACCCTGCGCGGAGCGACCGGGTGTCCCCGGGCTGCTCAGCGCAGGGCGCGAACTCCCAGCCAATCACCAGCTGTGGCGGGAAGTTCAACAGGCCAGGATTGGATTGGCCTGTCTGGAGGGAGGTTCCCGGAGTTGTACATAAGCGGGACCCGGCCCGCGTGTTCCCTCTCTTGTAACGTGCCACCATTAAAGCATGTTGCCCTACCAACGTCTCCTGTCTCAGTACGTTACAGTGGTGACGAGGATGGGATTCTAGCCACGTCGGCTACATCGGAGACCGGGCAACCCACAGGCCATGACCGCCGCCGCCATCAGCATGGCTCAAGAGAGCGGAACCACCGGTCACATTGAGCCATTCAACCCCACGAATCCCGAGGCCTGGGAGTCCTACGCGGAGCGGGTAGAATGCTACCTGAGGGCCAACAGGTTCACCAAGGACAGCATGAAAAGGGACGTTCTCCTGAGCGTCTGCGGGGCGGCCACATTCGAGATCGCCAAGGGTCTCTCAGCCCCCGCCAAACTCACCGAGAAGTCCTTCGCGGAGATCATCAGGCTCCTCACTGGCCATTTCCTGCCCCAACCATCTCGGGTGGCCCGCCGGTTCCTTTTCCACCGGCGAGACCAAGCGGCAGGAGAATCGGCCGCCAACTATCTGGCGGCCCTACGCCAGATCGCGGGAAGCTGCGACTTTCCTCGGCTGGAAGAGACCCTGGCCGATCGGTTCACGTGGGGCCTCCGCGACGAGAGGCTCCAACAGAGGCTCTTCGCGAAGGAGGACCTCACACTGCAGAGCGCCTTCAGCGAAGCCGTGGCATTCGAGAGAACCGCGAGGACCTTCCCCAAGGCGAGGGCCGACGCGGTCCACCACGAGGAGCTGGACCCCGACCGCCCGGACGAGGGAGAAGCGTTCCAGCTGTGCCGCCCAGCAGGGGCAACCAACCGCGCGCCACAACGACCCCGAGCAGTCGAACGGTCCCCAGCGGCAGAGAGACCGCCGGCCCCCAAGTGTGCCAGCTGCGGCGACCCCCACGACAGAAGGGACTGCCAGTACCGGACCTGGGACTGCCGGAGCTGCGGAAAGACCGGCCACATTGCAAGGGCTTGCCGAGCCAAGCCCAACCGCCGGAGGCCGACCACGCACGAGTCGGCGGAGTTCCACTCCACAGCCTCCACAACCCTACAGGTACTGAACTTGCCCCTCGCCACCCCCGACAAGATCAAAATGGCGGTCCTCATCGAAGGGAACCCCTGCCAAATGGAGGTGGACTCAGGTTCCTCCATTTCCATTATAGCAGAGGAGACCCTGAGAAAACTGTGCCCCCGCCAGCGGCTTCAACTAAGGCCAGCGGACTTCATACTCTGGGACTTTCAGAAGAACCCGGTGCAAATCATGGGGTGGGCCCAGGTGCAAGTCGAGCAGGGGTCCTTCTACGGCCCACTGGATATCCTGGTGGTAAAGCGCCAGCTTACCACCCTGCTAGGACTAGCATGGTTCAAACCCTTGGGGATCTGCTTGGAGGGGGTGGGACAAACCCTAACACCCAGGGGGTTCGGGGAAATATGCCAAGAGTTTCCGGGCGTGTTTGACGGCTCCCTGGGGAGCTACAAAGGGCCGGCCATCTCCCTGCCACTGGACCCGACGGTCAGGCCGATCAGGCTAAAGGCGAGGTGGGTCCCGTTCGCCTTGAAACCAAAAATAGAGGCCGAACTAGACCGCCTCACCGCCCAAGGGGTCCTGGAACCGGTAGACTATGCCCCCTGGGAGACTCCCATCGTAACCCCGATCAAGCCAAACGGGGAGGTGCGGATCTGTGCCGACTATAAGTGCAAAATAAATAAGGCACTGCAGGATAACCCCTACCCAGTGCCGGTGGTGAGCCACGTCCTGGCTGCCCTAGCGGGGTCTAAGATCTTCGGGAAGCTGGATCTGGCACAGGCCTACCAACAGCTCCCGGTAGATACGAAAACGGCGGAGGCCCAAACTATTGTGACACACAGGGGGGCCTTCAGGGTGCAGAGGCTACAGTTCGGGGTTAGCGTTGCTCCAGGGATTTTCCAAAGTATAATGGACGCTCTCCTTAAAGGGATCCCCGAAATCCAACCGTTCTTTGATGACGTTTTAATCGCCGCCCCGGACTCTAAAGAATTCGCCAACCGCCTGAGAGAGGTGCTCCGCCGGTTCCAGACAGCGGGGTTCAAGGTCAAGAGGGAGAAATGCATGCTGGGGGTTCCACGGGTGGAGTTCCTGGGTTTCACTGTAGACGCAGCAGAAATCCACCCGACGGAAGAAAAGACCCGAGCCATCGTGCAAGCCCCGGCCCCCACCTGCAAAGCGGAGCTACAAAGCTTCTTGGGGGTGCTTAATTTTTACCACTCATTCCTCCCCCACAAAGCAGCCCTAGCAGAACCCTTACACCGGCTGCTGGATAAAAAAACCCCTTGGGTTTGGGGCAAACAACAAGCCGCTGCGTTTCAGGTGGTCAAGGACATCCTGGTGTCCAATGCGGTGCTCCACCATTTTGACGAGGGCCTCCCCGTCATACTAGGGTGCGATGCGTCGCCTTATGGGTTGGGAGCAGTCCTGGGGCACCAACTCCCGGACGGGAGGGAGGTACCGGTGGCGTACTACTCCCGTACACTCACACCGGCTGAGCGCAATTACGCACAGATAGACAAGGAGGCTCTGGCAATCGTGGCGGGGGTCCGCAAGTTCTATGATTATCTGTATGGGCGGAGGTTCACAATAGCCACGGACCACAAGCCGCTCTTAGGTCTGTTGGCCCAAGACCGCCAAACCCCCCAAATACTTTCACAGCGCGTGTTGAGGTGGAACCAATTCCTCAACTCATACACATACACACTGGTCCACCGGGCCGGCAAGGCTATGGGCCATGCGGACGCGCTCAGCCGTTTGCCCCTACCCGTCACAGAACCTGACCCAGCCCCCGCACACCTGGTCATGTTGGTTGAATCCCTCCCGGAGCAGCCTCTCCACGCCGCGGAGGTCGCAAAGGCTACAGGGAGGAACAAAACACTGGCAAGGGTTCTCGAATGGGTGGTGAGGGGGTGGCCAGAAGGGAACATGGGGGAAGAGTTCAAACCCTACAAAATGAGGAGAGAGGAGCTAGCAGCCCACAAAGGGTGCATCTTATGGGGAAGCAGGGTGGTGGTCCCCCCCCCCCCCCCCGCTGCAGAAGCGAGTTTTGGAGTCACTCCATGAGACACACCCGGGCATAGTCAGGATGAAGGCCCTAGCCAGGAGCTACGTCTGGTGGCCGAGGATGGACAAGGAGATCGAGAATGGGGTGCGGAGGTGCAGCGCATGTCAGGAGTCACGCCCCGAGCCACCAAGCGCCCCGGTCACATGTTGGGAAACCACTAGGAAACCCTGGTCCCGGCTCCACTTAGACTTTGCGGGGCCCTTCCAGGGACAGATCTTTCTGATCATGGTGGACGCCTACACCAAATGGCTAGAGGTCATTCCAGTAGCGTCCACGTCATCAGCAGCCGCCATACGGGCACTGCACCGGGCCCTCAGCACCCATGGTATTCCGGACACTATAGTCACAGACAACGGGGCGGCTTTCACCTCTGGGGACTTTCAGGCATTCCTGCAGAGGTACCTGATTAGACACATAAGATCTGCCCCGTTCCACCCGGCCACCAACGGACAGGCGGAGCGAATGGTCCAAACGACCAAGGAAGCCCTGGGCCGGATAGTGCAGGGTGACTGGGACCACAGACTAGCCGCCTTCCTGTTCGACAACCGGGTAACCCCCAACCCGGTCACGGGGGTGAGCCCGGCCGAACTTCTCATGGGGCGCAAACTCATCACGAGGCTCGACAGGCTACACCCCGACCGAGCCTCGGACATCCGAGTGTCCCCGGAGGTCTGGGAGGCAGCCCGAGGGTTCTTCGCGGGGGACCCCGTGTTCAAACGAAACTACGCCCAGGGACCCATGTGGGTGGCGGGTCAGGTGAGGCAGGTAATTGGGACTCGTCATTATGAGGTATCCACAGAGGGGGGCCAGACGCTTCGGTGGCACATCGACCAGCTGCGCCACCGCACACTACCGGAAGGGCCAATCGATGTGGAGGAGGAAGTACCCGAGGGAGAGCCGGCTAGGGGCCTGCCAGAGGCCACAGCTCCAGCACCGGCCCTGCCCGCCAGCGAACTCCCCGGACCAGCAGAGGCTGAGCGACCCACAGAGATCGACCAGCAACCCACAGCAGCCTCGGCCCCCGGAGAAACCCCCACGGCCAAAGCAGCGCCGACACCACAGGCAGCTCCTAGACGATCCACCCGGGAGCGCCGACCTCCCGCCTACCTGAGAGACTATGTACAGCAACTAGGGGGGGAGGGGTGTAGTGTATCCAGATAACGATGACGCAATAGCAGCGCGACCCTGCGCGGAGTGACCGGGCGTCCCCGGGCTGCTCAGCGCAGGGCGCGAACTCCCAGCCAATCACCAGCTGTGGCGGGAAGTTCAACAGGCCAGCATTGGACTGGCCTGTCTGGAGGGAGGTTCCCGGAGTTGTACATAAGCGGGACCCGGCCCGCGTGTTCCCTCTCTTGTAACGTGCCACCATTAAAGCATGTTGCCCTACCAACGTCTCCTGTCTCAGTACATTACAAAGCCTACACTCAACTCACCAGGAAATGGCTCCTGAATACTGAAACCAAGGTAATGGATGATTTCTAATAGTTTGCAACTTCAAGTATTATATCTCCTACCTCTAAGTACTCTCTGTAGAGATAAGTTTAGTGTTGTCATAGCAAGGGGTATTTCTTTGTTTAAAATTCACTTTTTTAGATACAGCCATTTATTTCTTTTATTCTCTTTTTAAAAGGGTTTTTTAATTTATTTATCTTCTGAGAGACATTTATACCCCCTTTGTAATTTTAGCCCTTGCAATGTACAGTACATACCCCAAGGTGGTGCTTTAACAGGAAGACAGGAGTTTTGGGAAGACATTGCCTGCCTCTGAGCATTTCCAGCGTGATGTTCTGAAATTTTGCAGAATCTCACTTCCTGTCCCTCATCTCTTTGAATTTCTCTTCAATCAAATCATAATTGGTTAAAATCTAGCTCCAAATTCCTGAAAAACAAATGTGTTTCAGGGAGAAATTGGATAAAAGAAGACATTTATTAAAAAACATTTATCTGCAGATCTCTAATGTATATAGAGTGAGGGTTAGAATACTGTGATTTATTCACATTTCCTTTTGCCATTGCTGAGTCAGTTATGGTTACATATGCTGTGTGGACTTTCTATTTTCTGTTTGAAATTCTTTAGATTGTCAGTATGGCTTGTCTCTGCAACCAAATTTTCTGTTCAGTCCATGTGTAGCAAGAGTAGAAGAGGAGGGGCAGTGGTTAATACCAGGGCTTTTTTTGTAGAAAAAGCCCAGCAGGAACGTATTTACATATTAGGCCACACCCCTGATACCAAGTCAGCTGGAACTGTGTTCCTGCTCAAAAAAACCCTTAGTTAGTAATACTCCTTTTGAGTGTTCTGCTAAGTCTGTCCCCTTGAATAGGTAGTGAAGGGTGATACGGACAAAACAGGGAGTGGATGCTTGAGTGCAAACCCTCAGATGGAACATGGCCTATTTGGAGAAAGAGAAGGGATAGCCTCCACACATGGGCAGAAATTCATACTTGCAATATTTAACAAAAGATCTGTGATATTTAAAAAGCCATTGTAACAATGCCACAGTCTTCAAAGGGTTACTAAAAAAATCAACATTAACACATCATAGGCTTTTATAACTGAGAACAGATTAAATTTGTTCAGTTTACTACATATTTGAATAAGAAAATCTTCTTTCCTAGTCCTCATTTATTATATCCTCCTGCCCTTTTACTTTGAAAGTGGACTTTCTTTGAAACCATTTTTAATAGACACATAAGAATTGTTTTCTTGTAGTTTGTATGCACTTTTTTCTCTCACTCACAAGCAAATTAGAGGTCTGAAACCTCTGCATAATAGTACAACACCATTTGTAAGCCTGGGAAAGTAGACTTAAACAATGCAAACTCCCCAATGAGCATACAGGATGAAAAACTGTTACAGTAATAGAAAGATTCAGCTTGATTATGACACATTAGGGGGTGATGTGCTAGATATCACTTCAAGACCCTTTTCATTCATCACTCAGAAAATGCCTCCATCACTTATAAAACATAACAAAAATGTTTCAAAGTGTTAGTGGAATAAGATACATTTCTTTTCATATAGGTTTTTAAAATATCTTCGTTCATTTTTGTTCTTTTAGACAGGTTTGACTGTAACAACAATGAATGTTCCCACCCAAAACTGATTTATTTGTCCTTATCTGACACTATGCCTACATTGTGGTGAACACAGAAAGGCTGAGAAAGGGCAGGATCATTCTAACTTCTCCTCCATTTGTGCTGTTCTATACACAAATATATCATGTGTACAAGACTCTTTTGAGTTACTAGAGTACATGCATACCTTATACGAAGGAAATATCAGATAGTGCCTGGTATCCTGAAGGTGTCTCTTGGGCTAGACTCGGATGTAAGACCAGATTCCTCAGAGAAGAAACAGGAGTGGGAGATAACCTGGCAGGAATCAGAGGCTCAGGAGACACCACTAGAGACACACTTAGGCTTCCCAAACCTCCCGCTCTGGCGGGAGACTTCTGGTTTCGCAGCCTCATCTCCCGCTCTTCAAAACTCTGGAAGCGGGGGTGGGGGGTGGAGGGGGGGGAGAACATACGTTTAGGCTTCATGTTATAGAGCTCCTGAGCCGTTTGCAAAATGTCTGCCCCTTTAAGGCTGGGCAGGAAGCAGGAAGAAGAAAGGGCTTCTGAGAAGGGCCCCTCCCTTTCTTTTGCTTTTGTTTTCACAGGAAGTAGAGATGTCCTGAGGAAGATCTGGTAAGTGTGTGTGTGTGAGAGGGAGGGGGCAGGGGATTCCCTAGTTTGGAGGCCCTCCCCCCCTTTAGAAAGCGTCCCCCCTTTAGAAAGCGTGGGGGGGAGGGAAATGTCTACTAGGCACTCTATTATTCCCTATGGAGAACGATCCCCATAGGGAATAATAGGAAATTGATCCATGGGTATTGGGGGCTCTGGGGGGCTATTTTTTGAGGTAGAGGCACCAAAGTTTTAGTATAGCATCTAGTGCCTCTCTCCAAAATACCCCCCAAGTTTCAAAACGATTGAACCAGAGGGTCCAATTCTATGAGCCCCAAAATATGGTGCCCCTATCCTTAATTATTTCCTATGGAAGAAAGGCATTTTAAAAGGTGTGCTGTCTCTTTAAATGTGATGGCAAGAACTCCCTTGGAGTTCAATTATGCTTGTCACATCCTTGTTCTTGGCTCCACCCCCAATGTCTCCTGGCTCCACCCCCAAAGTCCCTAGATTTTTCTTTAATTGGACTTGGTAACCCTAGACACACTCCAGGCCTAGAGTTCCTGGATCCTGACTCTGAAGCCTCAGGCAAAGGACCTACTCCTGAAGACTCAACTTTGGGTGATGCTGTCAATGTGCCAAACCTTCAGGGTAGTCAGCCCCCTGTCTTATAGGGCCAGATCTGAGACCACCAGCATAGCTTATAAAGTCTTAAGCTTTATTTTCAAACACACACACACATTGTTTTAGGTAATTAAAATATTTTCATTTTGATATTTAAAAGTTAAAGCAAAAATCTTTAAATGATATGATAACCTCAGTTTTTTATGGTTACAGGCAAACTTGAATTTTAGCTGAGCTGTGATTGCAAACATGGTGAAACACTGAGGAAAATACTACTTGTACTGAGAACTCTAGATTGGCTAAGGTAAATCAAGATTCTGTGAATGACTAGAATATTTTTGCTAGCTTAACTCTATTTTTAGCATAGACAACAGTTGTTGAGCTACACAAGTGCCCCTAAATGACAGTTTTTAACACTCCATAGAACTACAGAAGTCTGGAGAAGCTCCACATCCTCAGGTAAGAACTAAGGGTGTGCATTCGGTTTGGCTGAACCACATAGACCACCGAATCACCCCTGATTCGGAAGTATATGGCACCCTATACTTCCGATTCCATTTTCAGGCCATTAAACGGGAGCCATATATGGCCGTATCTTACTTTAGTGAGAGAACTTTTAAAAGTGCAGTGTCCTTTTACTTTTCTTGATTTGGGTGGCTTGGATTTCTTGGGGTTAGAGTGAAGGCTTTGTTTTTTGGGGGGGAGGGGTTGGTAAAGTTCCTGTATTGTTAAAAGTTAAGTTTTTTACTGTTTTAAAGGGATTCTTGTGTTTGATTTGTTGCTGCTGTGTTGTGCTGCTGCTGTTCTTTTTCTCTTCTTGTTCTTGGTGGGGGGGGCACAGTTTGGCCTAATTTTCATTGTTTAAAAGGCCACTTTTCAAACAGTTGAGTTTCTTGGCCTTCTCCTGTTGTCCCTTTTCCTGGTTCTGGTTTTTTTTTTGGGGGGGGGAGCTGGCACCTGGGTGAGAGACCCTAAACCAGCAGGCTTGTTGTGCTTGGCCAGCTCTCTCCGGCTGCAACGCCACTGAGGATGTTCTCTGCAGCTGAGAATGAAACTTCTGGAAGGAAAACTTTCTCCAGTAGAACATGGCACTTGAGCCCGAAAGATTCTCCCGGTGTTGTTTGGGGCAGGGCTGAAGAGCTGGCATCTGGGTTTGCTGCAGCCAGGTCTGCAGAGCAGACTTTGAGCAGATTGTGTTTTGTGTTGCAGTGACGTTGGCAATTGGGTTTATATTGGCCTGCAGGTTTCATAGAGTAGATAGAGGGATGCATTGCATTTGGATCCTATAGAGATTATCTGGTATGAAGTTAGGTTTGGCTTTGGGTGCCCCAGGAATTGGACCCCCTAGTCCAATTTTTTTAGGCTTTGTGGGTTATGTGTGGGACAGTGCCCTGAAGCTGCGCAACCGTTTGGGGGGCTCTCCTCAAAACCCCCTGCTCCCCAGGGCCATTTATCCCACGACAATTACAGTGAAGAAGTGGCTCTAATTGGTTTTTTCTCACCATTGGGAGCAGTGTTCCTCTTGGGGTGCCCACTGATGGGTGCAGTCTTTTTGGGCCAGGGGGGTTTCATGCTAGGGAGTCCCCTGAAGCTACCCTGCAGTTTTGGGGCCTCTCCATCAAACCCCCCTCTGGCCAGAGCCACTTTCTCCACAGCAATTATAGTGGAGGAAGTGGCTAATTGGGCTTTCACCATCATTGGTGGCAATGGGCCTTTTGGGGAGCCCAAAGACAGGGACCCCCTGGCCCAATCTTTTTGGAACTTGGGGGGTTTATAGGGGAGAGTTCCCTGCAGTTTTTGGGGCTCTCCCTCAAACCCCCTGCCCCCCCAGTAGCCTCTAATTATGCCCTACATTGCCATTGATTTCAATGGTCCATAGGGTATAAAGGTGGGATAGGGGCATCCTATCTGGAATGGGAACCCCTGGCCCAATCTTTTTGAGACTTGGACGGTTTGTAGGGGAGAGTCCTTTGAAGGTCCCCTGCAAATTTGGGGGCTCTCCCTCAAACCCCCTCCCCTCCATGTGGCTTCCAATATACCCTATTTTGCCATTGATTTCAATGGCCATAGGGTATAATGGGGCCGTATATTCGGAAATAGCCGCGCATCTACCGTATATGCAGCTATGCTGAGTATGGTAATAGGAAATATACAGTATTCCATATCTTTTTGGCCTTGTGTATTTCCGAATCCGTGTAATTCCGTATTTTTTTTTTTTGCACACCCCTAGTTAAAACAACAAACAAACAAACAAAACCCTGGGGAATCCATGAGCTGGTCTTTTATTTTATTTTATTTTATTTATTTTATTTTATTTATATCTTGCCCTATCCCACCAAAGCGGTCTCAGGGCGGCTCAAACCACATTCTGCAAGTGTATACCTTAAAAACTAGCAGTTCATGCAAAAGCATTTTATGTGCTCCTCGTTAGCTGTTCTACTTTAGCTTGGGGAGGCAAAAGTCATTATCTTGGTTTTCAGTTCAGTTTGAACCATGCTGCTCCACACATATTTTTTTAAGCCATGGAAGCTTAAAAAACCTCCCCTTAGGTTTTTTTAAGCCAACCTGAACCATCAAACAAGATAAGCTTACAAATGAAGTTAGAGAAACTGTTGCCTGTATTTTGTCGTTAAGAACATAAAAAGAGCTCTGCTGGATCAGACGAGTGATCCCTCTAGTCCAGCATCCTGCCTCATGTAGTGGCCAAAAGATGTTTAGAGTATTAGTAAGGGGCCAAAAGTTTAAAACAGCAATAGTTAAAGAAAAGCACATGTGTTTATTACAAAAAGATATTAAAAACTTTGTTGGGGCCCAAATGAAGCCTCGTAAAATCATCGTGACAAATGCACAAAAAGGAAATATATACGACCTGGTGCATTTTGGCCTGCAGAGGCCTTATTCAGAGGTCAAACAGTACAAATTACAACATACAACAAAGTCCCTGTTACGTTCGTAAGATAATAAAGGTCAAGGTAGTCACCTGTGCAAGCACCAGTCGTTTCCGACTCTGGGGTGACGTTGCTTTCGCAACATTTTCACGGCAGAATTTTTTTATGGGGTGGTTTGCCATTGCCTTCCCCAATCATCTAAACTTTCTCCCCAGCAAGCTGGGTACTCATTTTACCAACCTCAGAAGGATGGAAGGCTGAGTCAACCTGGAACCAGCTTCCTCCGGGATCGAACTTAGGTCATGAGCAGGGAGCTCAGACTGCAGTACTGCAGCTTTATCACTCTGCACTACAGGGCTCTTTGTAAGACAATACACACTCAATATAAGACCCAAAATGGAATGCTGCACGAAGAGATTTTATATACAGTATATATATGATATTATCCTATCCAATTTAAAAATCCCATCCAATATTAATGATACATATTTTTGTTGTTCAGTCGCACAGTTGAGCCTGACTCTTTGCGATCCCATGGACACGCCAGACTCTCCTGTCTTCCACCATACTCCAAAGTCCACTTAAATTCATGTTAATTACATCAGTAACACTGTCCAGCCATCTCATCTTTTGCCGTCCCCTTCTTTTGCCTTCTGTCTTTCCCAGCATCAGGATCTTCTCCAGTGAGTGCTCCCTTCTCATTTGGTGGCCAAAGTAGTTGAGCTTCAGCTTCAGCATCTGACCTTCCAGGGAACAGTCAGATGCATATGTTACTGTAGCCTAATTTAATATATTTACTTCCAATCTGGAAATGAATGACCCCAAATAAATTTTTGGGAGGCCGCAAATGCGTCTGATCTTTCCAGTCAAGCATCCTGTTCCTCTGAAGGTCCAACAACAGGACATGCAGGCTGAGACCTGGTTCCTAATCCCTAATATTAACATAGAGTTAATAGAGTTGATGATTTTTTCACCACTCCAGCATGCTGGGTTGACACTTTCATTGAGCTATCCACTATATTCCAAAGATCTTTTCCCCTCTCAGTCTCAGACTCCACTTGAAGTTCAGATTATTATTTTTTTGCCCCAATTTGTCTTTTTGATATCTTAATTGATGTTTTATTCTATTATATGTTTCCTTTCTTTTTGTGTTCTGGGATTTTTTTAGAACAGCATTTCACTGCTTTTGTTCTTTTAATTTGGGTTTTGTATTGTTAATATTGTTCCTTGCTTGGTCACATCAAGTGCCCCATTAGGATCTGTAATACCTACATTAGCTGATCATTCCTTTGTAAAAGTTAGGGTAGGGTTGCTGTGAAGATGTTCAACTATCAAACTTGCCATTTTAAAAGATCTTCTCAAAACTGGGCATGTGTAAAGACACTGCCAATTCAAACTGATCAACAGACATTGGCTCCACTAAAGACTACATAGATGAACATGGAAGAATATGATTTTAATTAACCAAACCCCTAATTAATAACTGATTTATATAATTTATGAAAGATTTAATGAGTTATTTAATATCTATTTAAACAACTGGCTACTCATTAGCGTACTTATGCAGCAATGATTGGGAGAACATACAAGCATAAAAAGCAAATTGTGTAGTACATCGTGGTTAGTATGAAATACAATGAAATTACCTGATGTACGCTGATGAAGAGATTGACAAACTATTGAACTAACTCAAAAAACTGCATCTCTGTTTGCAATTTAGGAACTGTATACATTGGGTGACCATAATGTCTGAAGGCCAGCCAGGGACACCTTGGGGGGGGGTGGAAGGTAGGGGCACGCGCCGCCGGAAACAGGAAGTGATGTCACTTCCGGTGACGTCATGCCACCACTTCCTGTGACATCATTTCCCCCGCGTCACCTGCCGGAAACGGGAAGTGACATCACTTCCTGTG